>NC_092338.1:336395625-336740000 GCF_046630445.1 Rutidosis leptorrhynchoides | reverse complement strand
GTTTCATATATTTATTTTGTATATAAAAATATTAATTTTTGTTATGTTATATATATTAAATATATTTTCATGTAACTAATATTTATTTGGTAAAATAATAATAAAAAAAAATTTGTATCCTTTTATGATAATAATAATAATAATAATAATAATAATAATAATAATAATAATAATAATAATAATAACCATAATTGTAATTATAACCATAATAATAATAATAAATGATAATCTAATAACACTTGTATTAGTAATAATAATAATAGTAATAATAATAATAATAATAATAATAATAATAATAATAATAATAATAATAATAATAATTATAATTATAATAATAATAATAAATAGAGTAAAATTACTACCTCAAAGAAATAGCCTTTTAAAAAAAAATAAACGCCATCGCCTGGGCTCGAACCCGTGACCTCTCGTTCAACACCAACACTCTTAACCATCTTATCTATTTCGATTTTCTATTTTTATTCAGAATTAAATCTATCTGGTATCATTTTCTTTTCTTAATCGTCACCTATATCATCATCTAACGATCATCATTTCTATTATACATCATGTTTCAATTAAAAATCCAGCATACAAGAAAAATAATCCAATGGGTCTCGGCCCAAAAACAAAGAGAATCCTGGCCCAACAACTTGTTACATAAATTGAACGATGGATTGGAATTGTGGGGCTCGTGAGTTCGTCGGATAACAGAAACAACTATACATCCTTAACTCCGTTTGTTATCACATCATCTTCATCATTATATCATTCAGATCATCATCCTTCCTACATTAAACCTCCATCGATCAACCTTTCACTCCTAGTTTCATCATCGTGTAACCATCATCCTTCGCTTATAACTCCAACAGAAACAGAAGAAAGCACGTACACTTCGTGACCGAGCTGGAACTTGAATAAAACAAGAAAATAAAAGTTGTAAGCAGACGCAACTGTAGCAGTAATGTTGACGGTTTGTTCAGAAACAGAAAAAGGTGAGTTGCTATTTGGGTTAGTGTTCGAAACAGACAGCAAACAGGAGGTGTATGTAGTGACCCGAACTTTTCCATGTTTATATATATTAATTGAGATTGATGTTTACATGATTAAATGTTTCCAACATGTTAAGCAATCAAACTTGTTAAGACTTGATTAATTGAAATAGGTTTCATATAGACAATTGACCACCCAAGTTGACCGGTGATTCACGAACGTTAAAACTTGTAAAAAAAAACTATATGATGACATATATATGGTTATATATATAGTTAACATGATATTATGATAAGTAAACATATCATTAATTATATTAACAATGAACTACATATGTAAAAACAAGACTACTAACTTAATGATTTTGAAACGAGACATATATGTAACGTTTATCGTTGTAACGACATTTAATGTATATATATCATATTAAGAGATATTCGTACATCATAATATCATGATAATATAATAATTTAAAATCTCTTTTGATATTATAAACATTGGGTTAACAACATTTAACAAGATCGTTAACCTAAAGGTTTCAAAACAACACTTACATGTAACGACTAACGATGACTTAACGACTCAGTTAAAATGTATATACATGTAGTGTTTTAATACGTATTTATACACTTTTGAAAGACTTCAATACACTTATCAAAATACTTCTACTTAACAAAAATGCTTACAATTACATTCTCGTTCAGTTTCATCAACAATTCCACTCGTATGCACCCGTATTCGTACTCGTACAATACACAGCTTTTAGATGTATGTACTATTGGTATATACACTCCAATGATCAGCTCTTAGCAGCCCATGTGAGTCACCTAACACATGTGGGAACCATCATTTGGCAACTAGCATGAAATATCTCATAAGATTACAAAAATATGAGTAATCATTCATGACTTATTTACATGAAAACAAAATTACATATCCTTTATATCTAATCCATACACCAACGACCAAAAACACCTACAAACACTTTCATTCATCAATTTTCTTCATCTAATTGAACTCTCTCAAGTTCTATCTTCAAGTTCTAAGTGTTCTTCATAAATTCCAAAAGTTCTAGTTTCATAAAATCAAGAATACTTTCAAGTTTGCTAGCTCACTTCCAATCTTGTAAGGTGATCATCCAACCTCAAGAAATCTTTGTTTCTTACAGTAGGTTATCATTCTAATACAAGGTAATAATCATATTCAAACTTTGGTTCAATTTCTATAACTATAACAATCTTATTTCAAGTGATGATCTTACTTGAACTTGTTTTCGTGTCATGATTTTGCTTCAAGAACTTTGAGCCATCCAAGGATCCATTGAAGCTAGATCCATTTTTCTCTTTTCCAGTAGGTTCATCCAAGGAACTTAAGGTAGTAATGATGTTCATAACATCATTCGATTCATACATATAAAGCTATCTTATTCGAAGGTTTAAACTTGTAATCACTAGAACATAGTTTAGTTAATTCTAAACTTGTTCGCAAACAAAAGTTAATCCTTCTAACTTGAATTTTAAAATCAACTAAACACATGTTCTATATCTATATGATATGCTAACTTAATGATTTAAAACCTGGAAACACGAAAAACACCGTAAAACCGGATTTACGCCGTCGTAGTAACACCGCGGGCTGTTTTGGGTTAGTTAATTAAAAACTATGATAAACTTTGATTTAAAAGTTGTTATTCTGAGAAAATGATTTTTATTATGAACATGAAACTATATCCAAAAATTATGGTTAAACTCAAAGTGGAAGTATGTTTTCTAAAATGGTCATCTAGACGTCGTTCTTTCGACTGAAATGACTACCTTTACAAAAACGACTTGTAACTTATTTTTCCGACTAGAAACCTATACTTTTTTTGTTTAGATTCATAAAATAGAGTTCAATATGAAACCATAGCAATTTGATTCACTCAAAACGGATTTAAAATGAAGAAGTTATGGGTAAAACAAGATTGGATAATTTTTCTCATTTTAGCTACGTGAAAATTGGTAACAAATCTATTCCAACCATAACTTAATCAACTTGTATTATATATTATGTAATCTTGAGATACCATAGACACGTATACAATGTTTCGACCTATCATGTCGACACATCTATATATATTTCGGAACAACCATAGACACTCTATATGTGAATGTTGGAGTTAGCTATACAGGGTTGAGGTTGATTCCAAAATATATATAGTTTGAGTTGTGATCAATACTGAGATACGTATACACTGGGTCGTGGATTGATTCAAGATAATATTTATCGATTTATTTCTGTACATCTAACTGTGGACAACTAGTTGTAGGTTACTAACGAGGACAGCTGACTTAATAAACTTAAAACATCAAAATATATTAAAAGTGTTGTAAATATATTTTGAACATACTTTGATATATATGTATATATTGTTATAGGTTCGTGAATCAACCAGTGGCCAAGTCTTACTTCCCGACGAAGTAAAAAAATCTGTGAATGTGAGTTATAGTCCCACTTTTAAAATCTAATATTTTTGGGATGAGAATACATGCAGGTTTTATAAATGATTTACAAAATAGACACAAGTACGTGAAACTACATTCTATGGTTGAATTATCGAAATCGAATATGCCCCTTTTTATTAAGTCTGGTAATCTAAGAATTAGGGAACAGACACCCTAATTGACGCGAATCCTAAAGATAGATCTATTGGGCCTAACAAACCCCATCCAAAGTACCGGATGCTTTAGTACTTCGAAATTTATATCATATCCGAAGGGTGTCCCGGAATGATGGGGATATTCTTATATATGCATCTTGTTATTGTCGGTTACCAGGTGTTCACCATATGAATGATTTTTATCTCTATGTATGGGATGTGTATTGAAATATGAAATCTTGTGGTCTATTGTTACGATTTGATATATATAGGTTAAACCTATAACTCACCAACATTTTTGTTGACGTTTTAAGCATGTTTATTCTCAGGTGATTATTAAGAGCTTCCGCTGTTGCATACTTAAATAAGGACAAGATTTGGAGTCCATGCTTGTATGATATTGTGTAAAAACTGCATTCAAGAAACTTATTTTGTTGTAACATATTTGTATTGTAAACCATTATGTAATGGTCGTGTGTAAACAGGATATTTTAGATTATCATTATTTGATAATCTACGTAAAGCTTTTTAAACCTTTATTGATGAAATAAAGGTTATGGTTTGTTTAAAAATGAATGCAGTCTTTGAAAAACGTCTCATATAGAGGTCAAAACCTCGCAACGAAATCAATTAATATGGAACGTTTTTAATCAATAAGAACGGGACATTTCAGTTGGTATCCGAGCGTTGGTCTTAGAGAACCAGAAAATTTGCATTAGTGTGTCTTATCGAGTTTGTTAGGATGCATTAGTGAGTCTGGACTTCGATCGTGTTTTCTTTAAAAATGATTGCTTAACATTTTTGTTGGAAACTATATATTTTTAACATATGAATATTATGTGATATATTAATCTCTTAACGTGTTTGATATTATGTGATAGATGTCTACCTCTAGAACAAGTCCCATTGACTCACCTAATAATAATGAAGAGTCAAATGTAAATTGGAATGATTTGTGGACTGATTCACAAGTTCCCGAAGAGGAACCGGAAGAAGAGTCGGAACCGGAAGAAGAATCGGAACCGGAAGAAGAATCGGAACCGGATGAAGAAATAGAACCGGTGGGGGAAATAATAAAACGGTTAAGTAAAAGAAAATCCTCAACCAACCGACCAAAGTTAATTATGGTCAATGGTGTTTCCGCCAAGGAAGCAAAATATTGGGAGGATTACCAATTCTCCGATGAATCGGATTCCGACGAGAATTCCGATGATGTTATAGAAATTACCCCAACTGAATTTAAAAAGGCAAAAGAAAATAATAAGGGAAAGGGCATAAAAATAGAGAAATCTAATTCCAACCCCGATGAACTTTATATGTATCGTCAACCCCCGAAGTCCTTAAGTTGTAACAATGACCCGGGAACCTCTAAACCACCAGGTTTTTCTAAACCAATGTGGACAACGACTGCTCGTATTAGGGGAACATCATATATCCCTAGAAACTTGGCAAAACGAACCAAAACCGAAGAAGAAGAAACGAGCGAGTCGGAATAAGATAGTTGTATTCGTGTGGTGTAATATATGGAATATAGTGTTCTTATGCTTTATGATATATGTAAAAATTGCTTGTATTAATAAGTATTTTTTTATGAATCTAACTCTTGTCTATTTTACAGTTTAAAAACACAAAATGGATAGACAACCCAATATTTTAAGAGACCTACCCGGAGACATGATTGATGAAATCTTGTCTAGAGTCGGCCAGAATTCTTCTGCACAACTATTTAAGGCGAGATCAGTTTGTAAGACATTCGAAGAACGTTCCAAGAATGTCCTGGTTTATAAGAGACTTTCATTTGAAAGATGGGGGATATCACATTGGGAAACCCATAAGTTACGATGTGTTTACTTTGACGCATATATTGCGGGGAACCCAAATGCTATTTTACGCAACGGGTTAAGAAATTATTTTGACTCAATATATCCGAATATTGGACTTCGTGATTTAGAAAAAGCGGCTAACATGCAACATAAAGAAGCATGTTATGCTTACGGATTAGTAATGTTCGCTTCTCACCAAAGTGAGAACAAGAACATCGGGCTACAACTATTAAACAAAACATTTCCACAAGTGACGGAGTCGGTAATTGGGGTAAGAAATGAGGTTTTTAGATTATTACGGGACTGTTGGACATTACGTAACCCTCGTCCCTTTGATGACGTTACAACACGCTGTCTTATCAACGGCCATAACGGTTATGTTGCACAAGACCAAGGATGGGAAGTAGTCCTAGTAAAACCAGAATGCATGACTTGTTTCTGGACGTATGAATTACGTGTCTTTATTGCCTTTGCTGAACGACTTGTGTACTAGCTAGAATTGTCTTCACAACTATTTTGTATCAAAGTTATTGTGTGCTATATTTCATGCTTTATGTAAAATAAGCGGTATTGTAAGTTTGTAAAATATTGTATAAAAGTTTGAACGCAAAATATTATTATAATCAGTTTTTCATATAGAATTGTAGTAGTTGAATTGTATATTAGCTACTAAGTATGAACTTAACGGGTAGGTACTACCCGAATTTAAACTTATAAAACGCTAATATGAAGAAAAAGCTTTTATAAATGAGTTCATATTATGCTACGAAATACTATTAACTACTCTTAATATTCTGTATGATTAACTTGTTCCATTTAACTATTTTGAAGGAAATGGCACCGACTACTCGACACACCGTGAATATGAATGAAGAAGAATTCCGTACTTTTCTAGCTTCAAACATAGCCGCAGTACAGGCTGCGCTACATACCAACAATAACCTTGGATCTAGCAGTACAGGAAATCGTGTAGGATGCACCTACAAAGAATTCACTGCCTGCAAACCTTTGGAATTTGATGGAACCGAAGGACCGATCGGATTGAAACGGTGGACCGAGAAGGTTGAATCGGTGTTTGCCATAAGTAAGTGTACTGAAGAGGACAAAGTGAAGTACGCTACGCATACCTTCACAGGTTCTGCGTTAACATGGTGGAATACCTATCTAGAGCAAGTGGGACAAGATGATGCGTACGCACTACCGTGGTCAGCATTCAAGCACTTGATGAACGAGAAATACCGTCCCAGAACCGAGGTCAATAAGCTCAAGACAGAACTTAGAGGGTTACGAACCCAAGGATTTGATATTACCACGTACGAAAGACGATTCACAGAATTGTGCCTATTGTGTCCGGGAGCATTCGAAGATGAGGAAGAGAAGATCGACGCGTTTGTGAAAGGATTACCGGAAAGAATCCAAGAAGATATAAGTTCACACGAGCCCGCCTCCATACAACAGGCATGTAGAATGGCTCACAAACTAGTGAACCAGATTGAAGAAAGAATTAAAGAACAGACTGCTGAAGAGGCCAATGTGAAGCAAGTCAAAAGAAAGTGGGAGGAAAACGGTGATAAGAATCACCAATACAACAACAACAGCAATTACAACAATAATCGCAACAATTATCCCAACAATCGCAACATCAATCGCAACTACAACAAACGGCCCAACAACAACAACAACAACAACAACAACAACAACTACAACAATCATCCCAACAACAATAATAACCGCAACAACAACAACAATCAGAAGCAACTATGCCAAAGGTGTGAAAAGAATCACTCGGGGTTCTGCACCAAATTTTGCAACAAGTGTAAAAGAAATGGTCATAGCGCGGCGAAGTGTGAGGTCTACGGACCAGGGGTTAATAGAACGAAAGGAACAAATGGTGTCGGAACGAGTAATGGCGGAGCAAGTAGTGTCGGAGCAAGTTATGCCAATGTAGTTTGTTATAAATGTGGAAAACCAGGCCACATTATTAGAAATTGCCCGAACCAGGAGAACACGAATGGACAAGGCCGTGGAAGAGTTTTCAATATTAATGCGGTAGAGGCACAGGAAGACCCGGAGCTTGTTACGGGTACGTTTCTTATTGACAATAAATCTGCTTACGTTTTATTTGATTCGGGTGCGGATAGAAGCTATATGAGTAGAGATTTTTGTGCTAAATTAAGTTGTCCATTGACGCCTTTGGATAGTAAATTTTTACTCGAATTAGCAAATGGTAAATTAATTTCAGCAGATAATATATGTCGGAATCGAGAAATTAAACTGGTTAGCGAAACATTTAAGATTGATTTGATACCAGTAGAGTTAGGGAGTTTTGATGTGATAATCGGTATGGACTGGTTGAAAGAAGTGAAAGCGGAGATCGTTTGTTACAAAAATGCAATTCGCATTATACGAGAAAAAGGAAAACCCTTAATGGTGTACGGAGAAAAGGGCAACACGAAGCTACATCTTATTAGTAATTTGAAGGCACAAAAAACTAATAAGAAAAGGTTGCTATGCTGTTCTAGCACACGTCGAGAAAGTACAAACTGAAGAAAAGAGCATCAATGATGTTCCCATTGCAAAAGAATTTCCCGATGTATTTCCGAAAGAATTACCTGGATTACCCCCACATCGATCCGTTGAATTTCAAATAGATCTTGTACCAGGAGCTGCACCAATAGCTCGTGCTCCTTACAGACTCGCACCCAGCGAGATGAAAGAACTGCAAAGCCAATTACAAGAACTTTTAGAGCGTGGTTTCATTCGACCAAGCACATCACCGTGGGGAGCTCCTGTTTTGTTTGTCAAGAAGAAAGATGGTACATTCAGGTTGTGTATCGACTACCGAGAGTTGAACAAACTTACCATCAAGAACCGCTACCCACTACCGAGAATCGACGACTTATTTGATCAACTACAAGGCTCGTCTGTTTATTCAAAGATTGACTTACGTTCCGGGTATCATCAAATGCGGGTGAAAGAAGATGATATTCCAAAGACTGCTTTCAGAACACGTTACGGTCATTACGAGTTTATGGTCATGCCGTTTGGTTTAACTAATGCACCAGCTGTGTTCATGGACCTTATGAACCGAGTGTGTGGACCATACCTTGACAAGTTTGTCATTGTTTTCATTGATGACATACTTATTTACTCAAAGAATGACCAAGAACACGGTGAACATTTGAGAAAGGTGTTAGAAGTATTGAGGAAGGAAGAATTGTACGCTAAGTTTTCAAAGTGTGCATTTTGGTTGGAAGAAGTTCAATTCCTCGGTCACATAGTGAACAAAGAAGGTATTAAGGTGGATCCGGCAAAGATAGAAACTGTTGAAAAGTGGGAAACCCCGAAAACTCCGAAACACATACGCCAGTTTTTAGGACTAGCTGGTTACTACAGAAGGTTCATCCAAGACTTTTCCAGAATAGCAAAACCCTTGACTGCATTAACGCATAAAGGGAAGAAATTTGAATGGAATGATGAACAAGAGAAAGCGTTTCAGTTATTGAAGAAAAAGCTAACTACGGCACCTATATTGTCATTGCCTGAAGGGAATGATGATTTTGTGATTTATTGTGACGCGTCAAAGCAAGGTCTCGGTTGTGTATTAATGCAACGAACGAAGGTGATTGCTTATGCGTCTAGACAATTGAAGATTCACGAACAAAATTATACGACGCATGATTTGGAATTAGGCGCGGTTGTTTTTGCATTAAAGACTTGGTGGCACTACTTATATGGGGTCAAAAGTATTATATATACCGACCACAAAAGTCTTCAACACATATTTAATCAGAAACAACTGAATATGAGGCAGCGTAGGTGGATTGAATTATTGAATGATTACGATTTTGAGATTCGTTACCACCCGGGGAAGGCAAATGTGGTAGCCGATGCCTTGAGCAGGAAGGATAGAGAACCCATTCGAGTAAAATCTATGAATATAATGATTCATAATAACATTACTACTCAAATAAAGGAGGCGCAACAAGGAGTTTTAAAAGAGGGAAATTTAAAGGATGAAATACCCAAAGGATCGGAGAAGCATCTTAATATTCGGGAAGACGGAACCCGGTATAGGGCTGAAAGGATTTGGGTACCAAAATTTGGAGATATGAGAGAAATGGTACTTAGAGAAGCTCATAAAACCAGGTACTCAATACATCCTGGAACGGGGAAGATGTACAAGGATCTCAAGAAACATTTTTGGTGGCCGGGTATGAAAGCCGATGTTGCTAAATACGTAGGAGAATGTTTGACGTGTTCTAAGGTCAAAGCTGAGCATCAGAAACCATCAGGTCTACTTCAACAACCCGAAATCCCGGAATGGAAATGGGAAAACATTACCATGGATTTCATCACTAAATTGCCAAGGACTGCAAGTGGTTTTGATACTATTTGGGTAATAGTTGATCGTCTCACCAAATCAGCACACTTCCTACCAATAAGAGAAGATGACAAGATGGAGAAGTTAGCACGACTGTATTTGAAGGAAGTCGTCTCCAGACATGGAATACCAATCTCTATTATCTCTGATAGGGATGGCAGATTTATTTCAAGATTCTGGCAGACATTACAGCAAGCATTAGGAACTCGTCTAGACATGAGTACTGCCTATCATCCACAAACTGATGGGCAGAGCGAAAGGACGATACAAACGCTTGAAGACATGCTACGAGCATGTGTTATTGATTTCGGAAACAGTTGGGATCGACATCTACCGTTAGCAGAATTTTCCTACAACAACAGCTACCATTCAAGCATTGAGATGGCGCCGTTTGAAGCACTTTATGGTAGAAAGTGCAGGTCTCCGATTTGTTGGAGTGAGGTGGGGGATAGACAGATTACGGGTCCGGAGATTATACAAGAAACTACCGAGAAGATCATCCAAATTCAACAACGGTTGAAAACCGCCCAAAGTCGACAAAAGAGCTACGCTGACATTAAAAGAAAAGATATAGAATTTGAAATTGGAGAGATGGTCATGCTTAAAGTTTCACCTTGGAAAGGCGTTGTTCGATTTGGTAAACGAGGGAAATTAAATCCAAGGTATATTGGACCATTCAAGATTATTGATCGTGTCGGACCAGTAGCTTACCGACTTGAGTTACCTCAACAACTCGCGGCTGTACATAACACTTTCCACGTCTCGAATTTGAAGAAATGTTTTGCTAAAGAAGATCTCACTATTCCGTTAGATGAAATCCAAATCAACGAAAAACTCCAATTCATCGAAGAACCCGTCGAAATAATGGATCGTGAGGTTAAAAGACTTAAGCAAAACAAGATACCAATTGTTAAGGTTCGATGGAATGCTCGTAGAGGACCCGAGTTCACCTGGGAGCGTGAAGATCAGATGACGAAGAAATACCCGCATCTATTTCCAGAAGATTCGTCAACACCTTCAACAGCTTAAAATTTCGGGACGAAATTTATTTAACGGGTAGGTACTGTAGTGACCCGAACTTTTCCATGTTTATATATATTAATTGAGATTGATGTTTACATGATTAAATGTTTCCAACATGTTAAGCAATCAAACTTGTTAAGACTTGATTAATTGAAATAGGTTTCATATAGACAATTGACCACCCAAGTTGACCGGTGATTCACGAACGTTAAAACTTGTAAAAAAAAACTATATGATGACATATATATGGTTATATATATAGTTAACATGATATTATGATAAGTAAACATATCATTAATTATATTAACAATGAACTACATATGTAAAAACAAGACTACTAACTTAATGATTTTGAAACGAGACATATATGTAACGTTTATCGTTGTAACGACATTTAATGTATATATATCATATTAAGAGATATTCGTACATCATAATATCATGATAATATAATAATTTAAAATCTCTTTTGATATTATAAACATTGGGTTAACAACATTTAACAAGATCGTTAACCTAAAGGTTTCAAAACAACACTTACATGTAACGACTAACGATGACTTAACGACTCAGTTAAAATGTATATACATGTAGTGTTTTAATATGTATTTATACACTTTTGAAAGACTTCAATACACTTATCAAAATACTTCTACTTAACAAAAATGCTTACAATTACATTCTCGTTCAGTTTCATCAACAATTCTACTCGTATGCACCCGTATTCGTACTCGTACAATACACAGCTTTTAGATGTATGTACTATTGGTATATACACTCCAATGATCAGCTCTTAGCAGCCCATGTGAGTCACCTAACACATGTGGGAACCATCATTTGGCAACTAGCATGAAATATCTCATAAGATTACAAAAATATGAGTAATCATTCATGACTTATTTACATGAAAACAAAATTACATATCCTTTATATCTAATCCATACACCAACGACCAAAAACACCTACAAACACTTTCATTCATCAATTTTCTTCATCTAATTGAACTCTCTCAAGTTCTATCTTCAAGTTCTAAGTGTTCTTCATAAATTCCAAAAGTTCTAGTTTCATAAAATCAAGAATACTTTCAAGTTTGCTAGCTCACTTCCAATCTTGTAAGGTGATCATCCAACCTCAAGAAATCTTTGTTTCTTACAGTAGGTTATCATTCTAATACAAGGTAATAATCATATTCAAACTTTGGTTCAATTTCTATAACTATAACAATCTTATTTCAAGTGATGATCTTACTTGAACTTGTTTTCGTGTCATGATTTTGCTTCAAGAACTTTGAGCCATCCAAGGATCCATTGAAGCTAGATCCATTTTTCTCTTTTCCAGTAGGTTCATCCAAGGAACTTAAGGTAGTAATGATGTTCATAACATCATTCGATTCATACATATAAAGCTATCTTATTCGAAGGTTTAAACTTGTAATCACTAGAACATAGTTTAGTTAATTCTAAACTTGTTCGCAAACAAAAGTTAATCCTTCTAACTTGACTTTTAAAATCAACTAAACACATGTTCTATATCTATATGATATGCTAACTTAATGATTTAAAACCTGGAAACACGAAAAACACCGTAAAACCGGATTTACGCCGTCGTAGTAACACCGCGGGCTGTTTTGGGTTAGTTAATTAAAAACTATGATAAACTTTGATTTAAAAGTTGTTATTCTGAGAAAATGATTTTTATTATGAACATGAAACTATATCCAAAAATTATGGTTAAACTCAAAGTGGAAGTATGTTTTCTAAAATGGTCATCTAGACGTCGTTCTTTCGACTGAAATGACTACCTTTACAAAAACGACTTGTAACTTATTTTTCCGACTAGAAACCTATACTTTTTTTGTTTAGATTCATAAAATAGAGTTCAATATGAAACCATAGCAATTTGATTCACTCAAAACGGATTTAAAATGAAGAAGTTATGGGTAAAACAAGATTGGATAATTTTTCTCATTTTAGCTACGTGAAAATTGGTAACAAATCTATTCCAACCATAACTTAATCAACTTGTATTATATATTATGTAATCTTGAGATACCATAGACACGTATACAATGTTTCGACCTATCATGTCGACACATCTATATATATTTCGGAACAACCATAGACACTCTATATGTGAATGTTGGAGTTAGCTATACAGGGTTGAGGTTGATTCCAAAATATATATAGTTTGAGTTGTGATCAATACTGAGATACGTATACACTGGGTCGTGGATTGATTCAAGATAATATTTATCGATTTATTTCTGTACATCTAACTGTGGACAACTAGTTGTAGGTTACTAACGAGGACAGCTGACTTAATAAACTTAAAACATCAAAATATATTAAAAGTGTTGTAAATATATTTTGAACATACTTTGATATATATGTATATATTGTTATAGGTTCGTGAATCAACCAGTGGCCAAGTCTTACTTCCCGACGAAGTAAAAAAATCTGTGAATGTGAGTTATAGTCCCACTTTTAAAATCTAATATTTTTGGGATGAGAATACATGCAGGTTTTATAAATGATTTACAAAATAGACACAAGTACGTGAAACTACATTCTATGGTTGAATTATCGAAATCGAATATGCCCCTTTTTATTAAGTCTGGTAATCTAAGAATTAGGGAACAGACACCCTAATTGACGCGAATCCTAAAGATAGATCTATTGGGCCTAACAAACCCCATCCAAAGTACCGGATGCTTTAGTACTTCGAAATTTATATCATATCCGAAGGGTGTCCCGGAATGATGGGGATATTCTTATATATGCATCTTGTTATTGTCGGTTACCAGGTGTTCACCATATGAATGATTTTTATCTCTATGTATGGGATGTGTATTGAAATATGAAATCTTGTGGTCTATTGTTACGATTTGATATATATAGGTTAAACCTATAACTCACCAACATTTTTGTTGACGTTTTAAGCATGTTTATTCTCAGGTGATTATTAAGAGCTTCCGCTGTCGCATACTTAAATAAGGACAAGATTTGGAGTCCATGCTTGTATGATATTGTGTAAAAACTGCATTCAAGAAACTTATTTTGTTGTAACATATTTGTATTGTAAACCATTATGTAATGGTCGTGTGTAAACAGGATATTTTAGATTATCATTATTTGATAATCTACGTAAAGCTTTTTAAACCTTTATTGATGAAATAAAGGTTATGGTTTGTTTAAAAATGAATGCAGTCTTTGAAAAACGTCTCATATAGAGGTCAAAACCTCGCAACGAAATCAATTAATATGGAACGTTTTTAATCAATAAGAACGGGACATTTCAGTGTAGCAGCGTATAAATATTATCGTCTTTATTACTAGGATTTCGAGTATAACAGCGAGAAATGGCAAAACTTCGATTAGTATTTTGGGTTTTGATTACAATTAAAACCATAGCACAAGCCCAATGGTTCGATGGTGGTGGGTTTGAATGAGATAACAATAGCAAAAACGTATAGGGATAGTAGGTGACGGTTGTGGAATGGTGTTTTTGCTTGATGGTTTACGGCTGTAAACAGGAACGAAAACGTAAGGGCTGTTGTAGCAGTAATACAGTGATGACAAGAAGAAAGAAAGAAAAATATAGCAGTTTTTGTTGGTGATTTACAGCGAGAATTTAGAAACGGCGAGTTGCAGGTTCACTGATGGTGTTGGGCGGCCAAAACAGTAGTAACAGCAACTACAGTTGATCAAGTGGTGTTTGTCAATGGTGTTTTTGGTTAGCAATTGAAAGAAAAAGAAAAAAAAGACAGAAAGATGAGTAGCAAGGTGATATTATGGTGATCGTGTAATAGTTGCACATGGATGGTGATTGTTTCGGTTGTTAACAAACCCACAACAGCAGTAATTTGAAGTTAGAAACATAAGATGGACAGTTGTAATAGAAGAGAGATCGAAAGTGATTTTGGTGATGGTTTGTTTGAACATGATAGCAAGCAGAAACAAACGGGTTCGAAGGGATAGAGTGATGGTGGTGGTTTGTGATGGTGATCGAATATGGTTGAAGGTGGTTGTCGTGGTGATGAAGTGCTCGATGGGTTTGTATAGGTGATGAACAATTAGAAACCATTTACTAGTAGCAGTGGTTTATGGTTTTTCTACCTCTATTATCATACACATGTATATATAATATATATAATAATAATATAAAATATAATATATTAATCAATCAAAATTCAAGAGATGCAATCCAGCTGCCATTTTTATTTTAACTGCCGACACTTTTAACACAGTGTTATTGCGTACTCCGTTGTTAATCAGTGGCGGATAGAAATATTTAATAAAAATCCCATATTTTTAAATTAACTATATTTATTTATTTTGGTCATTATGGTATAAAATTCGATCATTAACTAATAAATAAAAATTACATTAATTATTCACTCCCAACCTCAAGTAAAATATAAAAAGTTTTAAAATTCAACAAATAGTTCCTAATTACATTTTTAATAAGCCTAAAATTTATATTACTCATTTTCGGATCACCGTTTATTTTAAAAAAACATATAAGTTCATATTTTACTTGTTTAATAACAATCGGAACATCAAACGAGTATTACAATCATTTAATATGTTTTAAATAATAATTATTGTAATTTCCTATTTTTATTTTAGTAATTTTTAATAACAACAACATATAATACTTCAAATTATATTTTGAATTATTATTTATATATACATACACACATATCTATTTACAATTAATTGTTCGTGAATCGTCGAGAGCAGTCGAAGGTCAAATGATTTCATAACATAGTTCAAAGATTTTGAAATTCAATTTAGTAGACTTTGCTTATCATGTCGAAACCATTTAGAGATTAAGTTTAAATTTGGTCGAAAATTTCAGGGTCGTCACACCTAGTTCCCTACAACCAACGCTCTGATATCAACTGAGACGACCCGTCAAGTACCCTTAACGGCTCCGTCACTTGGTCCCACAGCTTGATCATAACTCTAAATGAATTTAATAAATAACATTGCATTTTTTATTTAAGAATGATTTCCTATAAAGGAAACCTATCATAAATGTAAGTTTAGAAAAACCAACATAAGTAATTAACCAAAAGTTGACCAAAACCAAGTCAACCAACACCCACAATTTAATGTAACCAAAATAGAATGCAAGTTTAATGTTTAACAAAAGCTGCCAACATGTATGCAGACTCTCTAAGCACAACGAAAGCAACCAATCAGGTACCTGAGAAAACATGCGAGTAAACTGTCAACAAAAATGTTCAGTGAATTATAGGTTTAAATAACGTATAAGCTTTAGATCCCCAGATTTCAAATGTTAGAAAACATAAAAACATTATTCCATTAACCCGTGAGCCACCTGGTAACCACTTAACCATTCCTTACCCTTAACATACAACAATATACAATGAACATGTTTATCTTCAAAAATTACGAAGTACTAATACATTTCGATTATAAATTGCTAGTGTGACTAGAACGAAATGAGGTTGTCAAGCCCGATAGATCTATCCATAGGATTCGTGTTCACCAGTAGAAACTAGTGATTACAGTTACCAGATTAGGGAATATTTTTGTTCAACTCACAATGAATCATTTAAATTAATTTCCACTTATATCTAAAATGTAAAACAAAAGTTGCATGTAATCTCATCCAAAAAATACTTTAAAACAGTATGAAAAATGGGACTATAACTCACCTTAAGCAAACGAAGCAAAAAGGAAACAGGTATGCGAACATCAAGGGTAAATGATTAAGAATGATCACAACTCTGACCTAAAAATAAAGCAGGTCGATATAAATAACTAACTTAGGTCAAGTCTTAGTATGTTAACCATAGTGCTTGTTGTAGTAAAGCAAAGAACAACAATCAGTATGATTCGATATGACCAGGACAGCGCAAAACACATACTTTCTATATTTAGAAAGTTTCTATTTATAGTAAGTTTCCATTTTTGGAAAGTTTCTATTTTTTAAAAGTTTCTATTTTTGGAAAGTTTCCTTATTTAGAAAAGTCAACTCAAGTCAACCTTGGTCAAGCTTAGTCAACCTTAAAGTTTAAGTGTAAATCACATTAATAATATAAGTTATAATATTATTTAAAATAATATTAGTATAAACTAGCCATATCATAAGGTTGATTAAATTAAGTTGAATTATAAAGTTAATATAAGTTTAAATGATATAATAGATATAACATAAGTATATAATTAATTAATTAAATATTTGTCATATCATAAGTATTATAATTAATAATGAATTATTAATTATTATGAAATATTACACATATCATAAGTATTTTATTATAATTATTAAACCTTCAGTATTTAATAATTAAATTGTATCATAATTAATTAATAACTAGGTTGTATAATAAATAAATAAATAATTGATCTTTATTATAAGTCTTGATATAATAATCTTATATCATAAGTTTTATACTTATCATAAGTCTTCCATTAATAATAATTGTATTATTAAATCATAAGTTTAATTATAGAAATAATTAAATTATAATATAAATATTAAATGATTTAATAAATATATATCATAAGTATTAATTAATATTAATTACTTTTATAACCTAAGTAAATTAATAATAATGAAAATCATTATTTTTATACTTAAGTTCAATTTTATAACCATAAGTTTCATTAAAATTTCGTCGGGTCATAACTTGAGCCCCGGGTGTCAGTTTTTGACGAATCTTATATATATCCTCATCTAACAAATCATACCGACACCTTAGAATACTCAAGAACACCTCAAAATTAGTTCATATGGTCGTGATGAACAGCCATGAACCAAACATCACTTTAATTCGATTCAAAACTTGTTTTAGTCATCCGGGTGATCCGTGGCTCGGATTTCGATGACCCGAACATGAAAGTTCATCCAATCATCAATCCTAACCCAATAGTACACCCCAAAATCTCAAATTATGGTCCCAAAGTCGGACCAAAACCTGGTTTCACAAGTTAATACATTTGAATCTTACAAAACCCTAAATCAAGCATAGATTTTGATCCGTAACTCGAAACGAGATGAATTCAAAGCCTAAAATTATATACTCGATGAGAAGAACTCATATAGACACTTTAATTAATCAAAAACATTAGACAAATACACTGATTACATCAATAAAGCTGCTGTCCACAAATTGATCAACCGAAATCATACGCAATCGAGCATTTCTAAGCATAATAACAACAATACAACAACATACAAGCACTAATACATCATACATATAAAATCAGTAAAATAAGATGAAAATTAAAAATCTAGGGCTTATGTTTATACCCTAATCAACAATAAGTGATATAGACGCGTAGAGCTCGAAGAGTAGAATCCGTTTATGTAAGAAGTCCTAAATCTTCAAGGTAAAAATTGATGAAGATGATGATGATGATGGAGATGGTGTCGACGGCCAAGAAAGGAAAAAGGAGAGGAGAGGAAAAAAATTAAAATGGATTAGGTTAAAATGAAATGAAGTAGTGAGATTTTGATTTAAGATCACTAGTTACAAAATTTGACAAACTACCCCCTCCCCATGAGGTTTCGACCGAACCAAGCTCAAGGGTGGGACCCCTTAGCCCAAATTTATGTCTAGTGTTATAGTTTGTGGCCCGAAAGCCCGATTCGCGAAAACGTCGTTACTGTCAACAAAAATGTTGAATGAATTATAGGTTTAAATAACATATAAGCTTTAGTCCACAAGATTTTAAATATTAGAAAACATAAAAACATTATTCCATTAACCCGTGAGCCACCTGGTAACCACTTAACTATTCCTTACCCTTAACATACAATAATATACACCGAACATGTGTATCTTCAAAATTTACGAAGTACTAATACATTTCGATTATAAATTGCTAGCGCGACTAGCACGAAATGGGGTTGTCAAGCCCGATAGATATATCTATAGGATTCGCGTTCACCAGTAGAAACCATTGATTACAGTTATCAGATTAGAGAATATTTTTTTCAACTCACAATGAATAATTGAAATTAATTTCCACTTGTGTCTAAAATGTAAAACAAAAGTTGTATGTAATCTCATCCCAAAAATACTTTAAAACAATATGAAAAACGGGACTATAAATCACCTTAAGCAAACGAAGCAAAAAGGAAACAGGTATGCGAATAGCAAAGGTAAATGATCAAGAATGATCACAACTCCGACCTAAAAATAAAGTAGGTCGATATAAATAACTAACTTAGGTCAAGTCTTAGTATGTTAACCATAGTACTTGTTGTAGTAAAGCAAAGAACATCAATCAGTATGATTCGGTATGATCAGGAGAGCGTAAAACACGTACTTTCTATTTTTAGAAAGTTACTATTTTTAGTAAGTTTCTATTTTTGGAAAGTTTCTATTTTAGGAAAGTTTCTATTTTTGAAAAGTTCTCTTATTTAGAAAAGTCAATAAAAGTCAACTGAAAGTCAAAGTCAACTCAAAAGTCAACTCAAGTCAACCTTGGTCAAACTTAGTCAACCTTAATGTTAAAGTGTAAATCACATTAATAATATAAGTTATAATATTATTTAAAATAATATTAGTATAAACTAGTCATATCATAAGTTTAATTAAATTAAATTGAATTATAAAGTTAATATAAGTTTAAATGATATAATAGATATAACATAAGTATTTTTTTAATTAATTGAATATTAGTCATATCATAAGTATTATAAATTAATAATGAATTATTAATCATTATGAAATGTTACATATATCATAAGTATTTTATTATAATTATTAAACTATAAGTATTTAATAATCAAATTTTATCAGAATTAATTAATAACTAGATCTTATAATAAATAATTAAATAATCAATCTTTATTATAAGTCTTGATATAATAATCTTATATCATAAGTTTTATACTTATCATAAGTCTTCCATTAATAATAATTGTATTATTAAATCATAAGTTAATTATAGGAATAATTAAATCATAATATAAATATTAAATGATATAATAAATATATGTCATAAGTATTAATTAATATTAATTACTTTTATAACCTAAGTAAATTAATAATAATGAAAATCATTATTTTTATACTTAAGTTCAATTTTATAACCATAAGTTTCATTAAAATTTCGTCGGGTCATAACTTGAGCCTCTGGTGTCGGTTTTTGACGAATCTTATATATATCCTCGTCTAACAAACCATCCCGACACCTTAGAATACTCAAGAACACCCCAAAATCAGTTCATATAGTAGTGATGAATAGCCATGAACCAAACATCACTTTAATCCGATTCAAAATTTGTTTTAGTCATCCCGGGTGATCCTTGGTTCGGATTTCGATTACCCGAACATGAAAGTTCATCCAATCATCAATCCTAACTGAATGGTATACCCAAAAATCTCAAATTATGGTCCCAAAGTCAGACCAAAACATGGTTTCACAAGTTAATGCATTTCAATCTTACAAAACCCTAAATCAAGCATAGATTTTGATCCGTAACTCGAAACGAGATGAATTCAAAGCCTAAAATTATATACTCGATGAGAAGAACTCATCTAGACACTTTAATTAATAAAAAACATTAGCCAAATACACTGATTATATCAATAAAGCTGCTGTCCACAAATTGATCACCGAAATCATACACAATCGAGTATTTCTAAGCATAATAACCACAATACAACAACATACAAGCACTAATACATCAACATACATATAAAATCAGTAAAATAAGATGAAAATGAAAAAGCTAGGGTTTATGTTTATACCCTAATCAACAATCAAATGATATAGACGCGTAGAGCACGAAGAGTAGAATCCGTTTATGTAAGAAGCCCCAAATCTTCAAGGTAAAAATTGATGAAGATGATGATGGAGATGGTGTTGACGGCCAAGAAAGGAAAAAGGAGAGGAGAGGAGAAAAATTAAAATGGATTAGGTTAAAATGAAATGAAGTAGTGAGATTTTGATTTAAGATCACTAGTTGCAAAATTTGACAAACTACCCCTCCCCATAGAAATGACGTGACACGAATATCAATTAACAGACGTTAAATATAAACAAAAAAAGATAACAGAAAAAAATAGGGTCGTAACAGTAACATCTAAAACATACGTATATCTATCGCATACATTAATCCATAAAAAACAAATTACAAAACAATCATACATCTCCAGGGAAATCAGAAATGAATGGATCAAAAATAACATGCTATTACATGAATCCAGATACCGAAGAGTTTCACCGAATAATCAATGAGTAAGAAATAAATTCTATTACATAATGTCATCAAACAATTACATAATACATACTTATATCAATGCTAAATAATAGCTACAGACTTCGTTGTGCTGAGCGATCATTTCTCATAATCAACCCAACAAAATGCACCGATGTTGAGCTCAAAAAAAGAAGGAACCGTTACCCACTGGAAGTACTCAAACGACACAACCCTCAGAGTTACAAGGTACATTTAAGAAAAATCAAATTCTTCCAGGTATTTTTTCAGTCAAAATAAGTTTAATTTGTCAGTTTCGAAAATTATATTAGTTTTGTCTTTTTTTGTCCCCTATTTTTCAAATCAGTTGAATATAAATGCATAAATTAGGTTTTCGTCGTCGCGAGTAACCATCGTTGCCACGGTCGATGTCTTTTCTTTTAATCTCATAACCTGGTAGTTTGTAAACATAATTAGAATTTATAATTGAATACATACTGCCTTGATGATTATATTAATTAGAGAATAAAAACTAACACAACAATACACAATAGTATACAGACTTCATAGCTCCAAGAACAATCATCGAAGTAAAAACCACAAGAAAATGGTACTACTGGATGTGCAATGAATACAACGAAAAGGTTGCACGCATTGGAAACAAAATGGAATGCAGCACCCACCAAGAACAACCAAACTACAGAGCAAGGTAGCACAACTACTTTAAACCTAAAGCACAAATACAATAACCTTATTTTACGTTTCAAAAGTTTTTATCCTATTTTGTTCCCACAGCTTCTGCATCAAAGTGAGAATAGGCAATGCAACAACAACCGCAGACTTCACAATCTTCTCTCCTCTGGCAGACATAATGCTTATCCAAGATTGCTTCCAATTAACAACAACCATAGGACAAGATAACCAAAACGAAGTACCAACAATTGTCCAAAACCTAATCGAAGCCACACACATATTTTAATTCCGTTACAACCTACAACCAACGTTAAACGAACCAGAATTCATAATCAGCCAAATATACGACATCGAAGCAGCCGAAGAGAACCCACTAAACCAAGAACAGACAGAAGCTTCCCACCAAGCAGACCAAAATCATAATCATACAACACAAACTCCTGAAGACATCTTACAAATAAACCAGCCACAAGGCAATCCACTTACATTTCAACAAGCATCTCTCATTTATAAACTCAAAAAAACTAACAAACTGTCTTTGTCTTGCAGAAACAACACCACCAACCACACCACAAGCAACAGACACCACCAATGAAAGCACAACAACTACCATAACAGAAAAAGAAACAACAGAAGAACCCAATCAAAAATCAGTCAAATGAATCCTTTTCAGCAAAGAAGGTAACTAACAACAATACACCTACATATAAATGTATACAAATCTTTGTTATACACGTAACACATAAACATACATATATTGAAACAGGAAGTGCCAGCATGTCAGAAGCGCGCAAACAAAAGAAGTAACATCCCGATGTAAATAAAAGTAGTGATAACCTGATGCAACATCTTTTGCTAATTCTTTGCAAATACCTATTATACTATAACAAAGCTATGTAATAACTATGAAGACAACTATGTATGTATAATCTTTTGTATGACAGGCTATGTAGGCAACTATATATGTATAATCTTTCGCATAACCTCAAAACAGTTTGTAAGCAACTATGTATGTATAATCTTTTGTACTATGTACAAAACAACTATGTATAATCTTTTGTACTATGTATGTATAATCTTTTGAACTATGTATCTAAAAAATTATTCAAGCAATAAAAGCAATATATTCAACAAACACCGAAGCAGCACCACACTTCTGGACCTCCCATTAGTTAATGATATTTTAGACTCGAAGTATATAAGAGTTTTCGGTGCCTGTCGTCTGTTTCACCGTTGCCACTAACCGATGTCGAGATTGACAGTCGGTTTGACACCGAGCCGATGTCGAGCTCGCTGTCAGTGACTCAAGGTCGGGGTATTGATGTTGGAATCCAGCTCTTTAAAGCGTTAAAATTCAAATTTGTATCCGTTGTTGCATATTTCCTTATTCTTTCTTTTTTCTTTTTGCACTCCTTGTTAATAATTGTAGAATCGGCTTGTTTTGGGTTTTTTTTAGGATGGTTTGTAGATAAATGAAGAAGAAAGAATGGAGATGGGAGAGATACAAATGTACAAGTTCTCATGCTTTATATACAAGTGTTATATATTAAAATCATATAATTATTCTCTATACGTACTCCGTATTTTTTTTATTTAGTTGATTTTTTTTCTTTTTACATAATTAACTAATTTATGAATTTTATTATAAACTTTATTTTGTTTAGTTATTTATTTTTTAAAATTAAGAAAGAAACAACTATTAGTAATATAAAATATATATTTTAATATAATAAAAAATAAAACTGGATACCGAAATGGACACTGAAATTTATACTGTGGACTCCTCCACCTATGTCATTGAAAGTCAATTTCAAGATTTATTTTGAACTTTGAAATGAGCACTAAAAAATAGATATAGACACCTCGTGCTCTAACAAATGAGTTATTTACGATAACAAATGGAAATATCTGAGCATATAATTATTTTTCAATAACTATATTTCCCAAAACACTTAACACACACACACACCTTAACACACACACACACACCCTAAATTTCATTTCTATCCATTTATATGTTTTCGGTTTCATTCAACAATAAAAGTTGAAAGTTAGAAAGAAACAGTTAAAAATAGAAGGCTACCAAGACGGCGAACGATCTTGGTTTATGAGTCATTTTAAGCTTTTGTTTTGTGTTGATTATAGGTTTCATTTTGTTGTATCGTTGCTTGTTGCTAGATCTTTGTTGTTTAGGTGTTTAATTTTGTCTTGGTTCGGTTTGGGATCGCTTTGCCCATTTAGTTGTTTGTTTTTGTTTATTGTTAGGTGTGAAGCGATCCCGAGTTGTTTTGTTTCGTGTATTCGTATGACTCTTTCACTTTTAGTGAATGGTCTAAGTTCTATATAAGTTTTTGTTTTTATTTTTTTCAAAAAAAGAAAAGAAAATAATAATAAAATACAAGTTTGAAACCGGACACTTGTAAATACGAAGATGGAAGTAATAAGGGAACACTAAAATGAGACGGAAGAGAGTAATTGATATCGGCTAAAAAGTCACATTTTCACCTCAGTATTAAGGCCCAAAAACAATAAAGTTCCAAACTTTAATGCCAAAATACCTGCTTCGTCGGTTAAAATTGAAGAACAAGTGATTACGAAGACGGTGCAAAAAGAATCAAGAGAATCGGAGCTAAAACAAAGATTCCAGAGCGAAAACGGTGAAAGATAAGAAATCAAGTTACGATCCATCAAATCAGCAAGCCAAATGGGCTGCCAAACGGCTTGCCAGTATGGCATACAGCCTGCCACACGACCAGATCATACGGGTACAACAAATGGGCAAGGCTGGCAAACGGCCCCTGCAAATGGCTTGCCAAATGGCTTGCCAAACGTTCTGCCAGCCGTTTGCAGACAAATTTCAAGTCTATTTAAAGGGTCTTTGTCATCCATTTCAACACACACTTCAATTCACTTCTTTCTCTCTCTTTCTACAATATTAGTCATACTTTCAAGGTCTTCAACTCTGTGCGGGAAACCTAGTACCCGGAGAAGAACGCCGAAGATTGTATTAGGAGCGGTTTGGAGTTTGAAGTTGTCACTTTTGTATTCGAAACTCATTTAATCTACTGGTACTTATATCCTTTGTCTTTATATGATGTTTTCCATTATTATATTTTGTGATATTGTTGCCATGATTAGCGAGTAGTTATCTTTAATGTATGTTACGATGTAGTCAGTTATAATGCCGAGATAATATTATGGCTTGTGTATATTGTCGAAATGCTTTTCGATTATGCTTTAAACTCAATCACTTTTCCAACTAATAGAACGTAGTTATTGGCTATGTTATTGGGAAGTCGCGAACCCTGATTTAGAGTACACTATCTGTGTCATCCCTTGGTAAGAGAAGTCTATCGGTTACAACATAAGTTTGATTGAGGCACACAAGTTGTAGTAAGTCCACTGAGCTTTGGATTCCGACAGAGGATTCTTTCATAGTGAAACATCTAAATAGACCCCTAGTACATTGTCGGTCCTAAACCATGCTAGTGTAGTCACCAAGCATATAAACTTTGTACCTACATGCTGAAGCACAACGGTTGTTGTAAGCTGTACCTCTGCTAAGTAAGGCCATGGAACCCGGTTAGTGCTGATTAGTACACTTCACCATAACGCGGTCTCAAGCATTGCACCCCGCTTGAGGGATTCTTGGTTAATTAAGGAACTGTTTGTTTAGACACATAAATGATTGAACTGTTAGGATAACTGAACGTGTTCATGGAAGTCAAAACCCGAATTGGCCATGGTGTTCTTTATGGTTAAACTCTTTTAAGGGCCAAACTATCTTTTAAAACCAATCATTAATGAAAGCATCGAAGCACATCACGTCTCTCGGATATGGAAAACCCTGTATTCTATTATGCTTAAGAAAGTTTAGACCTTTGTGGAATGTTAATACGTCACCCAATCGAGTCGCTCAATTGGATGAGCTGTCTGAATGTGTATGCCTGTAGTCAGACTACACGAGCGTCGGGGGTAAGGGACGTTGCTGTCTATTCAGATTCTTCAAGCCTATCGCATTATCCAGTGACATGTCTTATGACATGACGTTTAGGATAAGTGTAATGAATACAAGGTCACTGCCTATTCATGAGCCATCATTCCATAATCTCGGCAAAGTAACTGACAAAATGATAGCATGCACTTGTTTTAACCTTATCTGAATTACAAATTTTATTACATTTACTTTACTTTATCTTATAAACTAGAAAACCCAAAAATTAGGTAACAAACCACAAATCCTGCACCTTAGAATTATCTTAAGCTTTAAATATAGGTTCAATTATACTAATATCTTAAAAATACGAATCTAGGTCATACTTCCCTTACTCATAATAAGGAGTAGTAGGATTTATGCCCCGCTAAATATTAATTTAAAACTATTACCCCCTTTCTTGGTAGTTGATTCTGACGCCTTGCGGCCTAACGACACCGCATAAACAAAACCGTCTATTTTGGCCATATCAGTAACAATAAATGCAAATAATCTAGCCAGCAGGATGAGCACTTGGTCGGTGATGTGTTTGAAACTACAATATAATTACATTTTTTGTTTTTTTTGAAAGACAAACACACACACACACACACACACACATCAATGATGATTTTCAGCCGTATCTTCTAGATGTCGTCATCTAGATGTTTCCATTCTAGCCGTAATCTAGATTTTTCTAGATATTGAAAGTTGCCAACTTTGACAACACATATGAAAGAAGCAAAATTGATAACAATGACGGCTAGCAACTTGTTCTCCGTTCACACCAATACACCTCCTCATAAGGAAGTCACAAAATTGGAAATGATTACAGCTAGCTACCATTTTCGTGTTCACACCATGTTATGTTCACACCATTCCACCTCCTCAAAGTTTTCTATAAATAGAGGTGCAAACCTTTATTGTAAATCATTCAGAAAATGTGTAATCACAACCTAGATAGTGTGTGTGAGTTAAGTGTAATCCTAACCTAGAGTGAATACAACCCTAGATAGTCGTGAGAATTCCTAGTGAGTTAGTTTGAGAGTTTTTTTTATTTGAGTTTTGTAACACTCTGTAATCTATTCTTGTGAGTAATAGAGTTATTTTCTCTCAAATTTCTGTCTACCAACGTCCAGGCGATCCTCATAAATCACAACAACCAATACACGAATTTAAACACGAATATATACATGCCCACATCGGGACTTGAACCCCCAACCTATAGGCTGAAAGGGTCACCTCGATACCGCTAAGACAATAGCCCTTTGTGTTGGAGTGCGAAGCGAGTTAAACAAGGATTGAATGAGGATCAAGTTGAAGGAAAGTTGTTGTTTTGGATTTAGCCATGGAGGCGTGGCGCGGCCTTCCTAGGCGCGGCGCGGCTTGTCTGACGGGCAGTTTCCTTATTTACGTTTTTCTTGTTCTCCAAGGTGTTTCCTTGTTGAGTTTTGCTTATTTAAGCATTCTATTGTAACCTTAACATGTGTGCACAAAAATTATAGTAAAAATCTCTGGTTTGCGCCCGTGGAGTAAACCCTTCTCCGTGTTTTTGGAGTTGGGATATAACCACGTTAAATCCCTTTGTCGTTTATATTTATCGTTCTTGCTTTAGCTATT
The DNA here is from genome assembly GCF_046630445.1 of Rutidosis leptorrhynchoides. Lineage (NCBI taxonomy): Eukaryota > Viridiplantae > Streptophyta > Magnoliopsida > Asterales > Asteraceae > Rutidosis > Rutidosis leptorrhynchoides. The sequence goes on along the minus strand of NC_092338.1, from coordinate 336,712,668 downwards.
TCGTTTGTCGTTGTAGGTTTGGTGATTGGTTTAAATCACCGGTCTTGTTTGGGTCCATAATTCCTAACAAGTGGTATCAGAGCTCAAGGTTTCGACTTTGGGAGCGATGGCGAATTGAAAGCAAGTTTCTTCGATATGGTTGATGATTCGATTTTTAAATCAAGGTTAGATTAAACGATGAGCTAGGGATTTTGTTTGCAACATGTATCGAGACTGGGTGACTTAGTAGATCGCGATGAACTCATGGATATGTCTATGTATCCGGGAGAGTTGATCACACAAGATTCGGGTGACGGTTCTTGGAAGTTATTTTGTAATCGGGACGCTGATTGCATCATGATGGTGGTTTTTTTATCGCGAAGGGTTACGGAGTCAAGGTCGGTTCGATGGGTTGGTTGCGGAGATATTTTTTCGGGAGATCCGGGTGTCGGATCTCAGTTCTCGTTCTTCGTGATCCCGTGCAAAAGAATGGTTGAACTATGGAGTTCCAGGAGCTGTTGTAGTATAAAATTCGTAGCAGATTCGTTAACTGTTGGATCGACTTGATTTTTTGTGTGTGGGTAGTAGACTTACTGATCTACGCGTCGTACAAATTTGAGGCTGATCTGACCGTTGGATCTGGAGATATGATTTTTTGAATCTGGGCAGTTTTCAGGATGAAGTTTTTCGGGTTTGATGACGCGAGTGCGAGATGGTTTTGTCTCAGTAACTTCGAGCGATGCGAGCTATGTTTTCAAAGATGTGGGTTTGTTATGGAAGCTCAGGAAGGTGTTCTTCTCTCGGGTTAAGCGGTTGAATAACGAACAAGATGCATCGAGTTGAAAGTCGATAGTGGGAGTATCGGGGAAGTTTGGTGCTTGCGGTTTGAAAACGGGATGACCAATGGTGTTTGGTCAATATTTCAGGGTTTATGGAATATGCGGGCGGGTTAGAGTTCCTTTTCACTAAGGAAATTGATGTCAAAGGGTGTCGGATAGAACACATCTGACTGTTGCTCAGTTATTGGTTGATGTTTCAATAAAGGGAGCGATTTTCTTCGAGGGTGATCAATAGAAATCTTTAGTTGATGGATAGGAGCGGATAATCTTGTAGGTCCCGGAACTTGAACTTTCTAGGATCGTTGAGGGTGTCGGAAACTCGGTGAGAGTTTGTGTGACGACCCGGAAATTTTTGACCAAATTTAAACTTAACCTTTATATGTTTCCGACACGATAAGCAGAATTTGTAATGTTGAATCTCAAAAAGTTTGGAACTACATTCATGTAATCAATTACCCTTTGACCGTGTTCGACGATTCACGAACAATTATGAGTATATAGATATGTATATATAATATATAATATTAACTGAAAACATTAACAAAGTATTAGATATATGATACTTTACATGAACGTATTTGTTTCAATATGATTTTCGACGAAATTAAAAAAAAATATATTAAATGATTGAATTATCAGAAACATTGAATTATGATTACAAGTCTCTGTTGAGAGGTCCACTATGATTTGAGAAAATCTATTCCTCTTAATGATATTCAGAATAATTTGTAAAGTTATTTATAAATAAAAACAAAAAGTGTCATTTACGAAAGTTAGACAAAAGTTAGTGGAGAATTGGTTTCCATAATATTCTATTAATCTATTTTCAAACGTACAAAGACGTTTTCAGTTTAAAAAGAACTTTATTATTAAAACGTATATAACTTTTATAAATATCTAGAATCACTTTTGACAACTCATTACTTAACCAGTATAATAAATATAACGCTATTTATATTTTATTTCATTAAATATATATAACGATTTAAATTAATATTATATATATTTATACGCGTATTATACATACATAGTTTTTATACTTTTACTTTACTTTAACTTTAATAATTCATACTTTAATAATTCACTTTAATAATTCATACTTTAATAATTCACTTTAATAATTCATACTTTAATAATTCACTTTAATAATTCATACTTTAATAATTCACTTTAATAATTCATACTTTAATAATTCACTTTAATAATTCATACTTTAATAATTCACTTTAATAATTCAAAAATCTATTATAAATAGAATTCAATAGGTTTCATTATTTCATAGAAACTTGAAAATACATTTCTCTAAACTCTCTCAATCGATTTATATATATATATATATATATATATATATTTGCTCTGTATTATTTCAAGATATTATTAGTATACATAAAATATTACGACGGAGTGCTCTCCGAGTGATTTCAAAATAGTTTTTTTGAATGAGTCGAAGCTAAGGAAATTATGGGTTATAGCTATGGAGGTGATGGGTATGGTTCATGGGTATGCTCGTGAGGTCAATCTAGTGTTTATCATCTCCGTTGTGTCTACGTACTTTCCTGCAATATTGAATCTCAATATTGATACGTTCGTGAATCCGAGGCCAACCTTGCACTTGTTAAATGACGTTATATGTATTTTTACTACGAAATACAGTATTGTGAGTTTTCATAGCTCCCTTTTTAAATGCTTTTGCATTATATATTTTTGGGCTGAGAATACATGCATATTTTATAACTGTTTTACGAAATAGGCACAAGTACTAAAACTAATTCTACGTGGGTTTAAACCAGAAATATACCCTTAGCTTGGTAACATTAAACTACTTGTCTATGTACGGTAGGCGCGAATCCTAAAGATAGATCTATTGGGCCTGACAAACCCCATCCTGACTATGGGATGCTTTAGTACTTCGAGGTTATTTTAAACACACCTGATCTGGTGTACTTCAGAGGGTAAAACATGAACGTTAAGGCTTGTTACCGGGTGCCTACAACTTTTAGAATACTTTTAAACACTTGCGAGTGTACGGATATTTATGGAAACTGAAATCTTGTGGTCTATTACTATTACGAAAATTATTGATTATGATAAACTAATGAACTCACCAACCTTTTGGTTGACACTTTAAAGCATGTTTATTCTCAGGTATTAAAGAAATCTTCCGCTGTGCATTAGCTCATTTTAAGGATATTACCTGGAGTCATTCATGACATACTTTGAAAGACGTTGCATTCGAGTCGTTGAGTTCATCAAGATTAATATTAAGCCAATTATAGTTGGATGTATTATGAAATGATGTGCATGCCGTCAACTTTCATTGTAAAGAAAGTTTGTCTTTTAAAAATGAATGCAATGTTTGTAAAATGTATCATATAGAGGTCAAATACCTCGCGATGTAATCAACTATTGTGAATCGTTTATAATATATATGAACGGGTCCTTTCAGTTGGTATCAGAGCGGTGGTCTTAGCGAACCAGGTCTTGCATTAGTGTGTCTAACTGATAGTTGTTAAGATGCATTAGTGAGTCTGGACTTCGACCGTGTCTGCATGTCAAAAGTTTTGTTTATCATTTTTAGTCGGAAATCATCTACTTACCATCCTTAGGAAATTACCTGCTTATCATTCTTAGTCTAGACACGTCTTACTGCATTGATTGCATTAATAGTGTATAGACAAAATTCATATCTTAGCGTATCTGCTAAATCATATCTTATCGTATCTATTACCGTAAACTTTGCCTGACATATTCCGTAAATTCCTCCGTAATCTACGAAACCTTTTGCTCTATATAATTAGAATACCACCCGATAGCCGAAAAATCATTTCATATCGAAAAATTCTTTATTCAATCGTACGAAATGGAATTCGTCATTAGTTCAAGTCACTCGGATTCCGAAATGGAGTCCCACTCAAGTTCCGAAAGCAGTGTAACCTGAATGGATCAACCAATTAGTCATCATCTATTCTGGATGAATTGGGGATGGGTTCGTAGCCTCCTTAATCATTGGAGACAAGAAGAAGGTGATCCCTTCCATCCACCACATTGCCCTCTTGGCGAAGAACCTGAAGCACTTGCCGGCGAACCTATCCGAAACACCATTTTCTCTCTTATTTCTAGAGTATCTCGTCACGATTACATACTACACCAAATTCTAGATTTTATTTATCCGCTCGTCCGAACCGACAATCACCCCGGTGTAATAGAAGAAGTCAACGAGCGTCGCGCTCGGGTAGTGGCTTTGGAGAATATGGTGCAAAGGTTACAAACACCAGCAGCAGCACCAGCAGCATAAACAGTACCACCATCAGCAACACCAACAGTACCATCACCACCACCAACAACAACATCCACATCCCACACCGCAACATCACAATCTGTATCTCAAACATCAACGTCATACGCCCTGTAAATATCCAGGAATATCAACAACAACAAACAATGAAGTATTAATTCATAAACTTCATTGAAGAGATATCTCTGCGGCAGTTATGTAATCTCCAAAATCTTAGAGATTATTTAATTCTGACCGTAAATCGGATGAGTGAACGGAGAGGGTAGAGTAGAAACTTTGATCGAAAATGGTGTACGATTTACAAGCTAGAATTGTTTTACCAACAGCATCAACAGGACTGTAGCATCATCAACACAGTCAGTGCCGTCAGTATCGTCAGAATCAACAGCACCTGTAACATCACAAACTCTGTCAGTTCAAGAATCATTGTGGACATCATTACGAATCAACAACAAATATATTGTATCAATGAGTTATGAAGTATTAACTCATTTCCAATCGAAAGATTTATATGTATATTTTATATGTATAAATTTTTAAACCATGATAAATCTTCCCGTACTAAGCTATTATTTGTGAATCTTAACTACTCAGTTAATTCATATTACAAATATGCAATGATGTACGTCCTTCGTCTGCAACTTAACCATCGTTAATTACAATCTCTGTCTCAATTCAATAAAAATCCAATTCATAATAAATTAAGTGTATTATTCGAATATATGTTTGATTTTACACTTTCATCATCGATGTACTCGAAACTTTTCAAATAACATCATTCGTACCTTGCAAAGTTCACAAGAATTTCACGAAAACCAACAAATAACAAAGTAATGATTCATAATTTCAATATTATTGAAGAAATACTTATGCAATTTATAAAGTTTTAGGGATTACTCAATTCTAGTTCCAACCATAAAACAAATGAGTCTAATTTAATATTAACTCATTAAATCTATATTACATTTAAAGAAAATATACACATATATTTTCATAAAGACCGTAATAAACTTCTTTTGTACAAAATATTAATTGTGAAATTTTTTTTAACGGGTAGGTAATACCCGAGAGATATATAAATTCACAATTAATATATTACATTTTTCGAAACTGATTCAGCAATCATCAACTATACTCCATACTTTCACAACAATATCCATTCTTTCATATAAATTAAAACAATCATACTCATTCAAATTCAATTACATATTCTGATTTTGAAATCGCATAATTCAATTCAAAATATAACCAGTATCATCACTCTTAGATTCCTATATCTTTCAAAGCTATACTTTAACTTCAAAACTGTGTTAGAACATCGTATGTATATTAACGATTATAATCTGTGTTCAAGCCCTTCGAAATACCTAAAGACACTTCAAATAATGAACAATCGAGATGATAATCCAACCACATGTTATCCACAGTTACGTACCTGAAAAACTCTTGAAACCAAAGTCATAATTTAACATGTATCCATGTCAGACCTTTTGGCATTTACTAGCTAAAATAACTTTTCAATCCCTTCTAAAAATAGACGGTTTTGTCACAGCTCCAGCAAACCAACTTCAATTGTTCAATCGAATAAGCCTTATTATAATGATTACCCTTTCATCATTATTTTCGGGGAACCTTTCATATCTCGCCACATTAGCAGTAAACTTATTAACAACTTCATTGATCTTTGACTTTCCAAAAAATCTTTATATTTATCAAAACCCCATCATTTACTCATCTGCATCTTGTAATGAGAATTGCCATACGAATCATCGGAAATTAGCAATCAGTATTTTGAAATCTCGCAGCATGTCTACGCCAACAATTATATGTGTCTATCTTCTGGACTTATATACTTTTAATGAGAAATTTCTGAAAAACACCCTAAACTGCGAACCAGTTCTCGAAATTTTGAAAAATATTGATGAAGCAGCAAAAACTGTAAACGACCTTAACAGTAAAAAGTTGGATGATAAAGGATAGTATATTGGTAAAGCTCAGAAAAAGAGAAGCTTTGAAACTGGAAAACGGATTGAGCAAAGTATGAAGGAGGCTGTGGACAAATCACAAAGGCTGAACCTGCCTTCAAAGAATCCAAATGATTCAGTACTTGTTGAAGTCATTAACGAATACCTTGCTCCTGACTCTAAATTCTTACGGACAATATTCTTTATCATCCTCTGATATTAGACATTCTAAGATATCATCGTATCTTTCATTATAAATATCCTCCATATTTCTGAAGATATTTCCATAATTATTCTTATCTGAAATCATTTACCTCTTCGTGCTGTCTGTATTACATCATAAAAGAAACTATTTTAGTTTCTAAATTCTGAAACTTTCGAATTTAAAATAGGAATATTTTTGAAGTAGTGTTGGGAACTGAAACATGAACTAGTATAATATAATGACACTTGATCAACGTGGTTATATTACAGTAAGTCATGCTGAGTTTCTAAATGAAACGTGATGATTTACAGATCATAACGTCATCATGTGCTATGTTACACGACTCTTGTATTCTCTTTAACCTCTAAAATATCAAGAAAATATTTCTTGATGATTCGGCCTTTTCCAAGGTATTCTAGTAATTTGACAAGTCAAGATCGTGCCATTACAATTTCCTTCTTAGAACATTAACAATGTTCATTCCGAAATTCATATATGTAAATTCTGGACCATCACAAGCGGTGCTTAATCGCAAGAAGAAGAAACGAAAGGACAAAACTCCGAAATAGAAATTGGGGTATAAATCGCAGCAAATAAAAGAAAGCATTAATTGGGGATGACAATGATTATAGAAGACAGAAGCAGGGATATCGAAATATAAGGGAAGATATGAAACCAACAACAACCCAGAAACTATAAATCGTATATATCGATGCATATAGCAATATAAAGACACGGGAGAACTAAAAACACTATAAAACCAAGAGTATAGTAGAAGTAAATAGATTCTTCCGGAGGCAGATGAAAAAGAAGAGCGACAGATATGAAAGTGAGGAGTATATCAAGAATCAGCACTGGATGAAGCATATTGACAAATACTTTAAAATACGAGTTGAGAAGGTGTGACTTGTAAGAAAACAAATGAGGTGGATTTATAGTGAAATATCCGACAGAGAAATCAAAATGGATTATCGCATTAATTCGAAGAGGATCATAATTTCCTTAATCACCGAATAATCAAATCCAATATAGATTACAAAGATTTTCTTTTTGGAGATCAATCGTGATGACGTCAAAAGATACGACGAATCACTATTATCTTATTTCATTCATCTACGATAACTTCACTCACACGTTTCGAGAAATCAAATTATTTTATCCATTCTTCTTGAACATGATAAAACTCTATAATCGTTATAATAACATTCTCATTGTTAGTCATGACGACCTCTATCAAATTTCGGGGACGAAATTTCTTTAACGGGTAGGTACTGTGACGACCCGGAAATTTTCGACCAAATTTAAACTTAACCTTTATATGTTTCCGACACGATAAGCAGAATTTGTAATGTTGAATCTCAAAAAGTTTGGAACTACATTCATGTAATCAATTACCCTTTGACCGTGTTCGACGATTCACGAACAATTATGAGTATATAGATATGTATATATAATATATAATATTAACTGAAAACATTAACAAAGTATTAGATATATGATACTTTACATGAACGTATTTGTTTCAATATGATTTTCGACGAAATTAAAAAAAATATATTAAATGATTGAATTATCAGAAACATTGAATTATGATTACAAGTCTCTGTTGAGAGGTCCACTATGATTTGAGAAAATCTATTCCTCTTAATGATATTCAGAATAATTTGTAAAGCTATTTATAAATAAAAACAAAAAGTGTCATTTACGAAAGTTAGACAAAAGTTAGTGGAGAATTGGTTTCCATAATATTCTATTAATCTATTTTCAAACGTACAAAGACGTTTTCAGTTTAAAAAGAACTTTATTATTAAAACGTATATAACTTTTATAAATATCTAGAATCACTTTTGACAACTCATTACTTAACCAGTATAATAAATATAACGCTATTTATATTTTATTTCATTAAATATATATAACGATTTAAATTAATATTATATATATTTATACGCGTATTATACATACATAGTTTTTATACTTTTACTTTACTTTAACTTTAATAATTCATACTTTAATAATTCACTTTAATAATTCATACTTTAATAATTCACTTTAATAATTCATACTTTAATAATTCACTTTAATAATTCATACTTTAATAATTCACTTTAATAATTCATACTTTAATAATTCACTTTAATAATTCATACTTTAATAATTCACTTTAATAATTCAAAAATCTATTATAAATAGAATTCAATAGGTTTCATTATTTCATAGAAACTTGAAAATATATTTCTCTAAACTCTCTCAATCGATTTATATATATATATATATATATATATATATATATATATATTTGCTCTGTATTATTTCAAGATATTATTAGTATACATAAAATATTACGACGGAGTGCTCTCCGAGTGATTTCAAAATAGTTTTTTTGAATGAGTCGAAGCTAAGGAAATTATGGGTTATAGCTATGGAGGTGATGGGTATGGTTCATGGGTATGCTCGTGAGGTCAATCTAGTGTTTATCATCTCCGTTGTGTCTACGTACTTTCCTGCAATATTGAATCTCAATATTGATACGTTCGTGAATCCGAGGCCAACCTTGCACTTGTTAAATGACGTTATATGTATTTTTACTACGAAATACAGTATTGTGAGTTTTCATAGCTCCCTTTTTAAATGCTTTTGCATTATATATTTTTGGGCTGAGAATACATGCATATTTTATAACTGTTTTACGAAATAGGCACAAGTACTAAAACTAATTCTACGTGGGTTTAAACCAGAAATATACCCTTAGCTTGGTAACATTAAACTACTTGTCTATGTACGGTAGGCGCGAATCCTAAAGATAGATCTATTGGGCCTGACAAACCCCATCCTGACTATGGGATGCTTTAGTACTTCGAGGTTATTTTAAACACACCTGATCTGGTGTACTTCAGAGGGTAAAACATGAACGTTAAGGCTTGTTACCGGATGCCTACAACTTATAGAATACTTTTAAACACTTGCGAGTGTACGGATATTTATGGAAACTGAAATCTTGTGGTCTATTACTATTACGAAAATTATTGATTATGATAAACTAATGAACTCACCAACCTTTTGGTTGACACTTTAAAGCATGTTTATTCTCAGGTATTAAAGAAATCTTCCGCTGTGCATTAGCTCATTTTAAGGATATTACCTGGAGTCATTCATGACATACTTTGAAAGACGTTGCATTCGAGTCGTTGAGTTCATCAAGATTAATATTAAGCCAATTATAGTTGGATGTATTATGAAATGGTGTGCATGCCGTCAACTTTCATTGTAAAGAAAGTTTGTCTTTTAAAAACGAATGCAATGTTTGTAAAATGTATCATATAGAGGTCAAATACCTCGCGATGTAATCAACTATTGTGAATCGTTTATAATGTATATGAACGGGTCCTTTCTGGTTACCGACGAAAGTTATCGAGCTAGTGGGAGTTAGACAACTAGTAGGGTTATGGAGATGGTTGAGCGACTTGTTTCTCCAATGTTCTCAAGTTTAGTGTGTTAATTCCGGTAACACTTGGGCTTCGAATACTTGTTACTCTCCGATGACAAAGTAATTTGTGACTAACCGGTGATACGAACAAAGTTTTTCTTCTCGAAGCTGCGATACAATTCTTACTCGTACAGTGGGAGCTTGGGATGAGAAGATGGGGTTTGTGAAATTTATAGCGCTATGAGGAGGTTAGTGTACCAACGAGAAAGCGAAAAGTTGAAAAGATGGTAGACTTCAAGGTGATGATGGCGTTCGCACTAGGGTATCTTGAAGAATAGTCTACAAAGGCGTCTGTTGGAGTTCCTTTTTTGTTGGTGAAGGAAATCATCGATAGACGAAAATTATGTACGAGGATGGTCGTTGACATGTGTGTTCGGGATTGGACGTGTCTAGATCGATCGGCGAGGCGGCAGTGTCTCATGAAAGAATCCTATGATTGAAGTCTCGCTCACTTCAATTGGTCTTCTAGTGTAAGAGGATGATCTTCGTGTTAGAAGATAGTGGCGATAGAGACCGAGATGGCCCAAGCTAGTAACTAAGAGATTAGATTATCGCTCAGCGGTGTTTTTTGGTGTCGAAAGACTTCACTTGCTCGTAGTTTAATGAGTGAAGTGCGGCGTGATTCGGGTAGCTTACTCGACGGTATCAAAAGGAGTTGATAATCAGCTAATCTGGAGTTATTGTGGGTTTGTTTAACATAGTTGTTGGGATGATGAAGATTGGGTGTTTTTTAACGTCTCTTCGAGTGGGAGATTGTTGGAGTGCGAAGCGAGTTAAACAAGGATTGAACGAGGATCAAGTTGAAGGAAAGTTGCTGTTTTGGATTTAGCCGTGGAGGCGCGGAGCGACCTTCCTGGGCGCGGTGCGGCTTGTCTGACGGGCAGTTTCCTTATTTACGTTTTTCTTGTTCTCCAAGGTGTTTCCTTGTTGAGTTTTGCCTATTTAAGCATCCTATTGTAACCTTAACATGTGTGCACGAAAATTATAGTAAAAATCTCTGGTTTGCGCCCGTGGAGTAAACCCTTCTCTGTGTTTTTGTAGTTTGGATATAACCACGTTAAATCCCCGTGTCGTTTATATTTATCGTTCTTGCTTTAGCTATTTCGTTTGTCGTTGTGGATTTGGTGATTGGTTTAAATCACCGGTCTTGTTTGGGTCCATAATTCCTAACACTTTGGTATTACATTTTTGGTTTGGTCGGGATGTCTTAGGTGTAGGTTGTTAGTTTGGTGGTTATTTACGAGTAGGTAGGAAGATCAGATCAAGTTCATTTGCACCAACATTCAGGTTTGCCAAACTAATGACGTTAGATACTCCATCCAGAACTGGATCCAAAACGTTGTGAATAAATGATCCACATTTATTAATATATTTGGCTGTTCCAAAAAAAAAATTTAATTTATGAATGCGATGTCCTAATTTTTTGATTTCACGTATTGTCAATTACTCAATTATCTCTATTCATTGGATTTATTTTGTTATATTTGTCGTACTTTGAATATTAGTTAGTATCACGTGTTTATGACATAATTATTTATTGGATTTAAATGCATTTTGAAGTACCAAGTTAAATGAATTTCAATTTGATAAAGACCTGCTAACTGAATGATAGTAAATGGGGTTGCAGGGATGGTGTCTCAAGTACGTATTTCAACCCGTATCATATTTATTGTATTAGTTCTAAATGTTATTAGTTGTAAACGCTGAAAAAATTGATGAAAAATTGTGTATTTTCACCAATTTTTAACACAAATAATTATATGGTCGAGTGATGTATATTAATAATCATTTAGTGAGGTTTGTAGCCCCTAAGAAGAGCTTTGCAACGAACTAAAGAGTGTTCAAAACGGATTAATGGAAATGAAATATCCAGCCCCAAAGTTACTAGTTTAGTACAAAATTGAAAGGATTGAAAAGAAGTGAAAGTTTTCCCACATCAGAAATGGGAACAAATTAAGATCTTAGTCCCCAGTATAAATAAAGCCTTTAGGCTTTGTTGAAAAACACCAAAAACTAAAAGCACAAGCATAATTAGTTTTTCCCTTAGCCGCAACATGATCTCCCCGTTCCGGTTATCTTTCGAGTAATAATTAAAGTCCGGTAGTACGCTGCTTCAAAACGGTGTACTCTGGGAACAGACAAGGGAATTATGTCAAACACAAACTAGGTTCTACTAAGGTATTTCCATTTCTATTTTGTTTCATATTTCTATCGTTAAGGTTTTCTGTTTAGCTGGTTTCAGAATCAACGATCCATCTTATTTTCAGGTGTAATACCCCGTCAGAAACCACTAACGACGTATTAACTCTGCTCACACAGTTAACGATCACACCCTCTATATGAGACTTTTCCGAAAAGTATTCATTAAGTTTCAAAAGTAAAGTCATTAAACACATAAATAATTCTGAAAACATTTGACATCCATGACCAACATAAGTAATCTCAAAACATTATTTAAGTAAACAATTTTCAATGCGAATATAAGTTCTTGACATGAAAATGACAAAATTAGCATGCTGGACTTCACTCCAGTACTAGCAGCAAACAAGCATGACAACTTCAGCAAGCGAAAACATACCTCTATGGACCTGAGATATAAACATGCAAAAGGTCAACGAAAAACGTTGAGTGAATCTACAGGTTTAGTAAAGCATTTCGTAAGTTAGGCCACGAGATTTCTGAAAAACATCGTAAAAATTATACATTAGCATGAACAATTGATTATAAGACTTTAACCCTGCGGATAGCTAAAGCGCTACACGTCTTCCTTTTACCCTTTCTAAGCATACACCGATCAAGTGTACAAGTTACAACAGAATAAGCACCCCGTACGTTGAGGCGATGTTTGTCAAACATAACGGTACCGTCCCTATAAGCTGAGTTTACGTAAAGTAATTAATATAATCAAGCTAAGGATTTCTGATCTGAACTCATATGTATATTCGTTTAAGACTCGTGCCTAATATGTAAAACAATTTGAAATAGCATGTTATCTCATCCCAAAAATGTTAAAGAAAATGAGACTGTAGACTCACCTTAGCAAATGATGTGTAAAAAGTGTGGAGTGCTTAAAAACCATCTCATTCACTAACTTACTAACTTGATCACAACAAATTATGCATTAAAATTTTCTTAAGGAAGAAAAATCATATTTATTAGAAAAAATCCTATTAAACTTTGAACATTAAAAAAGGAAAGTAAAAAAAACCTATAAAATTCATCGTATCATTTTTAATAAAGATTCGATTATGAAAAATATATAATGCTTATATATGGAGTAAAAAAGGTATAATGTGATGGGAGTATTTTTTTACTATTATTATACTCAGTAATTATAATTATTATATTACTCCGTATAATGAATAATTAAGTGATGGAATGGGTATGTCATGTTAGACTGCAACAACAAAAGAAGTCAACATAAGTCAAATAACCAAAAATGGTTATTTGACTTATTGTGATCAAATTGTATTCTCATCATTTCCCTTTTTAGACAAGTCACTAGGGCACCTTAGCAACAACAGACATAGCAACGGATATCTCAGCAGATAAAGCAACTTTTCCAAATTAGTAAAGGGGTTCCAAAAGTTATTATGGAGCTATCTTTTTTCTAGAAATAGCTGTTAACATTTTTAGAGTATAAATACACTCCTCTTGTGTAATTGTAAATCACAATTGTATCAATTCAAGTTCATAATACAATAAACTGATCAATACTTCAATTTACTTCTTTAAATCTCAATTATTAACATGGTATCAGAGCTGAAGGTATCAATTCATTGATCAAGATACTTCAAATGGCTCAATCATCTACCAAGAATCAAGCTACCATGTCCACAGTTGACGGTAGCTCTGGATTGAACCAAGCTGCCATGTCAATTATGGACGGTAGCAGGTTCATTAACCCACAGAATGAAAGAACATACCTAGATGTTCTGTGTAGAACAGAATCCCATCGATAAATCAGAAAACAACCACCATCGGCCACCACAACCACTGACTTGTGTTTATTGCGGAATGCAAGAACACACAATAATTAATTGCTTCAAGCTCCTTGGGTATCCAAATTGGTGGCACAATCAGAAAATTGGCAGAGTTGTAATGGCAAAGGCAGATGGAGTCAACCATAAAGTCACCGGCGACCACCATACGGTCACCTGCAACGGTAGCTTAAAGCCTAACCAGAAAAACAATAATAATCGAACTTCTCAGAAAACTACAAGAGGTAATCCAAATCTTGATTCACCTCATATATTGAGCAGATGGGTGAAGGTTAATCCTTCAAACCCCAAATTACAACAACTAGTTAAAACAATTAGGGTGAACCCTAATTTCAGATTTAATTCGGATCACAATCATAGATGGGTGAAAGTGATAAGAAAAAGACCCTCAAACCCTAAATTACAACAATCTATTGCTGTAAAAAGGGAAACCCCCAATCAATCGATTCAAAGAAGAGACCAAAATCGTTTTTCTTACCTTCAAATAATCGATGAAGAAGAGGGATTCAAACCCTCTCATCAATCGAAAATCAATCTGAGTTCATCCTCTGGTAATATAGATGAACTAGAGAGAGAGAATAGACTTAGGAATCTGGGGAATAATATCAGGGAAGATGAAGGTGGTCACGAGATGAATCTGGGAAACATAAAAGAGGGTCACGAGTTTAATCTAGGGAATAACAACAGATCAGAAAAATTGATTATTTATTCTGACCCCTTGGGAACCAACAAGGTCATGGGTAATATTAAAGGGGGTAGTGTTGGGCTAAATCAAGGGATTGGGCCAAAACAAAAAGTGAAAGGTCAGGCCCAAAATCAAGTTTGTTGTGTTAAAAGGGCCAAAATCTCTAATTTAAATTCCATTGATAAAACCCAACAAGATCAGGCCCAAAAACTTAATAATTTCGAGGTCCAAAATTTTGAAAATAAAAATTTAACTGATAACGTATGTTTTATCGAACAAGCCAATATTATTTCAAATAACATTAAAAATAACGAATGGATTTTTGATTGTGGTGCCACTCACACTATGAGTTTTGAAAAATCCGATTTTTATGATCAATCAAAACCTCGGGTTAGTAAAATTCAAACGGCCAATGGGGGTTTTGTACAAGTTGAAGGGGGTGGAAAAATTGAAATTACTCCGACTATGAACTTATCAAATTGTTTACATATTCCAACCTTATCACATAAACTTTTATCCGTTAGTCACGTTACAAAAGAATTGAATTGTTCCGTTTTACTACATCACACCTTCTGTATCCTTCAAGATATCAGAACTGGGGAAATTATTGGGCGTGGCACTGAACATGGTGGGTTGTACTATGTGAACGAAGTAACCCAACAAGGTACCGTGATGCTTGCTCATGGAACACCTTCGAGGGAAGCTTGGTTATGGTATAGGATGTTGGGTCACCCATCTGTCGGATATCTACAAGCTTTATTTTCGAGTCTTTTTCCATCAAATGTTACCTTAAATTGTGAAACTTGTATTTTGGCTAAAAGTCACTGAAGTACTTTTAAACCAAGTAATACGAGGAAAGATGTTCCTTTTGCTTTAATCCATTCGAATGTTTGGGGTCCTGCACCGGTTATTGGGGGGAAAAACTTCCGGTATTTTGTCCTATTTATTGATGACCATTCACGTATGACTTGGATTTATTTTCTAACCCACAAATCAGAAGTTTTTGAAAATTTTTCTCACTTTTATAAAATGGTTCAAACCCAATTTAATAAAAACATACAAATGTTAAGATCCGATAATGGGGGTGAGATTGTAAACTCATCAATGAAATCTTTTTGCGAAAATAATGGGATTATTCATCAAACCTCGTGTGCTCATACATCGTGTGCTCATTCTTCAATTTATATTTGTCACGAACACTCAGATAAGCTTTGAGATATTCTGGTTTCTTATGATATTTCCATGCACCCAGAACACTCATTGATGCAGAAAGGACGAGATCAGAATCACCATAGATTCTATACGCTTGTTGTTAAATGAATGGTGAACGAAGAATCATCTTCTCTTCTTCCTCACTTAATTGATGAATGGTGAACGAAGAATCATCTTCTCTTCTTCCTCACTTAATTGGAAATCAGGATCACGCTCAAGAACAATCTCTGCAATTTGAAATGGAACATTCAGATCAGGAGGAGTCGTAGTATCTTCCTTGCCATTAGAGAAAATCTCCTTCTCAAAGTGTATCCCAAATTCATCAGTTGGAGATGACAAGTTAACAAATTGATGGTCGTTGAATTCATTGGCGACACTCAACGACCCCTTCAAAATATCTTCAATATTATCAAAGTTTTGATTGTCCTCTTGAGCTGACTTATTCTCTACTTGATCAGCTGAATCCATAATCATAAGTATCCATGAGTCACCCTCTCTCTGACCTTCCGATTCATCTAGAAAACTTTCACACTGAATTTCCTCAATTTCATCGCTTTCAGAATCAGATATATCAACAACATCTTGATCCTTATGTTGACTAGATGTACCAGCTTCATACGTTGATCTTTGAAAACCACTGGACCGATAACCACCTTGTCTATTCTCCCCCTCATGAAGATTGTCGGGATCGAAATCATCATGATCAGACATGTGAATTGGTCCAGGTGACTTGCATGGAGATAAAGGATATACTATCCTTGCTTGCTCAAGATAAATCATCATAGTCTCGCGAACTTCATCAAGATCAGTTCGTTTAGCAAATTCAGCAAGATATAGTTCCTCCACCTCATTGTCAGAGAGATATCTTAATCCATATTTATTCGAAATCAGAGAAGGTGACCCAGTTGGTGAAACAAGAGTGTAACCACGAACAACATCAGCATCAACATCAACTGTTGGAGGCGATGTCGGTGGAAGTGTTTGATTTTCTGTGAGGGCAGGTAAGGATATATGTGCGGTATTATACTTATATGTAGGGATGTACATACTACTAGTCAGATTCGTGATATCTCCTTCTGATGGAGGTTGGGCAACAACCGGAGTTGTCGCCGGCGAAGATTCTTTCGAAGCATCTGCCTCCATGACTTTAGTCTCATGGGACTCTGACAAAGTAGTAGAACTACCCGTCGGTTTTGATCTCGCAGAGATATTGCTATCTCCGACTCCTGAAATCATTGATATACCATGAGGTGGTACATCTCTTTTAGTTAACGACTCTTCCTTCAGACCCTGAGATTCAGAATCTAGAAGAGAAGTGGTTTGAACTAATGGAACACTTTCATGAACCAAGGGATCAGTCTGCTGGAAGTCTGATAAATATCCCGAAGGATTGTCATGTTGACTCGTTTCAATGGGGCGCGTCAGATCTCCCTTATCAAGATAAGACGGACCTCGAGATGCTGTTGTACGTTGAGGCACATGAGGATTTCCAGCTGATACGCAGGGTGCCTTTTCAAGACTTTTCGGCTCCCCTTCGGTCGTTCTGGACTTCAATGATTGAGTTTCCTTAATCGATTGAGTCAATGCAGACTTTACTGCAGAGGAAGACTTTACTTCCTTAGATGCCGAAGCATCTTTCTGTGTAAGATTTATTGTTAAGTACTGTTTAGATTGGATGGGCTTAGTGGTCTTTTTACCATCCTTGTGTTTAGCTCTCTTGCCTACCGAAGCTTGCGCTTCATTTAGCGTAGGGCTTACTGTTATTATTGGATGTGATACAGAGATGGGTGAGGGTGACCTAATCGGCTCTAGGTCTTGGTCCGTATCACAAACGGTTGGAGTAATTGTTTGGCGGACGATGGGTGTCGAAGTCCTAGATCTAGTTACTCGTTGGGTTGGCGGAGTCAGAATCATCTCATCAGGTATAAATCGTGTTCTCTTTGGAGAATGTTCAGGAGATGACTCAGTTGCTGAAGAATCAGTGTCACTGCTCACTTCGGGTGTTGTTGAAAGGGTTGGTTCAATCCTAGGTGAACTAGGCTGCCTGATCCTCACGAGTTGAGCTTGGTGTGCTACCCTAGAACGTTTAAGGTTCACCCTAAGTGGAGGATTAGCTGGCCCGGGTGGTTGTACTATAGGTTCCTCTACAACCTCTGGGGCTGGAACCTCGGCGGGTTCAACTTGTTCTTGTTGTACCATGTTCGAAAGAGGTATTCCTACAGTCTCAAAATAAGAGCGAATTCGAGAGTCTTGGGGTACAGCTAGCCTACAAGCCAATTTGGAATCGGCGCAGTGAGTTGATTGTCAGAAATCACCGGGGTATTCATCTTCAGCTCTCCAAATCTTTTCATCGGTAATCCATATGTACCTGGTACAAAAATATTTGCATTTCTGCAAGCAGTGATAGCATCATGGATAAAGATACAGAAAAACCTTTCACAAGGGATGTATGAACCCCTTGGCTTATTAACTTATGCCTGAACCAGTTCCCATAGAAGTTCAGCATAGTCAGGAGCCTCTACTCTTATGAAAGAGTAGAATAACTTCAGCATTGGCACGGTCAGGCTGTCGGATCCACTCCTTGTCATCAGCAAGCATCTGTTGATGATTGAGAAGATCACATACCACCTTGAGTGCAGATATTTCTTCTGGAACTTAGCCGGTGGAACATTGGTAGCTCCAACATAACCAAGATCGAAGACTGCGTTCATCATTTGCTGAGTAGCAGGGAAAGCAGGAGCATTCTGTACAAGAGGAAGTCTGAAGATCCTCCTGAAATCAGCCTTAGTGATACTCCTCATCCCTTGAACTCCCCTTAGTTGAAATTCAAATCGAGCTTGAGTTCCCTCTGGATTTTAGCAGTAGGTTTTGTAGCTTCCACAAATCTAATGGTTCTATTGAGTAGCTCCAGATCTGTCACAGGTACACTGACAGTTGAGCTTAGAGCAGGCCATAGTGTATGCCTCTCTAGTATTGCAGTCCAGTAATTGCAAGGAGTGTTGGTTTCAAAGTTGATGAAGTGATTGTTCGCCATTTAGTTGTATGAATAAGAAATAGAAGACCACAAAATATTTAACATAAAGCACATATCTCTATTCTTATTTGCCTTTGAAATCCTTTGTATTTTTCAAATTTTCAAATTTTTATATTTTTCTAAGTTAAAAACATCATTTATTTCAAATATGAACAAGTAATTGAAAAACATAACATTCATATGATATTCATTACAGTATAAAGTTATCATGCAAAGTCAATTATATAACACAAAGAATCAGAACAACACTTAGACAATTTTAAGCACAAATCAAGCAGATTCGGTAGTCATGAAAACTTGAGATTCTGTAATCAAATAAGCTTGAGTTTTCATACCAAAGACTTAAATAAAGCATGCAAGATTTATCAAGTTGAAAATCTCAAATTTTGAAAGTACCAAATAGCAGACTCGGTATAATGCCAAGAACAGATTCGGTATCTTCAAAAATCACATATTATCACTCAAACATGCATATTCAGTCTTATATCGTGCAAAAACATAGTCACAATCAATTAACAACTTAAACAAATCAGAAAAACATGTTAATGACTTGAACAGACTCGGTACTGTAGCAAGAACACATTCGGTATGTACAGAATCTATCAAATACTCAATTAAACATGTAATAAGACTCGGTCAATTGATAGATCAACTAATTTAACATGGATTTGACAAGATTTCATGTTAATTAACCAAATCAGATGAGTTTAATCAAAGAATTAAGAAATACGACCCAGATTCGGTATAAACAACATTTTTCAAAATTAAGTGTCACAATCATGTTATTTACTTGATTTTCTGGTTTATTAATGTTCAATTATCTCAGATCTACAACATGTGATACTTAAATTCAATTAAAACAAGAATATACCAAAGATTTGAAGATACAGAGAGATGGATTCGGTAGATTAGGCAGACTCGGTAGTTTTGATCAGATTCAGTATGCAATTAGGTAAAAGTAAAAGAAAGTTTGACTTTGACCCTGCTATTTATAGATACCGAATGTTTTGGAGACATGGGCTTTACCGAATGGGCCTTAAGTACCGAATGCAGTCCATTTTCATTTTTAGACACATTGCACTTTAAACTTTGACAAATCTTTATCAAAAATCATTCAAGATTATCACATTTTTGATGAAAAACATTTCTGAGACAATTGTTGAAAATTTTGAACTTACCGAATCTGCACTGTTGGTTGTCAGACTCGGTATAATACTAAAATCAGCATTTATTCATTAAAATACAAACCTTTTTGGATTTTATCTTTTCCAATTTTTATGAATTTTATCAAAACAAGATTTGTACTTATAAAATTTTGAATTATGTACAAAGTACAAATCTTCAGTGATACCAATTGTTAAAAAGGGTTGCATACTGAGATGTATACAAGCCTTAGTGAATTATTTCAAATAAAAACAAGGAATTTATAAAATTCACTATAGAAAAACAATTTTCTTTTAATTTTCTCCCTTTTTCTCCCCCTCAAAATGTGATATACAAGAAAGTAAATCACCATTTTAATATATTCCCAAGAAAATGAGTTAACTCCGCCTTGAAATATGATATCAATGAGTTACCTCCCCCTTTCGTAACCACTAAAATTTAATCCCAGGAAATTAACAGAATTCTAAAAGTAAGGCTCCCCCTTGAAAGATGTTATCTAAAACAAAAGAAGTAGTTGCTCCCCCTAGAATGTATCTACTCCCCCTAAACACATGATCCTAAGTATAAGTCTCAACAGATCTAAGGAATGTCAAGCACTATACTCTACCATATCAATCTCTTTGATCAAGAACTTTAGCCTAAGTTCATCTAAAGGCTTAGTGAACATGTCAGCTAATTGCACTTTGTTAGGCACAAAGTATAACTCTACATCCCCTTTTTCTACATGGTCCTTAATGAAATGATAACGAATATCAATGTGTTTAGTCTTAGAATGCTAGACCGGGTTGCTCGTAATTGCAATAGCACTTTGTGAATCACAGTAAATTGGGGTCTTAGAAATCTTAAAGCCATAGTCCAAAAGTTGAGTTTGCATCCACAAAACTTATGAAGAACAGTGAGATGCAGTAATGTACTCAGACTGTAACGACCCTGGAATTTCCGAATTATATTATTAATATTTATTATTAATACTTGCGTGTTAATAAATGTATTCTTATACATTTTACTTGTTACCGTATTTGACTTTCCATGTCCCGACTTGTCTTTTCGACGCGTGCTTTTCTCGAATAATATTTCGAATATTATTTACGTTCATAATTAATTATTATTAATTATTTCTAATTAACTAATGTAAGTAGTTAATTACTTGGGCTTTCTATTAAATTGTTGCATTCTTATACAAGGGCTTTTATTAATGTACTTGGACTATTAAGGCCCACCTTACTTTACTTAATGGACTAACTAGTAAGCCCACTATTATGCTAACAATTCTTTAAGGTTAAACAAGGTTAATTAGTTAAGTGTTGGAGACAAAAATGTTTCAAGCATGCATGCACCTCTTTCCCATGTGTTTAACCTTATACTATTCCTAGCATACAAGACTCTCCCACACTTGAAAGTTAAACTTTTACTTGCCCATTTGAGCACTCCAAACCGTCGGCCTTGGGGCTTGAAGGAGGGAGTTCTATTTTCTTTTTTTTGTTACTTATAAACTAGTCTTTACTTCATTCCACACACACATCGTACTTACACTTTCTTTTCTCTCAACTTTTCTCTCAAAATTGTAAGTAATATGTTTTATTTTTCTTATTCTTTTTCCTTTGAAACGGAATGGTATCTATCATCATCATTTACTTGTTTGTTGTTTGTTGTTGTTAAAGATCAAACCTTCTAGTTGTATCTTCATGAATCTTGCTTCTTCCTTCTTTTGTTTGATGAGAAAACAAGAACGAGGATCTACGCTTGTTAGCTTATGGTTCTACACTTGAAATATTATAAAGATCTAAAGATTATAAGCTTTTAGATCTTACTTGTGTTCATGTTTTATAAACTTAAAGTTTATTTTCTTAAGATCCAAGCTTTGGCTTGAATCTTCTTAAGTATGAAACAAACATGAACTTGTTACTTGTACTTAGTTTATTTCTTCATCTTTTCTTTCTTTTAAATTCGTGATTTATATATGTTGGTCAAGTATAACTAGTTAAACTTGATCTCATTTTTCTTGAAACTAAAGTTAAACTTTGTAAGTTCAAGAACATGGAAGTTAAAGTTTTTAGTTATAACTTCATACACTTATGTTATATCTAAGTTTTTATAGCTTATGGTCTTCCAATTTTGTCTAAAACAAAAGCTTATAAGCTTATATACATTCTACAAGATTAAAATCTAAGTTTCATAACTTATGATTTTATTAAAGTAAAGATCTAAGTTCCATAACTTAGGGTTTAACTTAAGAACACTAGATCTAGACTTTCTAGTCTAGGATCTTCAAGATCTAATCAAGATCTAAGTTCTACAACTTAAGATCTTGTTTATTTAGTTTACATTCAAGTTTATAGTTTAATATTATTATTAGAACTCATGTATGTTTTGGATCTAAGATCTTGATGTAACTTTGGTTCATCAACCTTCTTACAACCTTTAAATGAGTTGTGCTACATATCTTAGACATACACTAGTGTTATGATGGTCAAAACTTGGTTAAGGTGATGCAAACGCATCAACGAGTTGTACACTTGAATCTACAAGCATCAAGGATGAGAACCGTGATGAACATCAAGCACCAAGAACCCACCGGAGCACTTTGTTTACTGTTTTTGAGGTCTGATCAGTCACCTGGGTACTGGAAAATTTGATTTCCAGATTTTTTGGTTTGAGTAGATGACTTTTCGTTTAGGACTCGTCTTAATCCGACTTACGGTTTAGGATTTATAGCCTTCCGAAAGTCACTACACCTTTGTAATGTTGTGCTGAAATTTCTGACCTACTCGTACTTAAACCGTCGCCACGGTCAAAAGAAGAAGATTTTGGTTCTGAAAATTGGTCAGTGGTTGGAGGACTCACATATGGAGCCATAGCCACTAATTACGCATCTATTCGATTTGTATAGAGGTCGTAGCAGCTGAACGAAGTCAGCCCTTGTTTCGATCTCTATTCTTGATTGAAACTTACTTTACTCTTTTTGATTGATGATGAATGATGATGATACTCAAGACCTAATTTATATACTTTTTGTAAGACCCAAATATTTATTGTACATAATGTATTTATGGTGTACGATGCGTGTATGAAGTGTACGTGTTGCTTGCTCGAACGCCGAAGGAAACTGGACGTTGTCTGAAGTGACAAGGTGTGTACGTATCTTTTCAACCCCAAATAAAGTTTGTTTTGATGTTTCAAAGCCTTACCATTGGAAAGGAAATCTTATTACATTTCCAACGATATTTGATTCATCGAAAACGGAGCTACGGTCAAAAAGTTATGGCCAAAACAAGTTTATGAAAACTGACCTGTAGGTTGGAGCGGCGCTCCACCTTTTGGCGCGGCGCGCCGATCCCGTCTGATGCAATTTTCAGCCTTTTTAAAAGGCTTAAATGAGGGGTACTTTGGTCTTTTCATTTAGGGTTGGTTTAGGGTCACCAAAACTGATCTAGAACTCCATTGGAGCTCATTTCTCACCCACACAAACACTCTAATCCATATCTAGAGAGAGAGGAAGGGTTCTAGAGTGAGAGAGCTTGAATTGGAGAAGAAGGAGTTGGATTCTCACTAAAGCTCGGGTTTTAAAGTCGTTCATCTCGTCAACGACATCATTTTGGCGGTATTGGTAAGTTCAAACTCCGAATTTCATTGTTTGATTTGAGATTCAATGTTAGGGTTTGAGATTGTTAGTTGTAATACCCATTTGGTTGATGAAGAGGGTTTATGGAAACTTGCTATTTTGATATTTGGCGGGTTTTGGGTTGGTTAATGATTTAACCATGTCTAAGACTTGTAAATGGTGTATAATCACTAGTGTTAGTGATTATTGGTGTTTTAGAAACCATTAGGGTTCTTATGGTTGACTAATTTTGACTAGAGTCAAAATTAGGGTTTGTTGATGATTATGACTCAATTGCCGATTTAATAAGTTTTATAAACTTAAAATGGATTAATTTGAAGCATAGAACCGAGTTAAATATGTTTTGGTGTCAAAACTTGCTAATGGCGTGATATTGACTTCTTATGGGTCAAATTAGGGTTTAAGTGTCATTTTGGGCAAGATAGGTGTTTAACACCTATGATTGGGTTTGATTGGCATATTAGGACCATTCTCACTTGTATTAGTGATTATTGGATAGTTTGGGCGCGGTTTGTGTTTGGAAGTGCATTTGGGTCGAAATTGCACTAGTTGTCAATTTGGGTTGATTTGTATATCCACCCTAATTGTGTTACTTGTTATGTGATAAATGGATTAGGTACATTCCATCGGCGATTGTGGATTATTCGGTAGCATTCTTCAAGGCGACAAGGTGAGTGTTAATATCCTATGTGCATATGTATGTGTAGGATGGGTGCGGGTCGGGTGAAGTAGTTCTCGGTCATAGAGCTCACTTCACATATAGGTGGATTGATGGACTTGTGTATAGGTCCAATTGGCACGGTTGTACGTTTTGGTTGACCACATTTGACGAGGTGCACACTTTGTGTGTACGTTATCACATGGGCGGGTGATGTGGATTATATAACCCCAATGGCGAAGGGTTAATATTGTGAGTGGAATATTTATGCATTCATGTTTATGGCGTATTTGTTTGTGGATGTTATGGTAGCATCGAGTGTGAACCACGAGCCGGTAGCACTATAAAAATAGATGTGAACCACGAGCCAGTAGCATCGAGTGTGAACCACGAGCCGGTAGCACTCTAAAAATAGATGTGAACCACTAGCCGGTAGTATCGAGTGTGAACCACGAGCCGGTAGCACTATAAAAATAGATGTGAACCACGAGCCGGTAGCATCGAGTGTGAACCACGAGCCGGTAGCACTATAAAACGAGGCGTGAACCACGAGCCGGTAGCGTCGAAGTGTGAACCACGAGCCGGTAGCACTATAAAAGATTATGACTCAAATACGTTTGGTGTGAACCACGAGCCGGTAGCACCATAGCATTATGGTTAAGCATATTGTGTTTGTGATTTTTTAGCATGTTAAATATTGTATACGTATAATGTTGTATTGTCGTGATGTAGCTAACCCTCCGGGTGTAGCTTATTGGCATTGTTCACATCGTTGTTGGTGAACTTATATTCTGTTGATGTATCTTTAGCTCGTTGCTTAGTGATCTTATGGTATGCTTAGATTAGCTTGCCTTTATGCTTAGATGCTTCGGTATGCGGTATTTGTTTATTTATGTGGCGTGTCCATTTTATGCATATATATGTATGTAGTATATTCTCACTCACTAAGCGTTAGCTTACCCTCTCGTTGTTGACTTTTTTATAGAATGCATGGATGTGGAGGCTCGGGTAAACGGGGACTAGTGGACTTGCGTAGTTGCTTTAGAAGGCTTGCTTTTGGATTGATTAGGATTGGATAGCGTATCCGCAATCGCCATGCTCGGTATAACAACCCGTCCTTATCCACCTGGACGAAGTCATCAACATTTGGTCCCATTGCGATGATCGACTCCAAGTAATGTCCTTAAATTGAGCAAATGCACAGCGGAAGACTTAATTCGTACATGAGAATAAACATGCTTAAAAGTGTCAACCAAAAGGTTGGTGAGTTCATAGGTTTATCGTATCAATTATTTCAATATATTAATAGACCACAAGATTTCATAATCATAAACATAATACACTCGCAAGTGTATGTAAAGCATTCTAAGTGGTTGAGCACTTGGTAACCATACTTAACATTTAATCAACGTCGCATATTCCCTTTATTATGAAATCTTACTACACCGTACCAAGTATAGTCACCGAAACGAAGTACTGTGCAACCGTTGAATACTGGTCGTCCAGTCCGGTTGGGGTTGTCAGGCCCGATAGATCTATCAACAGGATTCGCGTTTACAATACCACATGTAAATAGTAGTTACCAAGCTACAGGGAAGTATGCCAGTGGTACAACTCAACGTAGAATATATTTTTAAGTACTTGTGTCTATTTCGTAAACATTTATAAAAGCAGCGCATGTATTCTCAGCCCAAAAATATATATATTGCAAAAGCAACTAAAAAGGGAGCAAATGAAACTCACCATACTGTATTTTGTAGTAAAAATACATATAATGACATTGAACAATTGTAGGGTTGGCCTCGGATTCACGAACCTATATCATATATATGTATATATATTAACACACATAATCGTAATCGATCAAAATTATATAGATATAACTTTACTTTTATATTATTAATATATATGTTTCATCTATTCATTATATATATTTTAAATACTTAAAGTTATTAATTTTGATAGATTAAATATATTGATTTATATATATATAAATATCTTTTGTTTGTTTAAACAGTAGTTATAATAATACTAATATAATTTTAGTAAAAATAATAATAATAATGATAATAGTACTAATGATAATAATATTATTAATTCTATTAATATAAATGATAGTTTTAATAATAAACCTTATAATAATAACAGTAGTTTTTAAATAAACATGAAAAACTTAATACTAATTTTAATACAATATTAATAACAACAACAACAACAACAACAACATCAACAACAACAACAACAACAACAACAACAACAACAACAATAATAATAATAATAATAATAATAATAATAATAATAATAATAATAATAATAATAATAATAATAGTAGTAGTAATAATAATAATAAAAATTTTGAAATTGTAACTACCTCTTAAAAACGAATTTCAAAGAAAATAGCCCACGGCAGGGCTCGAACCCGTCACCTTCTGATAACCCGTCAACACTCAACACCACTACTCCATGCCTATTTATCTGTTTTTATTTACTTCGAAATATTTATAACCGTTTTTAAAATGGTTCATCTTCTTCATCTTCTAAATTCAAAACCCATTTAACCTTTTCATCATCATCTAACCTACCATTAACATAACCATATCATCATTTCATTATCATGATCCTAGTCATAATCATAATCATAACATAATCACAGAATCGTAATTATCGTATATCCACTGTTCATCATCTTCCCCGTTATCATTTTTCTCGTTTTAACAGTAGAAGAATACCAAGCAGTAGAACAGGGATCGAGAAGGTGGTGGTGTGAGGTGGTTTGAGGTCTTTGAGTAGGCGAACAACAAACGTAGCAGTAGCATAGTGATTTTTAGAAACAGTAAAAGAATTATGATGATGGTGACTGTTTTGGGTGTCGATCTTGATAAAAATGAAGCAGAAAAATCGATAGAGTAGCAGTTAAGGATTTCAGCAGATCATTAGTTCGATTTTTGCAGAATGGTTGTAGCAGGTCAAATGGGTGGCGGTGTTTGGCTTGAAACAGAAAAATAAAGTGCAACAGTAGCGGTGGTTTCGAAAAAGACGATGAATAGTAACAGTAATGATGTCAATCGGTGGCGATTTAGATTTATTCTTGAAGAGAATAACAGAAACAAAAGTAGCAGGAACAGTTGTATACATAGAGATTTTTGGGTTTTCGAATATAACTAAAAACAGAAAAAAAAACGCAGGTTTGCAGTAGGTGATTCGAATGAATAATAATGGTAATGAAGTGGTGATGTAGTGGTGGTTTACGGCTGTACGGAGCAGCAGGGTGGTGGTCCGGTGAGGTGGTTGTTCTCGATTGAAACAAAAGAGTCACAGTAAGCTTCGATGGTGGTTTATAAAAAGAGAGGGAGAGAGATGGTTAGAGAGAGAAAGATCGTGATCATGGTGGCTCAAGGGTGAGAGACTGTGATAGTCATGGTGGTTGTGGTGATGATGAAGAAGGTGATGAGATGGGTGCTGTGGTGTTCGAAGGACGATGGTGACTGTGGTTGTTGTTGGTGGTGATCGGTAACCGGTGGTCTAGAAGGTTGATCGATGGGATGATGTCGGGTTGATGGAGGATGGTTATGGTGGTAGCCGGTGGTTGAAGAAGACATGGTAGTTGATGGTGTTTAATGGTGATCCGGTTTCCTCAGTAAGAGTTTATATATAAAGAAGGAGATATATGTATGTATATATTCTCTATAGGATTATAGATATAGATATATAAAGAGAAGAGATATAATGCAGAAAGAAGACAATACACTAATAATTATTAAACCAATTAAGCACAGTATTCACAAATCATGCACAGTATTTCCAAAGTATAATATAAGTTCGTGTAAGCTCATTTAGCATAGTTCAGCAGCCTCTGCGGACAATTAGATATTTTAACTTTACGGAGTGCTATATCGTGTCCATTTCTAAACAGTTGACGTAAAAAAAATGTCCCTAAAAATCCCAAATTTTTAGATTAAATATATTTAATTATTTCACTCATTACCTGTTTGAAACCTGATCAAAAAGGCTCGGTAATTATTTATTTTATGTTCCAATTTATATGTACGGAGTACTAAAACTTAGCTCGAGGTATTTAAATATATTTTTAGCAAACTTAGAATTGATAAGATTTAATTATAGACCAACGTTTAAGTTCAACTTCTCATAAATTCGAGTGTAAACTTGTTTAATATCGATCATAAAAGTTGTCCTGTCATTTGAGCTCAATCCCAAATAAAATGTACAAATTAATTAAAATTCAAAACAAGATAGTAAATATATTTTCAACTAATCTGAAGTTTACGTAGTCTATTAATGAGCTTTCGTTTATTTTCAAATCACATAAGTTTGAATTACTTATTTAAATACTAACGAATTGACAAACGAGTGTTACTATTATTTAATAATTATACTTAATATACTTTATATATAGATTCTCAATAACTTTTATTATATTTTATATTATTTTAAATTACAATTCAAATTATTATTATATAAATATAAATATATATGCATCTATTTCCAAATAGTTGTTCGTGAATCGTCGGGAACAGTCGAAGGTCAATTGAATAATGAAACAGTTCAACATTTTTGAGATCCAACCTAATAGACTTTGCTTATTATGTCAAAAATACAATATCGTATCGAGAGTTTGGTTTAAAATTAGTCGGAATTTTCCGGGTCGTGACAGTACCTACCCGTTAAAGAAATTTTGTCCCGAAATTTGATCGAGGTTGTCATGGCTAACAATAAAAATGTTTTCATGACGATTATGAGTTGATAATTAGAGTTTTATCATTATTGATTAATATAAATAAAACGATTCGATCATGTGAAGCGTACGAGTGAAGCTATCACAAAAGAGTGAAAAGTTTCGTCTTAACTTTTGACGTAGTCATGGTGGGTGTCCGGAATTCAAGGAATTTAAGGAAATCTTCTAATCAGAAGGAAAATGTATTAGCACGAATTATTAGCAACTGTTGGAATTACGGAAGAACAGAAATATCAAGGAAATATTTCCGTGATATGCTTAGAGATTAAGTAGAATGAAAGAGTCGTGTAACATGGCATATGATGACGTTATGATCTGTGAATCATCATGCTCCAATAGAAATTCAGCATGACTTACTGTAATATAATCACGTTGGCCAAGCGCATTATATTATACTAACTCATGCTTCAGTTCCCAACACTTTTCCATAATTCATTCATAATTTATACTTAGATTATATAGAAGTTTCCAATATAATGTAATACAGATAGCACAAAGAGGTATATAATTTTCGGACGAGAATATTTATGAAAATATCCTCAAAATATCGAAGATATTTATGATGATATTTTGGAATTTCTAAGTTTGAAAGTTGATGAAGAAAGATTTTCCGCAAGATTTTAACATGACTTCGGAGCAAGATATTCTCTAAAGATTTCATTGGATCCAGAATTACCCGGATTCTTTGAATATAGGGTTTGGTCCTTGTATTTGTCTTTGGTCTCCTTCATGGTTAGCTCAATTCATTTTTCGGTACCAAATTCTCTATCGAGCGTTCCTAACACTTCCTTCTTTATCATCAATTTTTGGCCATTAAGACCATCTACAACATGCTGCTTCGTCAGCATTTTCAAAGTTAACGGATCTGGGTCATCGGTTATCAAACCGAGGTGGTTTCAGGAGATTTGTGTTTTTAGATGATTAAACGCTGATGGTAATATGGTGGAATATATAAAAGGTTTTCCGGTAACGAAGGCGAAAAGTCAACGTATATATCAAGGTTATAATAAGGTTAGTCCGACTGAAAAGTCGAAATTGACTTGCTGGAGCTGTGACAAAATTTGCTACTTTGAAGAAGAACTGCAAAGTTATTTTGGGTAATAATAATACTAAAGGAATTAGCACAGCTATGTGTTAAACGTTTTTCTCAGTTTTTGAGAGTTTTCAGGTGCATAACTATATGCATAGATCTTTTCTTCCGTAGACGAAGTGCGACTGGTTCATCATCTCGATTGAGGTGTTATCAAGAATCATGAAAGATTTGTACATGGATTGGAATCGTCAAGATTCAAATGAGGTTTAAGATGAAAATCAAGTGGAAAACTTGAAGAAATGTTTAGTTTCATATGTTATAAAAAATATTTTAATTCATTTTAATTGTCCAATATTATTAGTCCACAGTTAACAGTCCAATAATTCATATATAGTTTAATATATAATATTCGAATTAATTAATACGTTTCGTGACCCGTATACGTCTCAGACTCGATCACAACTCAAACTATATATAGTATTGTAGAATCAACCTCAACCCTGTATAGCTAACTCCCGCATTACTGCATATAGAGTGTCTATGGTTATTCCAAATAATATATATAGATGCGTCGATATGATATGTCAAAACCTTGTTTACGTGTCCCGATATTTAAAGTGCGAAAAAATAAATAACAGAAATTAAATGACGATAAATAAAGTGCGTAAAGTAAATAACAGAAATTAAATGACAATAAGTAAAATTGCGAGAATGTAAATTGCGATAAATAAATTGCGATAAATAAAATTACGATAAATAAATTGTAAATGATAAAATGTAATCAGTTAGCTAGGAACAGTTAGCGTGGATTCTTAACAAAATTTCAATTAGTTAATTTGTTTGTTTCTAACAAATTTTATTTTGTCCAATGTTTTCTTCATTATGCCACTTGTTGAATTCTGATAGGTCAAACTTCAAATATGAAATTGAATGAAAATGATTATTCTGCGGTGATCGGATTCGTATCTTTGTGGATGTAAGTAGGATAGTAAATGACTGTTGAATCGGATTTGAAGAATGTACAGTGTAACTTATTAATGTGAAATCTAAATATTCCTCAGGTATTACCTACCCATTAAAATATTTTCACCATTAACAGTTTGTACAAAAGAATTTTTAATTACAATCTTTATGAAAATATATATACATATATATTTTCTTCAGATGTAATCATGGATTTAATGAGTCAATATGATATTAGACTCATTTGATTTACCGTTAGAATAAGAATATATAATCTCTAAAACATTAGAGATTACACAATCGCCATGTCGAACGAAGATAATCGATATAAAACGATATGCAGAATGGAGATTAATGATATAGAGCGATATGTAGAACGATGGTTATGCTCGAGATACAGATTGTGATGTCAAGGCTGGTGATGCGGATGTTATTGTTTGTGGTACTGGTGCTGCTGGTACTGTTGCTGAAGCTGGTAGGTTTTGCACCACGTTTTCCCAATTGATTACTCAAGCGCAAAGCTCGTTGACTTCTTCCATTATTCCGGGATGATTGTCGGTCAGAACGAGCGGATGAATAAGATCTAGGATTTGAGATAGTATATAGTCGTGACGAGATACTCTGAAAATGTGGCTGAAAAGGGTGTTTCGGATAGCTTCGCCGGTAGGTGCTTCAGGTTCTTCGCCAAGGGGTGAATTCGGTTAGTGGAAGGGATTGCCTTCTGTGCGTCTCCATTGATTAAGTCAACTACGAACCCATCAGATGAATTGGGGATGGATGATTGGTTGGTTCATTCTGGTGACACTGCTTTCGGAGCTTCGGTGAAACTCCATATCGGAATAGCTGTCGGAATTCGAGGAATTCGAACTGGTTGAGGGATTCATCTCGTACGATCAGATGAAGGATTTTTGATAAGAAATAGATTATAGGATGTATATTAGTACCCTGCAATACATAATTCACATATGCATATATAATACTAAAATCCCTTAAGTTACGGAGAAATCTACGGAAGCTGGCAGGCAAAGGTAACAATAACAGATACGCTAAGATATGAATTTATCTATACACCGTCTATGCAATAGAGGCAGTAAGACATGTCTAGACTAAGAATGATAAGCAGGTAATTTCCTAAGGATGATAAGCAGATGATTTCCGACTAGAAATGATAAGCAAAACTTTTGACATGCAGACACGGTCGAAGTCCAGACCCACTAATTCATCTAAACAACTATCAGTTAGACACACTAATGCAAGACCTGGTTCGCTAAGACCACCGCTCTGATACCAACTATAACAACCCTTCCTTATCCACCTGGACGAAGTCATCAACATTTGGTCCCATTGCGATGATCGACTCCAAGTAATGTCCTTAAATTGAGCAAATGCACAGCGGAAGACTTAATTCGTACCTGAGAATAAACATGCTTAAAAGTGTCAACCAAAAGGTTGGTGAGTTCATAGGTTTATCGTATTAATTATTTCAATATATTAATAGACCACAAGATTTCATAATCATAAACATAATACACTCGCAAGTGTATGTAAAGCATTCTAAGTGGTTGAGCACTTGGTAACCATACTTAACATTTAATCAACGTCGCATATTCCCTTTATTATGAAATCTTACTACACCGTACCAAGTATAGTCACCGAAACGAAGTACTGTGCAACCGTTGAATACTGGTCGTCCAGTCCGGTTGGGGTTGTCAGGCCCGATAGATCTATCAACAGGATTCGCGTTTACAATACCACATGTAAATAGTAGTTACCAAGCTACAGGGAAGTATGCCAGTGGTACAACTCAACGTAGAATATATTTTTAAGTACTTGTGTCTATTTCGTAAACATTTATAAAAGCAGCGCATGTATTCTCAGCCCAAAAATATATATATTGCAAAAGCAACTAAAAAGGGAGCAAATGAAACTCACCATACTGTATTTTGTAGTAAAAATACATATAATGACATTGAACAATTGTAGGGTTGGCCTCGGATTCACGAACCTATATCATATATATGTATATATATTAACACACATAATCGTAATCGATCAAAATTATATAGATATAACTTTACTTTTATATTATTAATATATATGTTTCATCTATTCATTATATATATTTTAAATAATTAAAGTTATTAATTTTGATAGATTAAATATATTGATTTACATATATATATATATATATATATATATATATATATATATATATATATATATATATATATATATATATATATATATATATATATCTTTTGTTTGTTTAAACAGTAGTTATAATAATACTAATATAATTTTAGTAAAAATAATAATAATAATGATAATAGTACTAATGATAATAATATTATTAATTCTATTAATATAAATGATAGTTTTAATAATAAACCTTATAATAATAACAGTAGTTTTTAAATAAACATGAAAAACTTAATACTAATTTTAATACAATATTAATAACAACAAAAACAACAACAACAATAACAATAATAATAATAATAATAATAATAATAATAATAATAATAATAATAATAATAATAATAATAATAATAATAATAATAATAATAATAATAATAATAGTAATAGTAATAATAATAATAAAAATTTTGAAATTGTAACTACCTCTTAAAAACGAATTTCAAAGAAAATAGCCCACGGCAGGGCTCGAACCCGTCACCTTCTGATAACCCGTCAACACTCAACACCACTACTCCATGCCTATTTATCTGTTTTTATTTACTTCGAAATATTTATAACCGTTTTTAAAATGGTTCATCTTCTTCATCTTCTAAATTCAAAACCCATTTAACCTTTTCATCATCATCTAAACTACCATTAACATAACCGTATTGAAAGGACCTGTTCATATACATTATAAACGATTCACAATAGTTGATTACATTGCGAGGTATTTGACCTCTATATGATACATTTTACAAACATTGCATTCGTTTTTAAAAGACAAACTTTCTTTACATTGAAAATTGACAGGCATGCATACCATTTCATAATATCCACTATCCAACTATAAATTGATTTAATAATAATCTTTGATGAACTCAATGACTCGAATGCAACGTTCTTCGAAATATGCTATGAAAGACTCCAAGTAATATCTTTAAAATGAGCAAATGCACAGCGGAAGATTTCTTTAACACCTGAGAATAAACATGCTTTAAAGTGTCAACCAAAAGGTTGGTGAGTTCATTAGTTTATCATAATCATTTATTTCCATCATTTTATTAGACCACAAGAATTTCATTTCCAGTTCTCATAAATATACGTCCCATGCATAGAGACAAAAATAATCATTCATATGGTGAACACCTGGTAACCGACATTAACTAGATACATATAAGAATATCCCCTATCATTCCGGGATCCTCCTTCGGACATGATATAAATTTCGAAGTACTAAAGCATCTGGTACTTTGGATGGGGTTTGTTAGGTCCAATAGATCTATCTTTAGGATTCGCGTCAATTAGGGTGTCTGTTCCCTAATTCTTAGATTACCAGACTTTAATAAAAAGGGGCATATTCGATTTTGGTAATTCAACCATAGAATGTAGTTTCAATTACTTGTGTCTATTTCGTCAAACATTTATAAAAGCGCATGTATTCTCAGTCCCAAAAATATAAAGGGTAAAAAGGCAAATGAAACTCACCATACTGTATTTCGTAGTAAAAATACATATAACGTCATTGAACAAGTGCAAGGTTGGCCTCGGATTCACGAACCTAAATTAATTATATATAATTATGTGTTGGTCAATATTTATCTAACAAATTAGGTCAAGTCATAGTGTACCACAATCCTAATGCTCGAGACTAATATGCAAAAGTCAACAAAAGTAAATTTGACTCAAAATAATTTCCAAAAATCTATACATGATTAATATATAGTTTAAATATCGTCGTTTTATATTTTTAAATATTTTTAAAAGATTTATTAGAGTAATAATATAATTTATTTATTAATAAATAAAATTTTATATTAAATTTATGTAATAAAATATACTTTTATATATATTAAGTAATAAAATTTATAGGGTTCATTTAATATCATAAAGATAATATGATAGGTATTATTAAAGTAAGTTATTACACGTAGTAAAATATGTTTGTATCACACATTTATTTGATAAAATAATATCTATAATGATAGTAAGTAAAAGTTGTATTATTTTGTAATAATAATTATTATTATAAAAATATATTATTATAAAAATATCAATATTTATAATTACTAAGATGACATTATGATAAAACGATAATTCTAATTATGATAACTTTAATATTTACGATAATTTTTAATATTATCTTTAAAATAATAATTCTATTTAAAATAATAATAATAATGATATTTTATAGTAACAATGACATTTCTATTAAAATGATAATTTTTGTTAAAATGATAGTTTTAATACTAACGATACTTTTAATAATAATAGTAATGATAAAAATAATAAGAATGATAATTTTATCTAAATCAATATCTTATAATATTTTAATTTCATCATGATACTCTTACTCATTATTTCCTAATCGTTTCGTTTAATAGCTTTTAATCGTCTTTTATATCGTGTTCATAATAATGATAATAATAATAATCAAAATAATTATGTGTTACCAATATTTGTTTTAATTACACTTATATTAATAATGATAGTTACTATAACATTATTAACGATAATACTAATATTTATCTTAATGATAATATAGTAATAATAATAATAACAATAACAATAACCATTTTTAAATAATGATATATATATTAATAATGATAATAATAATAATACTAATAATAATAATAATAATAATAATAATAATAATAATAATAATAATAATTAGATAATAATAATAATACTAATTATAACTTTAACGATAATAACGATAGTAATAATAAAAAAAATAACAATTTTTAATGATAAATCCCTTTTATTGATAAAGATAATAATAATGATAATAATAAGATAAAACTAGAACGACGATAAAAAATGACGATAATAATAATCAATTTTAATAAAAATATCGAAAATTCAATTGATGATAACTTCTAATCCGTTCATCGAAACCATTCGATATCTAAAGGAAAAGTTCTTAATTTTTCGCTAGCTTTCCAAGGACATGCATATCTTATACCTTATCTCAACCGCAAGTGTAACTAATTCAATATTCAACCTAACTTGTCTAAGGGCAATATCAAAAGTACAAGCATGCATAATCCTAAATACTCAAGCACTAGTCAGGGATACACTATTAGTATGTAAAAGTTAAATTATGAGTACTCACGTATCAATATTGAGATTCAATATTACAGGAAAGGTACGTAGACGCAACGAAAATGATAAACACTATATTGACCTCACGAGCATACCCATGAACCATACTCAATCACCTCCATAGCTATAACCCATAATTTCCTTAATCCTATCCTACTCAAAAAACAATTTCGAAATCACTCGGACAGCACTCCGTCGTAATATTTTATGTATACTAATAATATCTTGAAATAATACGGAGTAAATATATATGTAAATCGATTGAGAGAGTTTAGAGAAAAATATTTTCAAGTTTTTATGAAATAATAAAACCTATTGAATTCTATTTATAATAGATTTTTGAATTATTAAAGTGAATTATTAAAGTATGAATTATTAAAGTGAATTATTAAAGTATGAATTATTAAAGTGAATTATTAAAGTATGAATTATTAAAGTGAATTATTAAAGTATGAATTATTAAAGTGAATTATTAAAGTTAAAGTAAAGTAAAAATAAAGTAAAGGTAAAGTTTAAGTATAGTAAAAGTATAAAACTATGTACGTATAATACGTGTATAAATATATATAATATTAATTTAAATCGTTATATATATTTAATAAAATAAAATATAAATATCGTTATCTTTATCATACTAGTTAAGTAATGAATTGTCAAAAGTGGTTCTAGATATTTATAAAAGTAATATACGTTTTAATAATAAAGTTCTTTTTAAACTGAAAACATTTTTGTACGTTTGAAACTAAATAGATCAATCGAGTCTTTATGAGATTCAATCTTCCACTATCCTTTGTCTAGTTATCAATGATTGACAATTTATTCTTATTTATAAATCACTTTACCATTTTTCGAATATTGTTAAAATGGAAAGATTTCTCAAATCAACGTGGGCCTTTCAACAGAGACTTGTAATCATAATTCAATATATCTGATAATTCAATCATTTGATCTTATCTTCTAATTCCATTGATAAACATTTTGAAACAGATACA
The DNA here is from genome assembly GCF_046630445.1 of Rutidosis leptorrhynchoides. NCBI lineage: Eukaryota > Viridiplantae > Streptophyta > Magnoliopsida > Asterales > Asteraceae > Rutidosis > Rutidosis leptorrhynchoides. The sequence goes on along the minus strand of NC_092338.1, from coordinate 336,675,499 downwards.
ATCATATAAAGTATTTAATCTAATATTTTGTTTACGTTTCAAGTTATAATATATATACACATATACATATATAATCATATTCGTTTAATGGTTCGTGAATCGTTGGAACTTGGTTGAGGTTGAATGAATGTATGAACATAGTTTAAAATTCTTGCAATTTAACTTAACAAATATTGCTTATCGTGTCGGAAACATATAAAGATTAAAGTTTAAATTTAGTTGGAAATTTCCGGGTTGTCAAACGTATCATCATTTCATTATCATGATCCTAGTCATAATCATAATCATAACATAATCACATAATCGTAATTATCGTATATCCACTGTTCATCATCTTCCCCATTATCATTTTTCTCGTTTTAACAGTAGAAGAATACCAAGCAGTAGAACAGGGATTGAGAAGGTGGTGGTGTGAGGTGGTTTGAGGTCTTTGAGCATGCGAACAACAAACGTAGCAGTAGCATAGTGATTTGCAGAAACAGTAAAAGAATTATGATGATGGTGACTGTTTTGGGTGTCGATCTTGATGAAAATGAAGCAGAAAAATCGATAGAGTAGCAGTTAAGGATTTCAGCAGATCATTAGTTCGATTTTTGCAGAATGGTTGTAGCAGGTCAAATGGGTGGCGGTGTTTGGCTTGAAACAGAAAAATAAAGTGCAACAGTAGCGGTGGTTTCGAAAAAGATGATGAATAGTAATAGTAATGATGTCAACCGGTGGTGATTTAGATTTATTCTTGAAAAGAATAACAGAAACAAAAGTAGCAGGAACAGTTGTATACATAGAGATTTTTGGGTTTTCGAATATAACTAAAAACAGAAAAAAAACGCAGGTTTGCAGTAGGTGATTCGAATGAATAATAATGGTAATGAAGTGGTGATGTAGTGGTGGTTTGCGGCTGTACGGAGCAGCAGGGTGGTGGTCCGGTGAGGTGGTTGTTCTCGATTGAAACAAAAGAGTCACAGTAAGCTTCGATGGTGGTTTATAAAAAGAGAGGGAGAGAGATGGTTAGAGAGAGAAAGATCGTGATCATGGTGGCTCAAGGGTGAGAGACCGTGATAGTCATGGTGGTTGTGGTGATGATGAAGAAGGTGATGAGATGGGTGCTGTGGTGTTCGAAGGACGATGGTGACTGTGGTTGTTGTTGGTGGTGATCGGTAACCGGTGGTCTAGAAGGTTGATCGATGGGATGATGTCGGGTTGATGGAGGATGGTTATGGTGGTAGCCGGTGGTTGAAGAAGACATGGTAGTTGATGGTGTTTAATGGTGATCCGGTTTCCTCAGTAAGAGTTTATATATAAAGAAGGAGATATATGTATGTATATATTCTCTATAGGATTATAGATATAGATATATAAAGAGAAGAGATATAATGCAGAAAGAAGACAATACACTAATAATTATTAAACCAATTAAGCACAGTATTCACAAATCATGCACAGTATTTCCAAAGTATAATATAAGTTATCATATAAACATGTAAGCTCATTTAGCATAGTTCAGCAGCCTCTGCGGACAATTAGATATTTTAACTTTACGGAGTGCTATATCGTGTCCATTTCTAAACAGTTGACGTAAAAAAAATGTCCCTAAAAATCCCAAATTTTTAGATTAAATATATTTAATTATTTCACTCATTACCTGTTTGAAACCTGATCAAAAAGGCTCGGTAATTATTTATTTTATGTTCCAATTTATATGTACGAAGTACTAAAACTTAGCTCGAGGTATTTAAATATATTTTTAGCAAACTTAGAATTGATAGGACTTAATTATAGACCAACGTTTAAGTTCAACTTCTCATAAATTCGAGTGTAAACTTGTTTAATATCGATCATAAAAGTTGTCCTGTCATTTGAGCTCAATCCCAAATAGAATGTACAAATTAATTAAAATTCAAAACAAGCTAGTAAATATGTTTTCAACTAATCTGAAGTTTATGTAGTCTATTAATGAGCTTTCGTTTATTTTCAAATCACATAAGTTTGAATTACTTATTTAAATACTAACGAATTGACAAACGAGTGTTACTATTATTTAATAATTATACTTAATATATTTTATGTATAGATTCTCAATAACTTTTATTATATTTTTTATTATTTTAAATTACAATTCAAATTATTATTATATAAATATAAATATATATGCATCTATTTCCAAATAGTTGTTCGTGAATCGTCGGGAACAGTCGAAGGTCAATTGAATAATGAAACAGTTCAACATTTTTGAGATCCAACCTAATAGACTTTGCTTATTGTGTCAAAAATACAATATCGTATCGAGAGTTTGGTTTAAAATTAGTCGGAATTTTCCGGGTCGTGACACTCGGCCTTTATTTTGTATTACAAATCATGTGGTTGAAAACTTGTATTTTCGTACGAAAGTCATAAAATGGCCGATGTGGGCCCGGTCTTCGTAAAACTAATTTTATTAATGGAACGTGTTAGTTCTACATATATTAATGTATGGTTAAAATCGTTTTGTCTAAATACGTCGGGAAGTGGTCAAACATTTTCGCATTTTCATGACTTTTTGGACAGGCCAGTTTGGCGCGCCGCGCGGCCATATGGCGCGCCAGGCCATATGCTGTTCCGGCAATTTTTTTAATTGATATTTCTGCGTGATCGTTTGTATTACGGGTTGGGATGTTACAAGTGGTATCAGAACATGGTCTAAGGGATTTAGGTGACTTAATATAGGTGCCTAGACTTAGACTTTTGTGTGTGCTTAATTTGTTGCGGGACTTGTAGGATTATGGGTCGGAATGGGTTATAGTTAGTGCCTTGTTTGTAGGAGGACTAACGTTTATATTAATATGTAATTGCGTTGTGTTTTGTTTATGTTTGCGTTTGCATATATCATCGAGCGAGGCGGTCGTTGTACTAACGAGTCGATACAGCGTGTATGCGTAATAAGGACTTGCAAACCTTATTACGGGTGCAAATCGTGTCTAACAAGTGATGTATGATGAATGTTTAGCAAGATGAGACGGTGTTGTGCGTTTGATTTTATACGTTCGTGATCTAATCGCTTTGCATTCCTTAGAATGGCGACGGGAAATGGGATCGAGACGAACGACGGGGAGTTTAACGCTAGAGTTGCGGCCGCCGTTGCGGAGCAAATGAGTAGTTCGGGTTAGTTTAGTTTTATATTAGATTAGTTCGGGATAAATACTCAATGTAAAGGTTAGTTCGGGTTATGTAAAGGTTATTTTATATTAGATTAGTTTTATATTAGATTAGTTCGGGTTATGTAAAGGTTATTTTACGGGTTTTGAAGTCGAAATTCTGTCCGTGTAACACTACGCGATAAATACTCAATGTAAGTTATGTTCTCCTTTTTAAATTAATGTCTCGTACTTAAGTTATTATTATGCTTATTTGAGCCAAAGTAATCATGATGTTGGACTAAATATTAAAGACGGGGTAATTGGGCTTTGTACCATAATTGGGGTTTGGACAAAAGAACGACACTTGTGAAAATTAGACTATGGGCTATTAATGGGCTTTATATTTGTTTAACTAAATGATAGTTTGTTAATTTTAATATAAAGATTTACAATTGGACGTCCCTATAAATAACCATATACACTCGATCGGACACGATGGGCGGGGTATTTATATGTACGAATAATAGTTCATTTAACCGGACACGGAAATGGATTAATAGTCACTAGAATTATTAAAACAGGGGTGAAATTATTTACAAGGACACTTGGCATAATTGATAACAAAGTATTAAAACCTTGGGTTACACGCAGTCGATAACCTGGTGTAATTATTAAACAAAGTATTAAAATCTTGTTACAGTTTAAGTCCCCAATTAGTTGGAATATTTGACTTCAGACATAAGGATAATTTGACGAGGACACTCGCACTTTATATTTATGACTGATGGACCGTTATGGACAAAAACCAGATGGACTTATCAAATAATCCAGGACAAAGGACAATTAACCCAGGGTAATAAATAATCAAAACGTCAAACGTCATGGTTACGGAAGCTTAAATAAGCATAATATATTTTATTTTATTTTTCCTCGTACTTTTATTTATTGTCATTTTAATTATTGTCATTTATTTTATATTGTTATTTAAATATCGTCATTTACTATACGCTTCGTTTAAAATATAAATCGACAAAACGGTCATTAAACGGTAAACCCCCTTTTATATATAATTATATATAATTATATATATTTTGTACAAATATAGTTGTTTAAAAATATAGTGTGCAATAAGCCCGCTCCCTGTGGAACGAACCGGACTTACTAAAAACTATACTACTCTACGATTAGGTACACTGCCTATAGTGTTGTAGCAAGGTTTAGGTATATCTCATTTGTAAATAAATAATTAAAACTTGTGTAATCTGTATCGCTTTTCGTATCAAAAATATAATACTATTTCGTACCCCTTCGCTTTAACATCAAGTTTTTGGCACCGCTGCCGGGGAATCGGCGAAACGCTATATTTTTAATATATATTTGTATAAATATATTTTTAGAAAAACAATATAAAATTAAAAAAAAAAAAACGTTTTTCAACCTCCGCGACTCGCGGAGATTTTCTGGAACGGGACACCGCGACTAGCGGAGCCGCCCTGTTTGACGCGCCTGAAACCCTAAACCAGCATTTATTACGGTATATTATTATTTATTATTATTAATAAACCCTAAATTAGTTAATTAATTTATTAATTAGTTTTAGTTTTATTATTATTTTGTTTATTTAGTTTAATTAGTTTTATTAAATTATTAAATTAATAGTTTTATTAAATAAATAATATAAAAATAATATTTTTATAAAAATTGTACTTTTTACAACTTTAAGTTTATTTTTATTTTTTTTTGTTTATTTTTATTTGTTTTTAGCATAATATTTGTATTTTTATTGTTCGTAGCTAGTTTTAAATTTAGTATTTTGCCGTAGCTTATTTTTATTTCTAGATTTTTAGGCTATGCCGTAAAATCCCTTAAGTGCTTTTTCTTTAGATTAAGATTTAGGCGCTTTGGAATTTTGCGACGCCGTTTTTTCGCTTTAGTTTTAAATAGATTTTAGTGCCTTTAAGTAATTGCCGTTTTCTGAATAAAATTGCATTTAACTTTAGACCTTTAGGCGCAACTTTTTAGATATAATTTTTAGACTTTTAAGTTTCGACATTTTTCTTTCTTATTTTTATCTTTCGACGTTTTTCGACGCGCATTCTTTTTCTTTCTTATTTCTCGATGCTTTAGTTTTTAGGACTTAGAAATTTTCTCTATTTCTTATCTAATATCTCAAACGGAAAGAAAAATTATTTGAGTGGTTAAATTAATGGACGTTGACAATTTTCTACTTCGTAGTAATAGTTGAATTTGTTAGTGGCTGAGTTGTGAGCTTCCGATTTAAAGGGTTTTGGCTCCCTGCTGCATCTTTTGGCTATTCGAAACGTGGGCAAAAGCAGAAAAGTCTATTAATTGGACAACTTATATAAGTTTTTCTATTTTTATAACTAATAGGATAATTAGTAAATGCACCACATTGTAGCTAAAATTTGGCCATCGCAATAAAATGGAAAATTTTGAAAACAAGGCTATGGAAACTCTTTTTTTATATCCAAAATCAATTAAATCAATACTCTCAAATGGGTGTTGATGACAATTCGTTCGGTCAATCTTGGATCACGAATGACGAAACAATAACTCGTTGTGAAATCTGTGAAGATTATCACTCAACATGGGAATGTTATTATTACGTTCCTATGGAAAATTACGCACCCACGGAACCTGAATGGAATGATTATGAAGAATACAATTCAAATTGGGATTATTCCCAAGAATATTTCCAAACTCAACAACCAGTAGACGAGGAAAATTGCTTGTCTGAAAATTTATTAGACAATATGAAAATCAAACTCCAAGAACTCAATGCTCAAAATGAACAAATGAGAGAGTTTGTAAACCGGCAAGCTGAAACTCTATCAGACTACACACCTATTGATCTGAGGAGTATTGTGCAAGAAAATCTCATATCATCGAATTTTGATGAATTCGAGAGCTCCGAAATCACCAATTATCCCGATGATACTTTTTATTCAGTCTTACCAATTTCACAACATATCGACACATTAGCCTCTACCGACGAAATCATCGATCCATCAATGGATAAAGAAGAAGTAAGGGTGACAAATTGGTACTCTTGGGAATACGATAACGTTGAAAATTTTACCCCCGAGGCCAAACCGAACTTCACCATTCCACAACCTTCCAACCCAATATTCTCAATAGACGAGTCATCCACCGGAAATGAACTACGAGCTGTAATAGATAATGACACCTCGAATTTCACCCAATTGGGTAATAGAGGTGAAAACTTTGATCCTGAGAATAAAAGGAAGGAAATATTAGGAATTGTCCACCCTATAGAAATAAGTATGTCGGTGTATATCGATCCATTTGACCAAGAACTAGAAAAGAGACATATCCATTTACTAAAAGCTTCACTTAAAAAAGAATTAAGTAGTGACGATCTGGTGAGTCTAAACTTTAAACCCATTGATATATTATACACCACCCGAGATGTAAATAACTAGCTCACTATTCGAATTCGTGGAACTTATTCTACCGATTTCACATGCCCACTTAACGTTAAATTAGGGGTTCGGGTTAGTGCATAACTCGTTAATAAAAATGCATGATTAGGGTAAAAGACGCTTTTTCAAATATTAGTAAACAGTTCAGAAAAGCAACAATTTTTGAAGAAAAATATGTGTGATAAAACAAGAAGGAATGAACGATGAGGCGCGCCATCTATCATTTGACGAGCTTTGTAATTACAAACTGGGTATTTTCAATTACTTTCCTACACTAATCACCTTCATGAATTTATAATTAGAGTCTGATTTCATGCAAATGAGGGCATTGCATGATCTCAAGTGTGGGGAAGGGTTATAAATTCTCTCGAGTTTATACGCCAAATTTTATGAAAATTTGAAAAAATTTCAACTAAATGAATTTAAAATCATGTTTATATATATTTATGAACGGTGAAAATTAGGTGTTAATACCGAAATTATCGTTACCTCGGAAAGGACATAAATTGAGAAACACCCTAAAACGCTTGAATTCATTTAAAATGGAATAAAGGAGAATAAAAAGGCAAAGAAATAAACTAAGTGTGGGGAGAATGTACCTAGTTATTCAATTAAAAACTATCTAGCACATGTTTCTGTAAAGTTTATTGCAGGTGCTTTTGTTTTGGACTAAATTAACTATTTTACCCGATGAAAGAAAAGAAAAGATGGATCTACACGATGAATCAATTTCATCATTAAAAGGAGGTATAGTCTTCCGAAAAAGAAACGCGCTTCTTGATTTAGGTCAAGAAGTTGTCGTCCAGACCAGCTGTAGGTTGACGAAAAATCTAGAAAAGTCATCTCTAAAATCAGCAGGAAATCCACGGACCTCAGCATCAAACAGGGTCGCCATGTGGTCAGACTTATCCTAACCATGAGAGGATCTGTCTCGTAAAATGGGGAGGGCGCCGTGCAAATTAGCTTGATAAGACTAATGAATCAGATCCCCAGAAAGGATAATCTCCTTAAAAGATCAAAAATCAGCTTTTAAGCCTGATATTACTCAATCCTTGAGATTGACCTTAAAGATTGAGAATTCAAACTCATGGAATTCAATGATATCTAAACTCGAGCTTGAACGAGAAAATATTTTGATCAAAATTAAAACCGATTTGTTTTCTGAAAAACCATTTTCAATGCGTTCATTACCATTGAACGTAAAATCCTAGGAATTCACCTGGAATTCATTAGGTCACCTGAACCAAATCGGGTGTCAACCGTAAGAATGGTGGTTGCATAGCATGGTCGGAGACAAGACCTTGTGCCAGACCGAAAAACTATAGGGTGAGCTTTACTATTGCTCCTACAAAGGATAGTACTAGCATCCGACACATTTATAGACCATAATCAAAAGCATGTCATTAGACATTGCCTTAACAGTTGCTTGTTCAACGCTTTCCTTTACAACCGGACGGTAGTTTGCCGAAAGGTAATATACGGGACAAGTAAACTGGACGTGTTGCTTTCCTAATACAAGGTTAGCAAGTGGGTGACACAAAATCATAAGTTTTGAGCTAAAATTTTCAAATCTGAAACCCACAAAACCCACACAAATACTTTGCAAACACCGGTGAAGGGTTATTCCGGAAAACTTATCTAGGGTAAAAGCTAGATTGAATTTTCAAAGATCAAATGTTTTCATAAAGATCCAATTTCCTTAAGGATCTACATTTTCATAGTCATGTGGGACTGTAAACCGCCTTTCAAATGTGCACTTTGCTTTGGAAACCGAAAGTAAATCGGCTATTTGATTGCAAGTGTCGTTGACCTAAACCCGAGGCAACTGTGGATGACACACCCACCTTTAACCATGGTTCTATCGTTACTATCATTGTTTATACCACCATATCAAAATCACTAATGTACAAAGTGTGATGAATAAAAAAGTGATTCATGTATGTTTTTATTTCAAGTTCTGTATTGCTTGAGGACAAGCAACGCTCAAGTGTGGGGATATTTGATAAGGCTAAAAAGGAACATATATTTCATAGCAATATCCCTCCTAAATAATAGGTTTTCATATGTAATTGTATTATATTTTCATTGTAATTGTTTAAATAAATAAGTGCGAAGACAAAAGGCGAAAACGAAGATTTGAAGACACAAACATCCAAAAAGCTCAAATGTACAAGATACAATTCAAAAGGTTCAATTTATTGATGAAAAACGTCTAAAAATGACAAGAGTACAAGTTACAAAACGCAAAGTACAAGATATTAAATTATACGAAAGGACGTTCGAAAATCCGGAACCGGTACCCGAGCCAACTATCAACGGCCGACGCAATGGACCAAAAATTACAAGTCTACTATGCACAAGAATATAATATAATATATAAATAATTATATTAATTATTTATATTTTATATTTATATATAAAATATATCGACAAGCAAGGTTCCAAAAGTATGTGAGCTGGATTTTCAAACTCCACGACTCGTGTAGGATTGGATTTTCAAACTTCATCGTGTAGATCCATCTTTTCTTTTCTTTCATCGGGTAAAATAGTTAATTTAGTCCAAAACAAAAGCACCTGCAATAAACTTTACAGAAACATGTGCTAGATAGTTTTTAATTGAATAACTAGGTACATTCTCCCCACACTTAGTTTATTTCTTTGCCTTTTTATTCTCTTTTATTCCATTTTAAATGAATTCAATCCTACACGAGTCGTGGAGTTTGAAAATCCAGCTCACATACTTTTGGAACCTTGCTTGTCGACATATTTTATATATAAATATAAAATATAAATAATTAATATAATTATTTATATATTATATTATATTCTTGTGCATAGTAGACTTGTAATTTTTGGTCCATTGCGTCGGGCGTTGATAGTTGGCTCGGGTACCGGTTCCGGATTTTCGAACGTCCTTTCGTATAATTTAATATCTTGTACTTTGCGTTTTGTAACTTGTACTCTTGTCATTTTTAGACGTTTTTCATCAATAAATTGAACCTTTTGAATTGTATCTTGTACATTTGAGCTTTTTGGACGTTTGTGTCTTCAAATCTTCGTTTTCGTCTTTTGTCTTCGCACTTATTTATTTAAACAATTACAATAAAAATATAATACAATTACATATGAAAACCTATTATTTAGGAGGGATATTGCTATGAAATATATGTTCCTTTTTAGCCTTATCACTTTTCAATCCCAAATAAAGTTTTTGTTGATGTTTCAAAGCCTTACCATTGGAAAGGAAATCTTATTACGTTTCCAACGATATTTGATTCATCGAAAACGGAGCTACGGTCAAAAAGTTATGGCCAAAACAAGTTTCTGAAAACTGACCTGTAGGTTGGAGCGGCGCTCCACCTTTTGGCGCGGCGCGCAGATCCCGTCTGATGCAATTTTCTGCCTTTTTAAAAGGCTTAAATGAGGGGTACTTTGGTCTTTTCATTTAGGATCGGTTTAGGGTCACCAAAACTGATCTAGAACTCCATTGGAGCTCATTTCTCACCCACACAAACACTCTCATCCATATCTAGAGAGAGAGGAAGGGTTCTAGAGTGAGAGAGCTTGAATTGCAGAAGAAGGAGTTGGATTCTCACCAAAGCTCGGGTTTTAAAGTTGTTCATCTCGTCAACGGCATAATTTTGGCGGTATTGGTAAGTTCAAACTCCGAATTTCATTGTTTGATTTGAGATTCAATGTTAGGGTTTGAGATTGTTAGTTGTAAAACCCATTTGGTTGATGAAGAGGGTTTATGGAAACTTGCTATTTTGATATTTGGCGGGTTTTGGGTTGGTTAATGATTTAACCATGTCTAAGACTTGTAAATGGTGTATAATCACTAGTGTTAGTAATTATTGGTGTTTTAGAAACCATTAGGGTTCTCATGGTTGACTAATTTTGACTAGAGTCAAAATTAGGGTGTGTTGATGATTATGACTCAATTGCCGATTTAATAAGGTTTATAAACTTAAAATGGATTAAGTTGAAGCATAGAACCGAGTTAAATATGTTTTGGTGTCAAAACTTGCTAATGGCGTGATATTGACTTCTTATGGGTCAAATTAGGGTTTAAGTGTCATTTTAGGCAAGATAGGTGTTTAACACCTATGATTGGGTTTGATTGGCATATTAGGACCATTCTCACTTGTGTTAGTGATTATTGGATAGTTTGGGCGCGGTTTGTGCTTGGAAGTGCATTTGGGTCGAAATTGCACTAGTTGTCAATTTGGGTTGATATGTATATCTGCCCTAATTGTGTTACTTGTTATGTGATAAATGGATTAGGTACATTCCATCGGCGATTGCGGATTATTCGGTAGCATTCTTCAAGGCGACAAGGTGAGTGTTAATATCCTATGTGCATATGTATGTGTAGGATGGGTGCGGGTCGGGTGAAGTGGTTCTCGGTCATAGAGCTCACTTCACATATAGGTGGATTGATGGACTTGTGTATAGGTCCAATTGGCACGGTTGTGCGTTTTGGTTGACCACCTTTGACGAGGTGCACACTTTGTGTGTACGTTATCACATGGGCGGGTGATGTGGATTATATAACCCCAATGGCGAAGGGTTAATATTGTGAGTGGAATATTTATGCGTTCATGTTTATGGCGTATTTGTTTGTGGATGTTATGATAGCATCGAGTGTGAACTACGAGCCGATAGCACTATAAAAATAGATGTGAACCACGAGCCGGTAGCATCGAGTGTGAACCACGAGCCGGTAGCACTATAAAAATAGATGTGAATCACGAGCTGGTAGCATCGAGTGTGAACCACGAGCCGGTAGCACTATAAAAATAGATGTGAACCACGAGCCGGTAGCATCGAGTGTGAACCACGAGCCGGTAGCACTATAAAACGAGGCGTGAACCACGAGCCGGTAGCGTCGAAGTGTGAACCACGAGCCGGTAGCACTATAAAAGAGTATGACTCAAATACGTATGGTGTGAACCACGAGCCGGTAGCACCATAGTGTTATGGTTAACCATATTGTGTTTGTGATTGTTTAGCATGTTAAATATTGTATACGTATAATGTTGTATTGTCGTGATGTAGCTAACCCTCCGGGTGTAGCTTATTGGCATTGTTCACATCGTTGTTGGTGAACTTATATTCTGTTGATGTATCTTTAGCTCGTTGCTTAGTGATATTATGGTATGCTTAGATTAGCTTGCCTTTATGCTTGGATGCTTCGGTATGCGGTATTTGTTTATTTATGTGGCGTGTCCATTTTATGCATATATATGTATGTAGTATATTCTCACTCACTAAGCGTTAGCTTACCCTCTCGTTGTTGACTTTTTTATAGAATGCATGGATGCGGAGGCTCGAGTAAGCGGGGACTAGTGGACTTGCGTAGTTGCTTTAGAAGGCTTGCTTTTGGATTGATTAGGATTGGGTAGCGTATCCCCAATCGCCATGCTCGGCCTTTATTTTGTATTACAAATCATGTGGTTGAAAACTTGTATTTTCGTACGAAAGTCGTAAAACGGCCGATGTAGGCCCGGTCTTCGTAAAACTAATTTTATTAATGGAACGTGTTAGTTCTACATATATTAATGTATGGTTAAAAGTGTTTTGTCTAAATACGTCGGGAAGTGGTCAAACATTTTCGCATTTCATGACTTTTTGGACAGGCCAGTTTGGCGCGCCGCGCCATATGCTATTCCAGCAATTTTTTTTAATTGATATTTCCACGTGATCGTTTGTATTACGGGTTAGGATGTTACACTTTTAAACCTTTGGGAATGATTTACTGACTTAGTAACTTTTGACTTAGGTTGAGGACCTTTCGGACCAACTACTTGCTTACTTATCTCGTACCGACTTTAATACTTTTCACTGTGAGTTATAGCATCCCTTTTTACTTTAACTATTTTGGGAACTGAGAATACATGCGCGTTTTACGTTTTACATACTAGGCACGAGTACTTAAACTTTACATATGTGTGGGTTATACAACGGCATAAATTTTCCCCTTAGCTCGGTAACGTTTAGTCATTGGTCTTTGAACCGCTGAACGCGAATCTTAGATATGGATCCATGGGGTTTGACATCCCCACTCGGGCTAGTAGCGCTAGCATTTAACGGTTGTTTAATACTTCGTAAACTTACGCACTCGCCAAGTGTACTTTTAGGGGGTGATATTACGTTAAGTTAGTTACCAAGTGCCCACGGTTGAACATATACTTTTCATACTGTTTTGAAATACGAAATCTTGTGGCCTACCTTACATTACTGTTATACTTAAACTATAGCTCACCAACATTCGTGTTGACATTTTTAAGCATGTTTTCTCAGGTGCTTAGAGGTTTGATGCTTCCGCTGTAGTAGTCTTGCTGTGTAGACTCCCGCTGCCTTTGTTAAAGATGTCTCTGCATGAAACGTTTACCTTGCATTCACAAACTATGTTACTTTTGAACAATGAATTTGTAATGACCTTCGGGTCTCGTACTTATGTTAATTGCTTCTATTCGTAGAAGTCTACTACCGGTTGTAAAACTTTTGATGTTAGTTATGACGTCACCCTTTCTTATGAATGCAAACTTATTTTAAAACAGCATATAGTGTTTGACCTTGTAATGATCCTGTTGTTGATGATCTGTACACGTTAATTTTGTATGGGGCATTACACAGACTCAGCTGTTGATAAAGACACACAGTTCTGCTTTTTGGATAACCAACCAACTAGCCTATTCCCCAACATTTGAATTGATCCAGATGTGCTTTTTCTATCAACATGGCAACCGCCATGATCCGCATCAGTATAAGCAGTGAGATTGAAATCGGATCCATGAGGATACCAGATCCCAAGGTTAGGTGTACCTTTAAGGTACTAAAAAAATCCTAACAACCTCTTTGGAGTGAGATTTCTTAGGGTTGGACTGAAAGTGGGCACAGACAGTTACATCAAGTGTAATGTCTGGTCGACTTGCAGTCAGATACATTAAAGAACCAACCATGCTTCGATAGCGCGTAACGTCAAAGGGTTCCCCATTAGCATCAGTATCTAGTAAAGTCCTCATTGGGGTTGTCATTGGTTTTAAATCAGTCATTTTAAAACGTTTTAGCATATCATTGATATACTTTGTTTGACTAATTAAAATCCCATTTGGTAATTGTTTTACTTGTAACCCCAAGAAGAAATTTAACTGGTCAAGCATGCTCATTTCGAATTTGTTGGCCATAAGGTCACCAAGTTCTTTGCATAAGGCCGAGGATGTGGAACCAAAAATAATATCATCAACGTAAATTTGAACCAAGAGAATGTGACCGTGGTTTTTACGGATGAATAGCGTTGTATCAATCGTTCCACGAGAGAAGCCATTGTCCAGCAAATACTTTGTTAAGGTCTCGTACCATGCACGCGGTGCTTGCTTCAGACCATATAACGCTCTCTCCAAGTAGTAGACGTGGTTAGGATGAATGGGATCGACAAAGCCTTCTGGTTGATCAACATAAACTTCCTCTTGAAGATGACCGTTCAGAAAAGCAGTTTTGACATCCATTTGAAACAACGTGAACTTCATATGAGAAGCAAATGTAAGAAAAATACGAATAGCCTCAATCCTAGCAACCGGAGTAAAGGTTTCGTCATAATCAATACCCTCTTGTTGTCGATATCCCTTGGCCACAAGACGTGCCTTGTTTCGAACCACAATTCCATCAGAATCCTTCTTGTTCTTAAAAATCCACTTAACCCCTATCGGTCGTTGATCCGTTAGTCTTGGAACTAATCGCCATACTTTCAAACGATCAAATTGACTAATCTCTTCTTAAATCACAACAATCTAACACAAATGTCAGATTCGGTAACTGATTCGGGACTGTAGCAGATTCGGTACAGATTCTGTACTATAGCAGATTCGGTAAACCAGATTCTGTATCAGAAACTGATTAGAAATATAAGTAACACACCCAGATTCGATATAGATTCGGTAACCACAATATTTGTAACCTGAGAACACTTAAAACCAATGAATTAAGTGATACCAAGATCCTGATTTGGTATCTGACTCGGTAGTCAGATTCTGTATGAATTTGAATTCAAACACAATTCAATTCCTTTGAATTAGATTCTGTAACCTTGCTGCACAAGGAAACAAGTTAGTATCACACAAAATATCAAAGATACCGAATGTATAGGATACCGAATGTCAACTGTAGCAGTTGACAATACCGAGTCTAAGTATGAAAACTTAGAATTTGTGACGACCCAGAAATTTCCGACCAAATTTAAAATTAATCTTTATATGATTTAGACACGATAAGCAAAGTCTGTAAATGTGAGTCTCAAAATTTTGAACTGTTCCAATTACCCTTTGACTATTTCCGACGATTCACGAACAATTAACTAATATATAGATATGTGTATATGAATATATGTGTGTATATATATATATATATATATATATATATATATATATATATATATATATATATATATATATATATATATATATATATATATATATATATATATTATGACCTGATAACTTGAATTACATCAATAAAATATTATACGAATTTTTTCTAGAATTAAAGACGTAAAATAATATATATATAGAAATTTATAATATTACATTCCATATAAATAGTTACGTGGTAATATTATTGTGTTATATTAAAAATTATTATTATTAAGTATTAGCATTATTATTAATGTTTATTTTAATTTTTATCATTATCATTATCAATAAAATTATTATTATAAAAATTATTATTAATTGTTGCTATTAGTATCAAGATACAACTTATTATCATTATTATTAATGTTATTATTATTATGATAATTATTATTATTAATATTAACAATATTATTATTAATATATTTATTAGTTAATAATACTTAATATACAATATATAAAAACAAGGAAATTACACGAGATTGTTACACATCCAATCAGCTTTCTATTTTCCTGTTCCTGATTGCAATAATTTAGTGTCCCTGATTGCCATGATTTGAGTTGACAAGGTAAAAGTTAAATTTAAAAAAAAAGAGAGGATTGGTATCTAAATGTTTATAAAAGTCACTAGCTTCTACTTGATCATCTATCTATCTCGCTTACCTTTCTGTTTTAGCCAAGAACCGAACCCCCACATAAACTACTATAATACGTGCTTTTACTGTTATCTGGGTTGCTGCTGCTCAACTTCTGTTAACAGCTGTAAAACCTCTATAAACAGTCACCACCCAACATCATCGACCCAGTTACAGCTGCTGTTACATTCTTATTTTTATCCGAACATCCATCATCAAAAACCACCTTCAAATCGCCACCATTAAACTGCTATAAATTTCTGCTGTAGCTGTAAACTGCTGTCCTTCTTCCTGTTACGCTACCTCTGCTGTTAATGCCTATATGTTTCTGCCCGAACTAGATTGTTACATGATTAAAGAAGGTGCGAAATAGAAGTGTGATAACGATTATGAGGTATGAAAAAGATAACAATGAGTTAATTAAAGATGATTAAAAGATGTGGTGATTGATCAATATAATTATAATAATGTTTATTAAGCTGTAAAAGTGGATGTGGGTATGTTGTTGATGCTTTTAACGTCACCAGGAGACTCAAACTCTTTTGGACCAATGGGATATCCAAGGAAAATGCGTGGGTTCCAGTTTGTCACTTTTTTTAGCCGTTTAAATCACAAAGTATCAAAAGATAATTGGATCCTTTATTTTTTTAGTAACTTGGCCCGTAAAAATCTCTAAAGGACTAGTAACAAATTTGTCTAAATGGGCTAAGGAAATTTATTATATTGATCAACAAATTAATAAATTCGATCATGGTTATGTTGATGATGTGGTGATATACGAAAAAAATAGAATGATGATGATACGGGTAGTATGATTTTATGATAACGGTTAGAGATGGTATGGGTATGATAATGGTATTAGTGATGTTATATGATAATAAATTATGATGATGATGTATGATTATGTTAGGATGGTGACGGTGGGATTACGGGTACGATGGTTGATGACTAGATGAATATAAGATGGTGATGATGTACTTGAAAATAATGATAAATGATATAAGATAGACTAGATGTTGATTAACTGGCGATTAGTGATAATTATGATATAGATGACATACGATGATGATGATGCTTGATAAGATGATGATGAAACCGTAAAATATAAACGATGATGAATGAAGAACTTGGCGGCTGTGATTATGTAACAACCCAACCCGTTAACCAACCAAAAACGCAGCATAAAAAAAAATTAAAACTGAGCTGACCAGATGAGGTGCGCGGCGCGCACCCACACCTGTGCGCGGCACGCACAGGGCCTGGCAGCCCACTGTCCACTTTTTCAAATATTCGTAAAAAGATCTCTTGCTTCCCGACACTTTTAAACCAAACGCTTTTCACAATTTTTTATATTAGTTAAAACTAACACGTTCCAATAATAAAATGAGTTTTACGAGACCGGGCCCACATCGGCCGTTTTACGACTTTCGTACAAATTACAAGTTTTCAACCACATGATTTTTAACACAAAATAAAGACCGAGCATGGCGATTGGGGATACGCTACTCAATCATAATCAATCCAAAAGCAAGATCTTCTAAAGTAACTATACAAGTCCACTAGTCCCACGCTTACCCGAGCCACCGTATCCATGCAAATCTATAAAAATATAAACAACGAGAGGGTAAGCTAACGCTTAGTGAGTGAAAATATACTACATACATACAAATGCATAAAATGGACACGCCACACAAATAATTAAATACCGCAATACCGGAGCATCCAAGCGTAAGGGCAAGCTAGTCTAGCGTACCGTACGTTCACTAAGCACAAGCTAACAACACCAACAATAAGTAAGTTCGCAAACAACGATGTGAATAATGCCAATAAGCTACACCCGGAGGGTTAGCTACATCACGACAATACAACAACCATGGTTAACCAATCGTACAAGGGAATGGCGCTCGCGAAAATGCCATCGGTGTTCATAACATCCGTTAGTGTACTTAACCCCTCGTATCACTAAACCCTAGGGTGGCACCTTAACACCTCGGTACTTCACCCCGAATGGCATCTTAACACCTTTATGCTTCACTCTTTACTTTACGGAGTGGCGTCTTAACACCTCGACACTTCACTCCTAGGTGGCATCTTAACACCTCGATGCTTCACCCATCAATTACTTAGAGTGGCATCTTAACACCTCGATGCTTCACTCCGAGTGGCGTCTTAACACCTCGACACTTCACTCCTAGGTGGCATCTTAACACCTCGATGCTTCACCTCGAGTGGCATCTTAACACCTCGATGCTTCACTCGTCACGTGAAACGTGGTGTCTTAGCACCTCGACACTTCACATCTCACGCTACAACAAATAGATACATTATATACCTACACATATAATTATTCCACTCACAAGATTAACCCTTCGCCATTGGGGTTATATAATTCCACATCACAATATTAACCCTTCGCCATTGGGGTTTATATAGTCCACATCACACGCCCATGTGATAATGTACACACAAAGTGTGCACCTCGCCAAAGGTGGTCAACCAAAATGCACAAATGTGCTAATTTGGACCTATACCCAAGTCCATCAAATCCACCTATATGTGAAGTGAGCTCTATGACCGAGAACAACTTCACCCGACCCGCACCCATCCTACACATACATATGCATATAGGATATTAACACTCACCTTGTCGCCTTGATGAATGCTTCCAAGTAATCCGCAACTCGTCAATTGGAAAGTACCTATTCCATTATCACAATTACAACAATACACTTAGAGTGGATTTACAAACCAACTCAATTCGACACTTAGTGCAAATTTGACCAATTGCACTTATAAACCCAAAACACGTCCAAACTAACCAATAATCACCAATCACAAGTGAAAATGGTCCTAATAAGCCAAATGAACCCAATCTTAAGTGTTAAACACTTATCAATCTCAAAATCACCCAAAAACCCTAATTTTGACTCAATTCCAAAATTAGTCTTTCAAACACACCAAAAGGGTTCCAATACATCCCTAATCACTAAACCTAGTGATTAAACCCAATTACAAGTCATAAACATGGCCAATTTGTTCACCAACCTAAAATCCACCAATAACAACAATAAACCCGATTACTAGCATCAATAAACTCACTTCAACAGTTTAAATGGGTTTTCTCTACAAATCAAGTTCAAACCCTAACTTTGAATATCAAAATAAAACAATGAAATTCGGAGTTAGAACTTACCACAACAACCAAAACGAAGCTAGGAACGAGGTGAACGACTTTAAAATCCGAGACTTAGATCAATTCAAGCTCTTTCCTCTCCAAAATCCCAATTCTCTCACTAGAAATCTCCCTCTCTCTCTAAGATAGTTGAGAGTGATGAATGGATGTGAAAATGATCCAAAGTTGGATCCAAACCAACTGATAAAGCCCACAGATCCGGCCTCAAGTGAAATGACCAAATTGCCCTTCATTAAACTCAAAATAGAAAAAGGCTGAAATCTGTCGCTGGCAAGGTGCGCGGCGCGCACCCATAACTGTGCGCTGCGCGCACAACAGTCTGGGCAGATTCTGACCTTCGTTTAAATCCACAATACTTCCTGCATTCAACGTAGTATAATTACACTTCTGTACAATAAATATTTGAGTCTTATAACTCTCCCCACTTAGAATCGATCACGTCCTCGTGATCCTCATCACTTAACCAAACGGACCACGCTCCACGGTCCTTAAACGTAAGTCCCAAACCGACTTTCCTAGGCAATTCTTCCCAATGAATCACTTTTAACAACCATAATTGTCACACGCGATTTATCAAGTCACAATCCGTGCACTAAACGTTACTCAATCCCTCACATCGGGAAAACTCAGCAAATCTCGAACCGAGATATCAACCCTCTAGCGTACCATTACCAAGTACAATGCTAAAGTAACCACACATCAAAATAAAGTCAACCATCTAAACCGACGAAGACCGAATAGAAGCGAATCCTTACAGATAACGCTCACCACTTAACATACTTTGTAGTGCGCAATACGACCAATACGCAACTACCGTAACATCATAATCCAACGGCTAAAACCGATTGCGCCCAACGACTATGGCAACGCAAATCCCAAGGTGTACAAAATCGACTATCGTCACACCCGTAACATCATGTGAGCGAAACACGGCTATCGCATCACTAATCATACAACATGGTCCTCAAGACCCCACTATCGGTGTATAAAACAACCGACAGATCACACAACATAAAGGCTGGCCGAAAACTACACGTGATCCACTTCCTAAATCTCAACACAGGAATGGTACTCCCATTCCCCATCGGTACTTGCATTTCCCGATAACGTTTTACCATACCGATATAACACTACTCCCATGGTAAGTTAGTGGACCTAGCCGACGGCCATAACCCACCAATCACATACGCTCTTTTGACCTCATACAACGAGTAGTGCAACATTGCGCACTGCTGCACTATAGTGAACCCTAGCGGGATACACTAACCATCCATCCCGAACGAAGTATATACGCATACTTAAAATCATTCCACCCCGCTTGGAATTTACGCACACGAATCATACGTACACGCGAACATTGCCATCGCAATCGAGAAGAACCACCTATATCGAACATAGGCACAAAACAATAATTTCCTAGAAGAGAATCCGATACGAACATCCCTTAACCGAGGGACTTCACCTCGATCGTCAAACACGTCCATTACCTCTCAACGAGGTTTACCACATTACCACCCCAGTGATAATTCAAATCCAAAATCATAAGTACAATTTAACCAAAATCGTACTCTACCACAATCGACCAAAACTAGGTCCCAACACAATTTCCGGATCTACTAAGAGCATCATCCGAAATCTTACACTAAAACCTTCTCGTGCGGGAGTGTAACTCCCCCACTTGAAACTACGTTCCCTAATCACCTCGCCGTGGTAACATCACCTGCGATAACTACCACTATCCGCCATACGTGACCAATCTCTCCATCGGTCATAACACTCGAATTCACACGAATTCATTTCGCACACTAGAAATTGACGTCCACCGTCACCCGTTGGCATTACTTAAACAATGACACAAAACCAACACAACACGCACATTGTACAACCGTACAATGCTACCGGAAAGTAGACTGTACTAACAATTGGGTTTACACGACCCATCACCACATCTTGCTCCATCCTTGAGCACACGAAGGATTTTAACCTATCCTTAAACAATTCGAATGAAGAGTTCACCACAATTTACACAAACTTTACTCTCGCAATCATCCAATTGCTATAGCTTGTCAACTTCTACCTAGTCACTCATGTACCTAAGGGTTTCACTTCGGTACCCTAAGTACAATGTAACCGCAGCACCATCGGAGTCGAACACTACGCTAGTAGGTATAAAAGAGGCACCTAACGTCGTGTCATGTAGACTCCATTACCAACATACATCGAGATCCAAGAGACTCGATCTCAAGGGTTCCAACCACTCGACGAACCTCACGGTTCATCAACTTTAACACGAGAGCGAACACGCTCTAACGTCCGAACGCCAAAACCCACACACATGGCTTGGTAGAAACATTTTCCAATACTAAGGAATGCTTGGTTGCACCAAGTCTTACGCCCTTCACCCATAAATCAAAACGTCACCATAGGGTACTTCCATTAGGAACGTCACCCATATCACTAACATGCACAACACCATGCATTTAACCAACTCAAACTCAACGGCACATAATAAATAATCAAAAGGACATATTTACTAAAATGAAACGTACCTTAACGTCTCCTTGTCGCACCCGTCCCCGCTAACTTGGGACATTCTGACTTACGATGTCCTTCCTCTTGGCAAACGAAGCACACCATGCCATCACCCTTTGACACCAAACATTCTCAAGACTTGTGACCCCTCACGCCACAATTGTAACACTTAGCCGCACTAGAGTCTGATATACCCGTCTGTGTACCACCCGTGCTCGCACTCGGACCCTTAGTCCTCTTACTTGGAGCACCATACGAATCAACCATTCTCTTACTTGAAAGCTCCCTAACCTTCGATCGCGAATAAGATTCGAAACCCCTAGCCATGTTAAATAACTCTGCAAACGAGTTCACTTGGCCAACGCTAATTTTTCCCTGCAACTCATCATTCAAAGTCCGATAGAAATCTTCCATCAACATCCGATCATTACCAATATACTTCGGGCAAAAATGAGCCTTCGACATAAAGGTCATCTTTAGAGTATTCAAGTCCATCGATCCTTGTTGCAAATTCCGTAACTCATTTCGCATTTTCGACAAATCGGCTGAAGTCCGGAACTCCTTGAAGAATTCCTTCTTAAACTCGTCCCATGATAACGCCATAAACGGTTCACCACCGACAAGATCAATCTTACCATCCAAATAATCCTTCGCCCTACCCCGCAACAAACTAGTAGCGAGTCTTGTCTATTTCTCAGGAGGGCATTCAATAGTACGAAAACACCCTTCGACATCCGAGATCCAAGTTGTGCTTATCAAAGGATCCGGTTTTCCGTCGTACATCGGGGGTTTAGTCCTCATGAATCTCTTAAGACAATGCTCCATTTCACCACTACTCCGAGATTCGGAATACTTCCTATCCATTTCTTCTCGAAACGCACTCATTTGATCCGCAACGGTGGCCGCAACTCTAGCGTTAAACTCTAGATCGTTCGTCTCGATCCCGTTTCTCGTCGCCATTCTAAGGAATGCAAAATGATTAGATCACGAACATATAAAGCACACACAAAACACCGCCCCATCTTGCTCAACACTCATCGTACATCACAAGTTAGACACGATTTGCACCCTTAATAAGGTTTGCAAGTCCTTATTATGCACACACGCCGTATCAACTTCTTAGTACAATGATCGCCTCGCTCGATGATATAACCAACATAACCAAATATTGTACGCGACATAAATACACGCAAGAATAATGCCACAACATAAGCCAATACCCTAGTTAGTTCACCTACACGCTAAGACACTAACCAAGTTCCCATCTGACCCGTACTCCTACAAGTCCCGCAACAAATAAGCACACACAAAAGTCTAAGTCTAGGAATCTATCTCAAGTCACCTAAATCCCTTAGACCATGCTCTGATACCACTTGTAACAACCCAACCCGTTAACCAACCAAAAATGCAGCATAAAAAAAAAAAATTAAAACTGAGCTGACCAGATGAGGTGCGCGGCGCGCACCCACACCTGTGCGCGGCGCGCACAGGGCCTGGCAGCCCGCTGTCCACTTTTTCCAATTTCCGTAAAAAGATCTCTTGCTTCCCGACACTTTTAGACCAAACGCTTTTCACAATTTTTTATATTAGTTAAAACTAACACGTTCCAATAATAAAATGAGTTTTACGAGACTGGGCCCACATCGGCCTTTTTACGACTTTCGTACAAAATACAAGTTTTCAACCACATGATTTTTAACACAAAATAAAGACCGAGCATGGCGATTGGGGATACGCTACCCAATCCTAATCAATCCAAAAGCAAGATCTTCTAAAGCAACTATACAAGTCCACTAGTCCCACGCTTACCCGAGCCACCGCATCCATGAAAATCTATAAAAATATAAACAACGAGAGGGTAAGCTAACGCTTAGTGAGTGAAAATATGCTAGATACATACATATGCATAAAATAGACACGCCACACAAATAACCAAATACCGCAATACCGGAGCATCCAAGCATAAAGGCAAGCTAATCTAGCGTACCGTACGTTCACTAAGCACAAGCTAACAACACCAACAATAAGTAAGTTCGCAAACATCGATGTGAACAATGCCAATAAGCTACACCCGGAGGGTTAGCTACATCACGACAATACATCAACCATGGTTAACCAATCGTACAAGGGAATGGCGCTCGCGAAAATGCCATCGGTGTTCATAACATTCGTTAGTGTACTTAACACCTCGTATCACTAAACCCTAGGGTGGCACCTTAACACCTCGGTACTTCACCCCGAGTGGCATCTTAACACCTCGATGCTTCACTCTTTACTTTACGGAGTGACGTCTTAACACCTCGACACTTCACTCCTAGGTGGCATCTTAACACCTCGATGCTTCACCCCGAGTGACATCTTAACACCTCGATGCTTCACCTGTCAATTACTTAGAGTGGCATCTTAACACCTCGATGCTTCACTCCGAGTGGCGTCTTAACACCTCGAAACTTCACTCCTAGGTGGCATCTTAACACCTCGATGCTTTACCTCGAGTGGCATCTTAACACCTCGATGCTTCACTCGTTACGTGAAACGTGGTGTCTTAGTACCTCGACACTTCACATCTCACGCTACAACAAATAGATACATTATATTCCTACACATATAATTATTCCACTCACAAGATTAACCCTTCGCCATTGAGGTTATATAATTCCACATCACAATACTAACCCTTCGCCATTGGGGTTTATATAGTCCACATCACACGCCCATGTGATAATGTACACACAAAGTGTGCACCTTGCCAAAGGTGGTCAACCAAAATGCACAAACGTGCCAATTTGGACCTATACCCAAGTCCATCAAATCCACCTATATGTGAAGTGAGCTCTATGACCGAGAACCACTTCACCCGACCCGCACACATCCTACACATACATATGCATATAGGATATTAACACTCACCTTGTCGCCTTGATAAATGCTTCCAAGTAATTCGCGACTCGTCAATTGGAAAGTACCTATTCCATTATCACAATTACAACAATACACTTAGAGTGGATTTACAAACCAACTCAATTCAACACTTAGTGCAAATTCGACCAATTGCACTTATAAACCCAAAACACGTCCAAACTAACCAATAATCACCAATCACAAGTGAAAATGGTCCTAATAAGCCAAATGAACCCAATCTTAAGTGTTAAACACTTATCAATCTCAAAATCATCCAAAAACCCTAATTTTGACTCAATTCCAAAATTAGTCTTTCAAACACACCAAAAAGGTTCCAATACATCCATAATCACTAAACCTAGTGATTAAACCCAATTACAAGTCATAAACATGGCAAATTTGTTCACCAACCCAAAATCTTGAAAACATGGCAAATATTATTATTAATATTATTATTTGTAGATAAGAAATTTATTGTATATACAGTGATAGATTATTATTATTAATCTTATTATTATTATTATTATTATTATTAAGTATTACTATAATTAGTATTATAAGTAGTATTATTGGTATCACTAATAATAGTGTTATTATCATTTTTATTAATATAATCATGATTATTAAATCAATTAAAATCATTATTATTGTTATTATTAATA
This sequence comes from Rutidosis leptorrhynchoides, assembly GCF_046630445.1. Taxonomy (NCBI): domain Eukaryota; kingdom Viridiplantae; phylum Streptophyta; class Magnoliopsida; order Asterales; family Asteraceae; genus Rutidosis; species Rutidosis leptorrhynchoides. The sequence goes on along the minus strand of NC_092338.1, from coordinate 336,650,591 downwards.
ATATCATATTATTATTATTATTATTATTATTACTTTTATCATTATTAATGTTAACATTAGTATTGTTAATTTCTTTTTATCAATGTCAATATTAGTATTTCTATTATCATTATTATTATTTTTAGTAATAATAATATTATTATAACTAATATTGTAATTAGTATCACTAATCACTAATAATATGATTATTAACATTTTTATTAATTGTAACATTATAATTTATTATTATTATTAATATAATTATTATTTTTATTATTATTATTAATATATTTATTAATATTAGATTAATTATATAAATTATTGATAAAGTCAAAGAACTCGTACCATTCTGTTTCATGTATCTATCGATCTATAGTTGATTCTGATTTTTGTCTTTAAACTGGTTACCAGGCAATCTTGATTCACATATACAAACAATTTCTGTTGAGAGTCCCAATCGATCTTATTCTTTTTTTTTATTTAAACTGATTCTTCCTGTCGAGAATTGTATTGCTATAAAATAATTATTTAGCTCGCTTTATTAAATATGAACCATTCCACACCCCTTAACATCTTCAATTATATCTGTGAAATTGAATTTAAGATAGGAAATTTAATTAACAGACCCGGACGGCTCTGTTCTTGGTAACTTTTTACCAAAAGCTCGAATTAGAACGTGATTTCAAAAATCTGGAAATGTAGAATGGTTAGGAAGCTTTTAATTAAACTATCTGTAGAATATCAACCTCCAATTCCTTTTTATCACTTCGAATTTCTGAGTCAATGATGTTAAAGCAGAGGGGTACGAAATAGTTATTATTTTACTACGAAATAATATTAAATACGATACAATTTTACACAAGTTATTTATTTATTTAAAGAATGGATATACCTAAACCATGCTACAACACTTATAGGCAGTGTACCTAATCGTAGAGTATTGTAGTTTTTAGTAAGTCCGGTTCGTTCCACAGGGAGCTAATTAAAAACGTACCATATTTTTATACAACTATATTTATATAAATATATATAATTATATATAGGTAGTATTATTATTATTATTATTATTATTATAAAAAGGGGGTTTTACCGTTTAATGACCGGTTTGTCGATTTTATATTTTTAGGTGTAAAGATAAATGACAATATTTAAAGTGCGTAAAATAATAATGATAAATAAAATGCGATATATAAAATTGCGAGTAATAAAATGACGGTAAATAAAAGTACGATGAAATATGAAATAAAAGTATTATGCTTATTTAAACTTCCGTAATCATGATGTTCGACGTGTTGATTTTAATTTATTATCATGGGTTAATTGTCCTTTGTCCTGGTTTATTCGATATGTCCATACGGTTTTTGTCCATAACGGTCAATCTGTCATAAATATAAAGTGCGAGTGTCCTCGTCAAATTAATCTTATACCCGAAGTCAAATATTCCAACTAATTGGGGATTCGAACTGTAACAAGGTTTTAATACTTAGTTTAATGAATACACCAGGTTATCGACTGCGTGCAATCCAAGGTTTTAATACTTTGTTAACAATTACACCAATTATCGTTGTATGTAATCCACTCCTGTTTTAATGAGATATGAATATTAATTTATCCAATTGATCAGTTTGAATAATCAATTACCCAACAAGAATAATTATTTAAATGATTGTAAAAGATGTCGTATAAACGTCACTAAATAGGACATTCGTAATCATTTTAATAAATATTTGATTAACTAATTTGAAGATAGGTTCGACAGATTCCAATGAGTTGTCGCTCAATTATACAATACCCCCATCTATTAATAGTCATAGTCCAATGTCCACAAGTGTCGGTCTTTTGTTCAAACCCGAATTATGGTACAAAATTCAATAACCCCATCTTAATATTTAATCCAACATCATGATTACTTCGATTTAAATACGCATAATAATAACTTAGCTACGAGACATTAATTTAAAAAGGTTGAACATAACTTACAATGATTAATAATAGCGTAGCATTACACGGACAGAATTTCGACTTACACTCTTACAACATTCGCTAACATACCCTTATTATTATTAAATTAAAATTAAAATTAAAATTAAAATTATATATATATATATATATATATATATATATATATATATATATATATATATATATATATATATATATATATATATATATCGTAGAGATTGAGAGATAGATTAGAAAAAGGTGTGTTTTTTCGTGCAGGATTCGATGGCTTTTATAGGCCCACATTTTACTGTACAGCTCCGCGAGTGCGGAGCTTTTGTTCTTCCAAACTCCGCGAGTGCGGAGGTTCGCATTCCAGCTCACACAAATTGGATCCTAGGCTGCTGGCGTTTATTTTTATAATATATAAATATAATATATATATAATTTACATAATTAATTATATATTATATTATATTTATGTGCATAGTTGACTTGTAATTTTGGTCCGTTGCGTCTTGCATTGAAAGTTGGTTCATGTCTCGGTTCCGAATTTTCGAACGCCTTTTCGTACGATTTAATATCTTGTACTTTACATTTCACGGCTTGTACTCTTGTCATTTTTAGGCGTTTCTCATCAATAATTTGAACCTCTTTGATTGTACTTTGTACTTTTTGGCGTTTTGGTCATTTGCGTCCTCAATTTGTCGAATCTGCCTTTTGTCTTCATCTTTTATTATTTAAACGAATATCACTTGTAAATAGAACAATTGCAACCAAAAGCTTGTCTTTCTTGAGGGATAATGCTATGAAATATATGTTCGTTTTTAGCATTATCAAATATTCCCACACTTGAGCGTTGCTTGTCCTCAAGCAATATAGAACTTTGAATAAAAACATACTTGAATCACTTCTTTATTCTTTACACTTTGTACATCAGTGATTTCAATACGGCGGTATGAACAATGATAGTAACGATGTGGTTTACAGTCCCACATGACTATGAAAATTTAGATCCTTAAGGAAATTGGATATTTATGAAAACATTTGATCTTTTGAAAATTTAATCTAGCTTTTACCCTAGATAAGTTTTGTAACATCCCAACCCAATACCCGACAAAAACCATTGTAAATTCGTGACAAAAAAAAAATTTTGCTGACTGACCATCTGCGCGCCGTGCAAATACCCTTGCGCGCCGCGCAAATACGGGCTGTCCCCGGTGCACTTTAATGCGAAAAAGATGAGGTGCTTCCCGACACATTTGGCCAAAACGCTTTTAACCGTACGTTAATATATGTAAAACTAGCACATAACTAAGGTATGAACGAGTTTTACAAAGTGGGACCCACACGTGCCCCAAAATGCCATTAAGTGTAAAAATACAAGTTTAATACAAATGAGAGTTTCGACCACAAAAAGTTTTATTGCCAAACGACACAACGAGCATGGTGTTTGGGGTTAAACTACCCAAGTCTCGGTCAAACTCCAAGCCATAACCAAAAGCGCTTCCTAATCATCAAAGCGGGAAACTCAATCCAAGGTAATGCCCTTACCCTTATCCACACACGAACCTATAAAAAGGTAAACAACGAGAGGGTAAGCAAAGCTTAGTGAGCACAATAATTATACATACACATATATAATCTACTTACTTGCATCACTTACACAACATCATACTCGGTTTAACAATTCGACAATCATGCAACAATATTATGCATATACCATAAACCGCAAATCCACAAGTAGCTAATAATACAAAAGCATACGATTCATAAATAAATACTTTCAATACATAACTCACGCAACCTTGGTTAACCAATTCGAACAAGGGAAACGGTACATACAAGACCGTTGGAGTTCATAACATCCGTTAGTGCTACTTAATCAACGCGTAGTCACTAATCCCCCGGGTGATGTCTTAAACAACGCGACTCACTCACCCTTTACAATGTGGCGTCTTAAACAACGCGACGATTCCACATGCCATTCAATACGATGGGTGGTGTCTTAAACAACGCGACATCCACTCCAATACATTGTGGTGTCTTAAACAACGCGACATCCACTTCTTTACCATGTGGTGTCTTAAACAACGCGACATCCACTTCTTTACAATGTGGTGTCTTAAGCAACGCGACAATGCCACATTCATACGACACAAATAAATACATTATATACACATACGCATAATTATTCCACTCACCTTATGCCTTCGGTGATTATTAAACCAAGCTTGAGTTCCGAGGTAACGTACCTATTTTCACAAGCATATAATCAATCAACTTGGTCTAATCTTACAACCCACACCATCCTAGGTCATCTTGACCCATTTGGACACTTAACCCTAAATTGGGTCATTTTCACCAAAAACCCTAACGCTTGGCACTCAAGGCCTTCCTACACATTAGATCACTAGGTTTTATCACAAAACACAACCATTTACCAAGCTTGGTCCAATTTTGACCCATTTGACTCAATAAAAGTCAATACACCCATTTTGGGTCATTTATACCCAAATCACACCCATTTACTCTTTCTTAAGGTGTTCTAACAAATTATTAGCCAATTAGGGTTTCATGACAACAATTAATACTTTTAAAACCCTAGCTAACCCATTATTGAGCCTACATGACCCAATTTACCCAAGAACACCCAATTTACCCAAAAATGGGTCTTAATGTTCATCTTCACACAAACCCTAACCCATACACGAAATCAAAACAAGAATTGAAAGTTAAGGCATACCACAACTATCAAAATGTAGCGAATGACGAGATGAACAACTTTAGAACTTGGACTTTAGCAAGAAACCCTCTTCTTCCTCTTCAAAGTGAGCTTTCCCTCTCTAAAACTCACTCTCTCACTAAAATAAATTGGGAGGTGATAAGGTTGGTGAACAAGGGAGTAAATGAGCTCCCAAACTACTGAACCAAGCATTAAACTCGGCCTCGATGTGAATTTACCAAAATACCCACGTTTAAATTTAAATAAAAACAAGGAATAGTTGGCAGCCGCGTTGCGCGGCGCGCGCCTCATCTGCGCGGCGCGCAGACCCCAGTTCAGTAATGATTTTCCCCTTTTTAAATGTATGAAACATGAACTCCACAACTCTAGTCATATAATTACACATACAAACATTATGTACAAAAATTACACGGGTCTTACAAGTTTTCCGGAATAACCCTTCACCGGTGTTTGCAAAATGTTTATGTGGGTTGTGTGGGTTTCAGATTTGAAAATTTTAGCTCAAAACTTATGGTTTTGTGTTACCCACTTGCTAACCTTGTATTGGGAAAGCAACACGTCCAGTTTACTTGCTCCGTATATTACCTTTCGGTAAACTACCATCCGGTTGTAAAGGAAAGCGATGAACAAGTAACTGTTAAGGCAATGTCCCATGACATGCTTTTGATTATGGTCTATATCATGTCGGATGCAATTACTATCCTTTGTAGGAGCAATAGTAAAGATCACCCTATAATTTTTCGGTCTGGCACAAGGTCCTGTCTTCGACCATGCTATGCAACCACCGTTCTTACGGTTGACACCCGATTTGGTTCAGGTGACCTAATGAATTCCGGTGAATTCTTAGGATTTTACGTTCAATGGTAATGAGCGCATTGAAAATGGGTTTTTAGAAAATAAATCGGTTTATAATTTTGATCAAAATATTTTCTCGTTCAAGCTCGAATTTAGATATCATCGAATTCCATGAGTTTGTAATTCTCAATCTTTAAGGTCAATCTCTAGGATTGAGTAATATCAGGCTTAAATACTGATTTTTAATCTTTAAGAAGATTATCCTTTCTGGGGGTCTGATTCATTAGTCTTATCAAGCTAATTTGCACGGCGCCCTCCCCATTTTACGAGACAGATCCTCTCATGGTTAGGATAAGTCTGACCACATGGCGACCCTGTTTGATGCTGAGGTCCGTGGATTTCCAGCTGATTTTCGAGATGACTTTTCTAGATTTTTCGTCAACCTACAGCTGGTCTGGACGACAACTTCCTGACCTAAATCAAGAAGCGTGTGTCTTTTTCCTCGGAAGACTTTACTTCCCTTTAAATCAAGTGGTACATTTCTTTCAAATATATTATAAGCAATCGGGTAAAACTGATAAAATCATTCAAAACAAAAGTATCTTCAATTATTTGTACAAAAATATGTGATATGTAATTTGAATAACTTGGTAAATTTTTCCCACACTTGTTTTTTATTTTATTTTCTTTGTCTTTTTATTGTCCTCTATTCCATTTTAAATGAATTCTAACATTTTAAGTTGTTTCTCAATTTATGTCCTTTACGAGGTAACAATAATTTTGGTGTTAACACCTAGTTTTATCGCTCATAAATATGTATAAACATGATTTTGAGTTCATTTAATTGAAAATTTTGAAAAATTTTACTAGAATTGGGTAGTCAGTATATAAGACTAGGGTTGTTCTTTATTATCAGAGAGCACTAGATTCTAATACAACTACTGCGTTACTAGTATTTTTAATGGTAACCAAGTGTATAAGTCAAAAAAATTTTTAAAAATCCGAAAGAATTTAACCCCTTCCCACACTTAAGATCTTGCAATGCCCTCATTTGCAAGAAATCAGTAACAATTTAAATTATTGAGGGTGATTAGCGTAAAAAGATAATTAAAATTTTACCAAAGTTTCCAAACATATTGTTGTATGCTTTGAATGATAAATGGTGCACTTCATTTGTTCATTCCGTCTGTTGTTACATCACATTTGTTTTGTCGTCAAAATTATTGCTTTTGCTGAACTTAATGCCAGTTTTTGAAAGTTCGCTGTTTTTACCCTGTTTATGATAAACTACAAACATACTTTTTTTTAAATAAAACCTTTTACTTATAAAACAAATAATTAATTAATTTTAAAAATTTGTTTTCCTTGTTATTTAGGACGAGGTCGTTTCAGTACGTTTACCTAATCCGTCCCTCGACAAAATTTTAAAATTTGCATTTTAAAGCGATTGTTTTAAAAGCAAAGATTTTTGGGTTTTTAAATGTTTTTGACATACTTTAAATCAATAAGATTAAAAATAATGATAATAAAATTTCTCGTCCCGCCCTCGGGTAAAGTAATTTCGGTTCAATGACCTAGTCTTCAACTCACGACGAATTTTAGAAATCATTTTTTAAACTTAATGAAATAAAGTAAATTTTGTTTTTAAATTCACACAAAACTTAAATAAAGAAAACATATAAATTTTAAATAAAACCTACAAAACAAAAAAAAATTCAGAATGGGGGGAGAAAACTAGTTCTTTAATGTCTGCTAGTGGAAAAGACCAATCGGATTCCATTCTCGGAACTACACGAGAACAGAACAACTAACTCTAGACAACATTTTCTTTTTAGAACATTTGAATCTCCCCACACTTAGGTAGCTGTGGTGTTAAAATTGTGATTAACTTCATCGTCAATTTCTCTTGGACCATAATTAACTTGCATATCTGTGACTTTTGCTTTAAGCCATTGGTTAGATTCTTGTGTAATATCCACAAATTCAACTAGTTTCGCCTTTTCTTTGGGCGATAGATTGGATACTAACCGGTTACATAACTTAAAGTTCCCCTTGGTTCTAGCATCGCGAATCTGTTTAATAAGTTTCTTCATTGAACTGATAATAACGGGGTCATTTAATTTCGCATCAACAACGGGGTTCTTTGTTATCAAGTCATCATTAGGTGTTACTTCATCTTCCCCATACTTAGGCGTTTTATTATTGTTAAGCACTACCGTTGAAGTTGGTAAAATAATGTGCTTCTCATCGATCATTTTTACTGGTTCAACGGTTTTGGTTGGTGGAGATTTAGACTTTCGACTCACAAAGGTGATCGATTTTTCACCATCACTAAGTGTCATTCTACCCTTTCTTACATCAATAAACACCTCGGTGGACGCTAAGAATGGTCGACCTAAAATTAAATGAATGTTTGAGTCCTCTTCTATGTCAATAACAACAAATTCGACTAGAAACGTTAAATTACCCACTTGAACGGGTAGGTTGTCAGCAATTCTAACTGGGTGCCTAATGGTTTGATCAAAGAGTCGAACACTCATTTTCGTTGGACTTAACTCACCTACTCCTAATCTCTTATATAATGAAAGAGGCATAACACTCACACTCGCACCTAAATCTGCTAGTGCATCATACATGACACAATCACTAAGTAGACAAGGAACAATAAATTCACCCGGATCACCCAACCTTGGTGGAGGTTTTGGTGGATCTGTCTTTACCGGGTTTACTTTTACGGTTTTTGTTTCTTGCACTTTGTTATTCTTCTTCTTCTTTCCAGAGGTATCACAAACTTTATTACCTATTACTTGCTCATACTCAACTCCTTTTCTTGGAAATGGGATGGGTGGTCTGTATGGTGCCACCACTGGCTTTACATACTCGAGTGGTGGTGGTGGCGTAACTTCTTCATTGTTACTCACATCTAAAACCTTCCCATCTTCTGATGATGGTTTTTCAGAATTTGTTGACACCATATTAACATTCTCATTCCGAGGATTTACTTCAATATTACTCGGTAGCTTTCCTTGTTTCCTCTCACTCATCATGCTAGCAAGAGTACCTACGTGTTTTTATAGATTCAAAATGGAAGCTTGTTGAGTTCTTAATGACTGATCAAACCTCTCATTCGTTTGGGTTTGAGATGTAATGAATTGTGTTTGAGATTCCATTAGCTTTGCCATCATTTCTTCCAGATTTGGCTTTTTCTCTTCAGTTTGTTGTGGTGGTTTATACAAGCTAGGTCTTTGTTGATTGAAAATATTGTTTTGAGTTGGTTAGTTATTTGGACCTTGTTGGTTGTACACGTTATTGTTGGGTCCATTTGAATTGTAAAGAATGTTTTGATTTCGATTGAAGTTTAGCCTTGGCGGTTGATAATTATTTTGATAATTATTTCCCGGCCTTTGGTTCATGTAGGAAACATTCTCAAGTTGTTCCATTGTTTGCTCAATGTGACAATCTTTCATTAAGTGTGGTCCACTGCATTGCTCACAACTGATTCATATTGCGTGAATATCTTTAGTCATCTTTTCCATTCGTCTTTCAAAAGCATCTATTTTTGCGGAAACAGAATCAAAGTCATGGCTAGAATCGGCTCTAGCCGCTTTAGATGAACGAAAAATATCTTTTTCCTGGTGCCACTCATGCGAGTGGGAAGCTGTGTTATCAATGATTTTGTGAGCTTCGGTTGCAGTTTTCTTCATAATGGAACCACCAGCTGCTGTGTCGATGTCTTTTCGTGTAGCAACGTTGACACCTTGGTAAAATATTTGTACTATTTGATAAGTGTCTAAACCATGTTGTGGACATCCTCTCAACAACTTTCCAAATCTTGTCCACGCCTCATATAGAGTTTCATTTGGCTTTTATGTGAACGTAACAATTTCTCCTTAAAGTCTTACGGCTTTAGATGCCGGAAAGAATTGTTTAAGAAAATTTTCAACTAAGACATCCCATGTATCAATCGCCCCTTCAGGTAACGATTCTAACCACTCTTTGGCTTCTCCCTTTAAAGTCCAGGGAAATAACATGAGATATATCTGTTCATCCTCAACTCCTCGGATTTTGAATTGTGTACAAATCCTATTAAAGGTACGAAGATGTTCGTTTGGATCTTCTTTTGGCGTACCACTAAATTGGCATTGGTTAGTTACCATGTGTAGGATTTGTCCTTTGATTTCATAATCTGGTGCATTAACATCTGGCTTAATAATGGCGTGACCTTGGCCCGTGCGTGTAGCTCTCATTCGATCTTCCATACTTAGAGGTTCTTGATTTTCCATGATTGGATTTGTTGAATCTGAATCACTAGAGAATTCTGATTTAATGGTTTCTTCCTCAGCAATCTCTGGATGAGTGATTTGTGGTTCAGAAGGAATGATTAGTGGTTCAGGATCTCTGAATTGTCCTTGAATATCCTCTGGATTCTCAATTGTGAGGTTGGGTTCAAAAAAATGGATTATCGGAAATTTGAATTGGATTACTTGGTCGACTTGATGACGATTCTAAAAAAAAATCAACGGCGAAAATATTAGCTAGATGTCTTGATCGAGTTACAGGTGGTGAACGTATGAAACGTGGTGAACGTTTTGCTCGGTGCATTCACAGAATATCCTATTAGTTATAAAAAGATAGAAAAATTATATAAGTTATCAAATTAATAGACTTTTCTGCTTTTGCCCACGTTTCGAATAGCCAAAAGATGTAGCAGGGAGCCAGAACCCTTTAAATCGGAAGCTCATAACTCAGCCACTAACAAATCCAACTATTACTACGAAGCAGAAAATTTAGATGTCTATCAATTTAACCGCTTAAAATAATTTTTCATTTTGAATTATTAGAGAAGAAATAGAGAAAATTCTAAGTCCTAAAAACTAGAGCGGCGAGAAATAAGAAAGAAAAAGAGTAGCGTCGAAAAACGTCGAAAAATAAAAAATTGAAAAATAAAATAAGAAAGTAGCGCGTCGAAACTTAAAATTCCAAAAATTAAATATTAAAAGTTGCGTCTAAAGGTATTAAAACTTAAAAGAAATTCTATATCCAAAACGACAATATCTTAATTAGGCACTAAATTTTATTAAATACTAAAACGATAAGCGACGTCGTAAAATTCTAAAGCGCCTAAATTTTAGTCTAAAGAAAAAGTACTTAAGGGATTTTACGGCAAATCCAAAAAATTTAAAAGAATAAAAATAACTACGGCAAAAACTATAACTTAAACTAATTACGAGCGAAAAATATAAATATTACGAATAAACGATTAAAAAGATACGAAATATAGAAATAATACTTAAAGTTATGAAAATACAATTTTTATAAAAATATTATTTTTATTATTGTATAAAAGTATTTATAAAACTAATTAACACTTAAAACTTAAAATACAACTTTAATTAAACTATGACTAATTAATATTAAATATAAACCCTAATTAGATTAATTAATAAAAATAATAATTAAATTAAACTCTAAAACGTAATTAATGCAGTCTGAGGTTCAGGCGTGTCAGGCAGCTTCGCGAGTGCGGAGGTCTGCTGCCCAAAAACTCCGCGAGTGCGGAGGATGCAGATTCAAACGACCTGCAGGCCCAAATTACGCAGGTCCAGTTTGTTTTTTTTTTTTAAATCTTTACAAAATTAATATAATAATATTTATTAAAGTAAACTTATGTTTTTAAGAACTAAAAAAAATAATTTTATACTTTATATAAATTATATAAAAATATATTTTTTTTGAACACTTAAATACATATATATATTATTTTTTTTCTTTTTAATATTTTTAACACTTATTATAAATACAAAATATTTTTACGAAATACGAAATAATATATTTTTACAAAAATATAGTTTACAAAAATATAGCGTTTTGCTTCGGCGTCCCCGGCAGTGGCGCCAAAAACTTGATGTTAAAGCAGAGGGGTACGAAATAGTTATTATTTTACTACGAAATAATATTAAATACGATACAATTTTACACAAGTTATTTATTTATTTAAAGAATGGATATACCTAAACTTTGCTACAACACTTATAGGCAGTGTACCTAATCGTAGAGTAGTGTAGTTTTTAGTAAGTCCAGTTCGTTCCACAGGGAGCTAATTGAAAACGTACTATATTTTTATACAACTATATTTATATAAATATATATAATTATATATAGGTAGTATTATTATTATTATAAAAATAAAAATGGGGTTTTACCGTTTAATGACCGGTTTGTCGATTTTATATTTTAGGTGTAAAAATAAATGACAATAATTAAAGTGCGTAAAATAAATAACGATAAATAAAATGCGATATATAAAATTGCGAGTAATAAAATGACGGTAAATAAAAGTACGATGAAATATGAAATAAAAGTATTATGCTTATTTAAACTTCCATAATCATGATGTTCGACGTGTTGATTTTAATTTATTATCATGGGTTAATTGTCCTTTGTCCTGGTTTATTCGATATGTCCATACGGTTTTTTTCCATAACGGTCCATCGGTCATAAATATAAAGTGCGAGTGTCCTCGTCAAATTAATCTTATACCCGAAGTCAAATATTCCAACTAATTGGGGATTCGAACTGTAACAAGGTTTTAATACTTAGTTTAATGAATACACCAGGTTATCGACTGTGTGCAATCCAAGGTTTTAATACTTTGTTAACAATTACACCAATTATCGTTGTATGTAATCCACTCCTGTTTTAATGAGATATGAATATTAATTTATCCAATTGATCAGTTTGAATAATCAATTACCCAACCCGAATAATTAATTAAATGATTGTAAAGGATGTCGTATAAACGTCACTAAATAGGACATTCGTAATTATTTTAATAATTATTAGATTAACTAATTTGAAGATAGGTTTGACAGATTCCAATGAGTTGTCGCTCAATTATACAATACCCCCCCTCTATTAATAGTCATAGTCCAATGTCCACAAGTGTCGGTCTTTTGTCCAAACTCGAATTATGGTACAAAATCTAATAACCCCATCTTAATATTTAACCCAACATCACGATTACTTCGATTTAAATAAGCATAATAATAACTTAGCTACGAGACATTAATTTAAAAAGGTTGAACATAACTTACAATGATTAATAATAGCGTAGCATTACACGGACAGAATTTCGACTTACACCTTACAACATTCGCTAACATACCCTTATTATTATTAAATTAAAATTAAAATTATAAATTTTATATATATATATATATATATATATATATATATATATATATATATATATCGTAGAGATAAAGAGATAGATTAGAAAAAGGTGTGTTTTTTTGTGCAGAATTTGATGGCTTTTATAGGCCCACATTTTACTGTGCAGCTCCACGAGTGCGGAGCTTTTGTTCTTCCAAACTCCGCGAGTGCGGAGGTTCGCATTCCAGCTCACACAAATTGGATTCTAGGCTGCCGACGTTTATTTTTATAATATATAAATATAATATATATATAATTTACATAATTAATTATATATTATATTATATTTATGTGCATAGTTGACTTGTAATTTTAGGTCCGTTGCGTCGTGCATTGAAAGTTGGTTCATGTCTCGGTTCTGGATTTTCGAACGCCTTTTCGTACAATTTAATATCTTGTACTTTACGTTTCACGGCTTGTACTCTTGTCATTTTTAGGCGTTTCTCATCAATAATTTGAACCTCTTTGATTGTACTTTGTACTTTTTGGCGTTTTGGTCATTTGCATCTTCAATTCGTCGAATCTGCCTTTTGTCTTCACCTTTATTATTTAAACGAATATCACTTGTAAATAGAACAATTGCAACCAAAAGCTTGTCTTTCTTGAGGGATAATGCTCTGAAATATATGTTCGTTTTTAGCATTATCAGTCAAACTTTCAAATTTAAAAGTCAAAGTAAATGTTCTTCGTGAAATTCATATTCGTTGCAATGTTTCTGGATCAATTGATGAGCCAGAAAGTTTCTAAGTTTGATTTTGAACCTCTTTCATGAAGAAATCGTGCTCTATAATGGTCACAAATTCAAAATAAAAGTTATAGCTTTAACGTGTTCTTCAGGTTAGTAATTAAAATTTTTCTTTTCTTTATTTTATCTGTTCTAAATTCAAGGATCAATGGAGGTCGTTTATATTTCAATTAAGGGATCTAAAACCAATTCAATTGTTGATGATTATAATGATTCCAGTCGGTTTTTATTTGAAGGAGATGAAGAAGAAAATGGAGTCAGAGAAAAACTAGTTATTAGATTTTAGGTTGTTATAATTCCAGGAAAATCAACTTGGTTGAATGGTTAAGGAGTAGTGTTGGGTACCGTGAGGTCGTGGGTTCGAGCCGTGCAGTGGCCTGTTTTTTTTTTTTTTAAAAACCTATTCGTTAAGGTAGCATTCCATATTATTATTATTATTATTATTATTATTATTATTATTATTATTATTATTATTATTATTATTATTATTATTATTATTATTATTATTATTATTATTATTATTATTATTATTATTATTATTATTACGATTACTATTATTATTATTATTATTATTATTATTATTATTATTATTATTATTATTATTATTATTATTATTATTATTATTATTATTATTATTGTTATTGTTATGATTAGTTATTGTTATTGTTATTATGATTAGAATTATTGTTATTATTATTACTAATACAAACAGTAAATATTATTATTGTTATGATTATAATTACAAAACTGATTATTATTATTATTATTATTATTATTATTATTATTATTATTATTATTATTATTATTATTATTATTATTATTATTATTATTATTATTATTATTATTATTATTATTGTTAACATAAGTAATATTATAACTATCATGCTGAATTTATTATTATCTTTAAAAATTAGTATTATCATTATATTTACTAAATGTTATTATTAATATTACAATTATTATTACTAAAATGATTATCATTATCAATATGGTTATTGTTATTATTATGGTTAAGTTAATTATTAGTAAAACTATAAAATGTAAATATATATTATTATCATTAAAATGAGTATTACGATTTATATCATCATGTTTATTATTATTATGCAATTATTAAAATCATTACATTAACTATCATTAATAAAAAAATTAATATTTTTATTAATATCATTATTATTATCACTAATAGGATTATTAACATTATTACCGATATTAGAAATACTAAATAATATAATCATTTTACCATACTTAATATTATTTTAGTATTATTACAATTAGTAGTTTAAACAAACAAATGATATTTATAAAAATATATTTAACATACATCACTTAACTATATTAATACTTTTACATATAAATGAATATTTAATTAAATAATGAAAAACATATAAGTTAATAATATAAAAATTATATTATTAATAATAATATATATAATTACTCGATTACAAGAATATGTTTTGATATATATATGAATGATATAGGTTCGTGAATCCAAGGACAACCCTGCGTTGTTCAATGTCGTCATATGTATTTTTACTACAAAATACAGTATAGTGAGTTTCATTTGCCTTTTTACCCTTTATATTTTTGGGCTGAGAATACATGCGAAATTTTTATAAATGTTTTACGAAATAGAGACAAGTAATCGAAACTACATTATATGGTTGAATGATCGAAGCCGAATATGCCCCTTTTTACTTGGTAACCTAAGAATTAGTAAACCGATCTACTAATTGACGCGAATCCTAAAGATAGATCTATTGGGCCTAACGAGCCCCATCCAAAGTACCGGATGCTTTAGTACTTCGATGTTTTTTTTATCATGTTCGAAGGATTTCCCAGAATGATAGGGGATATTCTTATATGCATCTTGTTAATGTCGATTACCAGGTGTTCACTATATGAATGATTTTTGTCTCTATGCATGGGACGTATATTTATGAGAAATGGAAATGAAATTTTTGTGGTCTATTAAAAATGATGGAAATGAATATTTATGTTAAACTAATGAACTCACCAACATTTTGGTTGACACTTTAAAGCATGTTTATTCTCAGGTATGAAAGAAATCTTCCGCTGTGTATTTGCTCATTTTAGAGATATTACTTGGAGTCATTCATGACATATTTCAAAAGACGTTGCATTCGAGTCATTGAGTTCATCAAGATTATTATTAAGTCAATTATAGTTGGATATATTATGAAATGGTATGCATGCTGTCAACTTTCGATGTAATAAAGTTTGTCTTTTAAAAACGAATGCAATGTTTGTAAAATGTATCATATAGAGGTCAAGTACCTCGCGATGTAATCAACTATTGAGAATCGTTTATAATGTATATGAACGGGTCATTTCAGTTGGCATCAGAGCTGGTATAACGCCGTCCATGTGTGGCGGGTTAGTCGTAAAGGAGGTTCTCATAGTGTTACCTGTGACGAAGCATTGGTTCTTACTCCTTGCGATCCCTTACGAGGGTTGGCAGTAGCCGAGAGGCAGGCCCTAAAATCAATATCTGAGGTACACTCAGCGGTCACCAGGTGGTTAGCTGGGAAGGCACTGGGTGGGACGGTGGTTGTCCTCAACTGTATTTCAGTTGGTATCAGAGCGGTGGTCTTAGCAACCAGGTCTTGCATTAGTGTGTCTAACTGATAGTTGTTTAGATACATTAGTGGGTCTGGACTTCGACCGTATCTGCATGTCAAAAGTTTTGCTTATCATTTAGTGTCAAAAATTATTTGCTTATCATCCTTAAAGTCTAGACACGTCTTACTACCTCTATTGTATAGACAGTGTATAGATAAATTCATATCTTAGCGTATCTGTTATTGTTACATTTGCCTGACAGTTTTCGTAGATTCCTCCGTAACTTATAGGATTTTAGTATTATATATGCATATGTAAATTATGTATTGCAGGGTACTAATCTACATCATATAATCTATTTCTTATCAAAAATCCTTCATCTGATCGTACGAGATGAATCCCTCAACCAGTTCGGGTCCTCAGATTCCAATAGCTATTCCGATTGTTATTCCGACAGCTATTTCGATATGGAGTTTCACTCGAGCTTCGAAAGCAGCGTCACCAGAATGAATCAACCAAATCAGCCATCCCAAATTCATCTGATGAGTTCGTAGTTGACTTAATCAATGGAGACAAGAAGAAGGTGATCCCTTCCATCCATCACATTGCCCTCTTGGCAAAAAACCTGAAGCACTTACCGACGAACCTATCCGAAACACCATTTTCAGCCTCATTTCCAGGGTAGCTCATCACGATTATATTTTATCCAAAATTCTAAACCTTATTCAGCCGCTCGTTCTGATCGACAATCATCCCGGAATAATGGAACAAGTCAACAAGCTTCGCGCTCGAGTAATCAATTTGGAAAACGTGGTGCAAAACCTACCAGCTTCAACAACAGCACCGGCAACACCAGTACCACCAACAACAACATCCGCAGCACAAGCCTCAACACTACATGCCTCAAACTCACAGTCAGTACCCCAAGCATGATCTTCGTTCTACGTATCATTCTACGTATCGTTCTACATCATCTATCCTCATTCGACATGTCGAATATGTAATCTCTAAAGTTTTGGAGATTATTCATTCTAGTTCCAACCGAAAATCAGATGAGATTAATATCATATTAACTCATAAATCCATGATTACATCTGAAGAAAATATATATGTACATATGTTTTCATAAAGATTGTAATTAAAAATTCTTTTATACAAAGTGTTAATGGTGAAAATATTTTAACGGGTAGGTAATACCCGAGGAATATTTAGATTTCACATTAATAAGTTACACTGTACATTCTTCCAATCTGATTTAACAGTCATTTACTATCCTACTTACATCCACAGATATACGAATCCGTTCACCGCAGAATAACTATTTTCATTCAATTTCATATTTGGATTTTGACATATCAGAATCCAACAAGTGGCATAATGAAGAAAACATTGGACAAAATAAAATTTGTTAGAACAAACAGATTAATTATGAGAAATTTTGTTAAGAATCCACGCTAACAAAATCCTAGCTAACTGTTCCTAGCTAACTATTAAATCCTTATTACATTTATTTATCGCAATTTATTTCTCGCAATTTTAATTCTCGCAATTTTATTTATCGTCATTTAATTTCTGTTATTTACTTTACGCACTTTATTTATCGTCATTTAATTTCTGTTATTTACTTTACGCACTTTATTTATCGTCATTTAATTTCTGTTATTTATTTTACGCACTTTAAATATCGGGACATGTATACAAGGTTTTGACATATCATATTGACGCATCTATATATATTATTTAGAATAACCATAGACACTCTATATGCAGTAATGCTAGAGTTAGCTATACAAGGTTGAGGTTGATTCTATAATAATATATATAATTTGAGTTGTGATTGAGTCTGAGACATGTACCGTGGTCACGATACATATTAATTAATTCGAATATTATAAACTGTATATGAATTATTGAGTTAGTAACTGTGGATTGCTAACTGTGGACTACCAAGATTGGACAATTAAAATGAATTAAAATATTGATTATAACATATGAAACTAAACAATTCTTCAAGTTTGCCACTTGATTTCATCTTAAACTTCATTTGTATCTTGACGATTACAATCTGCGTTCAAACCTTTCGTAATTCCTGAAAACACCTCAATCGAGAGGATGAACCAACCGCACTTCATCTACGTATGAAGAGATTGATGCATATAGTTATGTACTTGAAAACTCTCAGAACCTGAGTAAACGTTTAACACGTATCTGTGCTAATTCCTTTAGTATTATTATTACCCAAAATAACTTGGTAATTCCTTTCAAAGTAGTAAATTTTGTCACAGCTCCAACAAGTCAACTTCGACTTTTCGTTCGAAACAACCTTATTATCACCTTGATTTATAGGTATGCTCTTTTATTGTTACCGGGGAACCTTTTATATTTCACCATATTACCATCAGCGTTTAATCATTTAAAAACACAATTCTCCTGAAACCACCTCGGATTGATAATCGATGATTCAGATATCGTAGCATTAAATGCAGAGGGAACAGAAAAATTGTAGATGGTCTAAACGGCCAAAAGTTTGATGATAAAGAAGGGAGTGTTAGGAACGCTCGATAGAAAATTTGGTACTGAAAAACAGATTGAGCAAACCATAAAGGAGACCAAGGCCAAATACAAGGACCATACCATATATTCAAATAATCCAGGTAATTCTAGATCCGATGAAACCTCCAATGAATATCTTGCTCTGCACTCGTGTTAAAATCTTGCGAAAAATCTTTCTTCATCAACCATTGAACTTAGAATTCCAAAATATCATCATAAATATCTTCGATATTTCTGAAGATATTTTCATAAATATTCTCGTCCGAAATTAATTATCTCTTCGTGCTATCTATATTACATCATAAAGGAAACTACTTAGTTTCTAAATTTCTTTAAAATTCGAGTTTGAATTATGAATGATTTTGAAGTAGTGTTGGAAATTGATGCATGAGTTAGTATAATATAATGACACTTGATCAACGTTATTATATTACAGTAGGTCATGCTGAGTTTCTATTGGAACGTGATGATTCACAGATCATAACATCATCATGTGCCATGTTACATAACTCTTTCATTCTGCTTAACTTCTGAATATATCAAGAAAATATATTCTTGATAGTTCTATTCTCAGTGATTCTGGTAATTTGACAAATCAAATCGTACTAATACATTCTTTCTTATTTAGAACATGATGTTTATCCGAAATTCCATACTTACGAATTCTGGACCGTTACTCGCTTTACTAGAGGTCGGGAGGATAATAAAAAGGCAAAGAGCTCCAAAATATAAGAGAAAATATAAAGCCCAATAACAACAAGGAGGTTACAAACTGTGGATATTAATACGAATAGCAATATAAAGACACAGTAGAATTAAGTATAGTATCACCCCAAGGTAATAGTAGAAGTAAACAGATTCTTCTGGTGGAAGATTGAAAAGAAGGATGACAGAAATGATAATTAGGAAAATATCAAGGATTAGAATGGGATTAAGCATTTCACAATCTTTTGGATGTATGAATTAAGAAAGAAAGTATTGAAATGGTGAAAATAATGGAACGGAAAAAGTTTAATTTATAATGGAAGTATCAGGCAGAGCAATCGAGGCAGATCACCGTATTTAATATAGAGATCTTAATTTCCTTAATTACCGAAGAATCAAATCTTTTAGATTTCGAAGATTTTCTTTAAATCCCTTGAATTCTGAAAATCCGCCGTGACTACGTTAATAGTTAAATCTCTATCTCTATCTTTTGTGACAGTTTCACTCGTACGCTTCACATCACCGAATCATTTTATCTATATTAATTAATAATGATAAAACTCTATTTACCAGCTCATATTCGTCATTAAAACATTTTTATTGTTAGCCATGATAATCTCACTCAAATTTCGAGACGAAATTTCTTTAACGGGTAGGTACTGTGACAACCCGGAAATTATCGACCAAATTTAAACTTAATCATTAACTGATTTCGACATGATAAACAAAGTCTATTTAATTGAATCTCAAAATCTTTGAACTGTTTACATGGATATATTTAAACCTTTGACTATTCTCGACGATTCACGAATGATTGTTTGTAAATAAAAATGTATATATATATATATATATATATATATATATATAATCAGAAATAATAAAATAAACATTAAAAATTAAATATGTGAATTAAGATAGAAAATAATTTAAAATTAACTTATATATAAATATATGATTTCTATATATAATTATTATTATATGTATGTTGTGGTATATGTTAAAATGTAAAAAAAAATTTAATATTCAATATTAGATCTATAATATACATTATATAGTTATATTACATAAGCAATAACATATAATACTAATATACTAAATTTAATTATTAATTTTTATAATAATATTGTTGTTTCTTTCAATATTAATATCAATACTATTATTATTAATAATATTATTTGTAGATATGAAATTTATTGTATATAAAGTGATAGATTATTATTATTAATCTTATTTTTATTATTATTAATAAGTATTACTATAATTAGTATTATAAGTAATATTATTGGTATCACTAATAATAGTGTTATTATCATTTTTATTAATATTATCATGATTATTAAATCAATTAAAATCATTATTATTGTTATTATTAATAATATCATATTATTATTATTATTACTACTACTTTTATCATTATTAATGTTAACATTAGTATTGTTAATTTCTTTTTATCAATGTCAATATTAGTATTTCTATTATCATTATTATTATTTTTAGTAATAATAATATTATTATAACTAATATTATAATTAGTATCACTAATAATATGATTATTACCATTTTTATTAATAGTAACATTATTATTTATTATTATTATTAATATAATTATTTTTTTATTATTATTAATATATTTATTAATATTAGATTAATTATATAAATTATTGATAAAGTCAAAGAACTCGTACCATTCTGTTTCATGTATCTATCGATCTATAGTTGATTCTGATTTTTGTCTCTAAACTGGTTACCAGGCAATCTTAATTCACATATACAAACAATTTCTGTTGAGAGTCCCAATCGATCTTATTCTTTTTTTTTATTTAAACTGATTCTTCCTGTCGAGAATTGTATTGCTATAAAACAATTATTTAGCTCGATTTATTAAACATGAACCATTCCACACCCCTTAACATCTTCAATTATATCTGTGAAATCGAATTTAAGATAGGAAATTTAATTAACAGACCCTGACGGCTCTGTTCTTGGTAACTTTTTACCAAAAGCTCGAATTAGAACGTGATTTCAAAATCTGGAAATGTAGAATGGTTAGGAAACTTTTAATTAAACTATCTGTAGAATATTAACCTCCAATTCTTTTTTATCACTTCGAATTTCTGAGTCAAACTTTCAAATTAAAAAGTCAAAGTAAATGTTCTTCGTGAAATTCATATTCGTTGTAATGTTTCTGGATCAGTTGATGATCCAGAAAGTTTCTAAGTTTGATTTTGAACCTCTTTCATGAAGAAATCGTGCTCTATAATGGTCTCAAATTCAAAATCAAAGTTATAGCTTTAACGTGTTCTTCAAGTTAGTAATTAAAATTTTTCTTTTCTTTATTTTATCTGTTCTAAATTCAAGGATCAATGGAGGTCGTTTATATTTCAATTAAGGATTCTAAAACCAATTCAATTGATGATGATTATAATGATTCCAGTCGGTTTTAATTTGAGGGAGATGAAGAAGAAAATGGAGTCAGAGAAAAACGAGTTATTAGATTTTAGGTTGTTATAATTCCAGGAAAATCAACTTGGTCGAATGGTTAAGGAGTAGTGTTGGGTGGCATGAGGTCGCGGGTTCGAGCCGCGCAGTGGCCTGTTTTTTTTAAAAAAAAAAACCTATTCGTTAAGGTAGCATTCCATATTATTATTATTATTATTATTATTATTATTATTA
This sequence comes from Rutidosis leptorrhynchoides, assembly GCF_046630445.1. Lineage (NCBI taxonomy): Eukaryota > Viridiplantae > Streptophyta > Magnoliopsida > Asterales > Asteraceae > Rutidosis > Rutidosis leptorrhynchoides. The sequence continues at coordinate 336,628,659 of NC_092338.1, read as the reverse complement.
TTATTATTATTATTATTATTATTATTATTATTATTATTATTATTATTATTATTATTATTATTATTATTATTATTATTATTATTATTATTATTACTATTACTATTATTACTATTACTATTATTATTATTATTATTACTATTATTATTATTATTATTATTATTATTATTATTATTATTATTATTATTATTATTATTATTATTATTATTATTATTATTATTATTATTATTATTATTATTGTTATTGTCATGATTAGTTATTGTTATTATGATTAGAATTATTGTTATTATTATTACTAATACAAATAGTAAATATTATTATTGTTATGATTATAATTATAAAACTGATTATTATTATTATTATTATTGTTAAGATAAGTAATATTATAACTATCATGCTGAATTTATTATTATCATTAAAAATTAGTATTATCATTATATTTACTAAATGTTATTATTAATATTACAATTATTATTACTAAAATGATTATCAATATCAATATGGTTATTGTTATTATTATGGTTAAGTTAATTATTAGTAAAACTATAAAATGTAAATATATATTATTATCATTAAAATGAGTATTACTATTTATATTATCATGTTTATTATTATTATGTAATTATTAAAATCATTATCATAACTATCATTAATAGAAAAATTAATATTTTTATTAATATCATTATTATTATCACTAATAGGATTATTAACATTATTACCGATATTAGAAATACTAAATAATATAATCATTTTACCATACTTAATATTATTTTAGTATTATTACAATTAGTAGTTTAAACAAACAAATGATGTTTATAAAAATATATTTAACATACATAACTTAACTATATTAATACTTTTACATATAAATGAATACATTTAATTAAATAATGAAAAACATATAAGTTAATAATATAAAAATTATATTATTAATAATAATATATATATAATTACTCAATTACAAGAATATGTTTTGATATATATATGAATGATATAGGTTCATGAATCCAATGCCAACCCTGCGCTGTTCAATGTCGTCATATGTATTTTTACTACAAAATACAGTATAGTGAGTTTCATTTGCCTTTTTACCCTTTATATTTTTGGGCTGAGAATACATGCGAAATTTTTATAAATGTTTTATGAAATAGAGAAAAGTAATAGAAACTACATTATATGGTTGAATGATCGAAGCCGAATATGCCCCTTTTTACTTGGTAACCTAAGAATTAGTAAACCGATCTATTAATTGACGCGAATCCTAAAGATAGATCTATTGGGCCTAACGAACCCCATCCAAAGTACCGGATGCTTTAGTACTTCGATGTTGTTTTTATCATGTTCGAAGGATTTCCCAGAATGATAGGGGATATTCTTATATGCATCTTGTTAATGTCGATTACCAGGTGTTCACTATATGAATGATTTTTGTCTCTATGCATGGGACGTATATTTATGAGAAATGGAAATGAAATTTTTGTGGTCTATTAAAAATGATGGAAATGAATATTTATGTTAAACTAATGAACTCACCAACATTTTGGTTGACACTTTAAAGCATGTTTATTCTCAGGTATGAAAGAAATCTTCCGCTGTGTATTTGCTCATTTTAGAGATATTACTTGGAGTCATTCATGACATATTTCAAAAGACGTTGCATTCGAGTCATTGAGTTCATCAAGATTATTATTAAGTCAATTATAGTTGGATATATTATGAAATGGTATGCATGCTGTCAACTTTCGATGTAATAAAGTTTGTCTTTTAAAAACGAATGCAATGTTTGTAAAATGTATCATATAGAGGTCAAGTACCTCGCGATGTAATCAACTATTGAGAATCGTTTATAATGTATATGAACGGGTCATTTCAGTTGGCATCAGAGCTGGTATAACGCCGTCCATGTGTGGCGGGTTAGTCGTAAAGGAGGTTCTCATAGTGTTACCTGTGACGAAGCATTGGTTCTTACTCCTTGCGATCCCTTACGAGGGTTGGCAGTAGCCGAGAGGCAGGCCCTAAAATCAATATCTGAGGTACACTCAGCGGTCACCAGGTGGTTAGCTGGGAAGGCACTGGGTGGGACGGTGGTTGTCCTCAACTGTATTTCAGTTGGTATCAGAGCGGTGGTCTTAGCAACCAGGTCTTGCATTAGTGTGTCTAACTGATAGTTGTTTAGATACATTAGTGGGTCTGGACTTCGACCGTATCTGCATGTCAAAAGTTTTGCTTATCATTTAGTGTCAAAAATTATTTGCTTATCATCCTTAAAGTCTAGACACGTCTTACTACCTCTATTGTATAGACAGTGTATAGATAAATTCATATCTTAGCGTATCTGTTATTGTTACATTTGCCTGACAGTTTTCGTAGATTCCTCCGTAACTTATAGGATTTTAGTATTATATATGCATATGTAAATTATGTATTGCAGGGTACTAATCTACATCATATAATCTATTTCTTATCAAAAATCCTTCATCTGATCGTACGAGATGAATCCCTCAACCAGTTCGGGTCCTCAGATTCCAATAGCTATTCCGATTGTTATTCCGACAGCTATTTCGATATGGAGTTTCACTCGAGCTTCGAAAGCAGCGTCACCAGAATGAATCAACCAAATCAGCCATCCCAAATTCATCTGATGAGTTCGTAGTTGACTTAATCAATGGAGACAAGAAGAAGGTGATCCCTTCCATCCATCACATTGCCCTCTTGGCAAAAAACCTGAAGCACTTACCGACGAACCTATCCGAAACACCATTTTCAGCCTCATTTCCAGGGTAGCTCATCACGATTATATTTTATCCAAAATTCTAAACCTTATTCAGCCGCTCGTTCTGATCGACAATCATCCCGGAATAATGGAACAAGTCAACAAGCTTCGCGCTCGAGTAATCAATTTGGAAAACGTGGTGCAAAACCTACCAGCTTCAACAACAGCACCGGCAACACCAGTACCACCAACAACAACATCCGCAGCACAAGCCTCAACACTACATGCCTCAAACTCACAGTCAGTACCCCAAGCATGATCTTCGTTCTACGTATCATTCTACGTATCGTTCTACATCATCTATCCTCATTCGACATGTCGAATATGTAATCTCTAAAGTTTTGGAGATTATTCATTCTAGTTCCAACCGAAAATCAGATGAGATTAATATCATATTAACTCATAAATCCATGATTACATCTGAAGAAAATATATATGTACATATGTTTTCATAAAGATTGTAATTAAAAATTCTTTTATACAAAGTGTTAATGGTGAAAATATTTTAACGGGTAGGTAATACCCGAGGAATATTTAGATTTCACATTAATAAGTTACACTGTACATTCTTCCAATCTGATTTAACAGTCATTTACTATCCTACTTACATCCACAGATATACGAATCCGTTCACCGCAGAATAACTATTTTCATTCAATTTCATATTTGGATTTTGACATATCAGAATCCAACAAGTGGCATAATGAAGAAAACATTGGACAAAATAAAATTTGTTAGAACAAACAGATTAATTATGAGAAATTTTGTTAAGAATCCACGCTAACAAAATCCTAGCTAACTGTTCCTAGCTAACTATTAAATCCTTATTACATTTATTTATCGCAATTTATTTCTCGCAATTTTAATTCTCGCAATTTTATTTATCGTCATTTAATTTCTGTTATTTACTTTACGCACTTTATTTATCGTCATTTAATTTCTGTTATTTACTTTACGCACTTTATTTATCGTCATTTAATTTCTGTTATTTATTTTACGCACTTTAAATATCGGGACATGTATACAAGGTTTTGACATATCATATTGACGCATCTATATATATTATTTAGAATAACCATAGACACTCTATATGCAGTAATGCTAGAGTTAGCTATACAAGGTTGAGGTTGATTCTATAATAATATATATAATTTGAGTTGTGATTGAGTCTGAGACATGTACCGTGGTCACGATACATATTAATTAATTCGAATATTATAAACTGTATATGAATTATTGAGTTAGTAACTGTGGATTGCTAACTGTGGACTACCAAGATTGGACAATTAAAATGAATTAAAATATTGATTATAACATATGAAACTAAACAATTCTTCAAGTTTGCCACTTGATTTCATCTTAAACTTCATTTGTATCTTGACGATTACAATCTGCGTTCAAACCTTTCGTAATTCCTGAAAACACCTCAATCGAGAGGATGAACCAACCGCACTTCATCTACGTATGAAGAGATTGATGCATATAGTTATGTACTTGAAAACTCTCAGAACCTGAGTAAACGTTTAACACGTATCTGTGCTAATTCCTTTAGTATTATTATTACCCAAAATAACTTGGTAATTCCTTTCAAAGTAGTAAATTTTGTCACAGCTCCAACAAGTCAACTTCGACTTTTCGTTCGAAACAACCTTATTATCACTGTCAACTTCGATGTTGTTTTTATCATGTCCAAAGGATTTCCCGGAATGATAGAGGATATTCTTATATGCATCTTGTTAATGTCGGTTACCAGGTGTTCACTATATGAATGATTTTTGTCTCTATGCATGGGACGTATATTTATGAGAACTGGAAATGAAATTCTTGTGGTCTATTAAAAATTATGGAAATGAATATTTATGTTAAACTAATGAACTCACCAACCTTTTAGTTGACACTTTAAAGAATGTTTATTCTCAGGTATGAAAGAAATCTTTCGCTGTGAATTTGCTCATTTTAGAGATATTACTTGGAGTCATTCATGACATATTTCAAAAGACGTTGCATTTGAGTCATTGAGTTCATCAAGATTATTATTAAGTCAATTATAGTTGGATATATTATGAAATGGTATGCATGCCTTCAACTTTCGATGTAATGAAAGTTTGTCTTTTAAAAACGAATGCAATGTTTGTAAAATGTATCATATAGAGGTCAAGTACCTCACGATGTAATCAACTATTGAGAATCGTTTATAATGTATATGAACAGGTCATTTCATTAAAACCTTATTCGTCCACTCGTTCTGACCGACAATCATCCCGGAATAATGGAAGAAGTCAATGAGCTCCGCGCTCAAGTAATCAATTTAGAAAATGTGGTGCAAAACTTACCTGCTTCAGCAACATCACTGACACCAACAGTACCATCAGTAACAGCACCAGTACCATCAATAATCCATGCCTCAACATCTCATTTTGTACCTCGAATATAATCATCGTTTTACGTATCGTTCTACATCAATTACCTTCGTTCGACATAGCGATTATGTATTCTCTAATGTTTTAGAGATTATATATTCTTGTTTTAACGGTAAATCAAATGAGTTTAATATCATATTGACTCATTAAATCCATAATTACATCTGAAGAAAATATATATGTAGATATATTTTCATAAAGATTGTAATTGAAAATTCTTTCGTACAAACTGTTAATGATGAAAATATTTTAACGGGTAGGTAATACCCGAGGAATATTTAGATTTCACATTAATAAGTTACACTGTACATTCTTCGAATCTGATTTAATAGTCATTTACTATCCTACTTACATCCACAGATATACGTATCCGTTTACCATAGAATAACCATTTTCATTCAATTTCATATTTGGATTTTGACCTATCAGAATCCAACAAGTGGCATAATGACGAAAATATTGGACAAAATAAAATTTGTTAGAAACAAACAAATTAACTATGAGAAAATTTTTGTTAAGAATCCAAGCTAACTGTTCCTAGCTAACTGATTACATCTTATTTATCGAAATTTATTATCACAATTTTAATTCTCGCAATTTTATTTAACGTTATTTAATTTCTGTTATTTATTTTACGCACTTTAAATATCGGGACACGTATATAAGGTTTTGATATATCATATCGACACATCTATATATATTATTTGGAATAACCATAGACACTCTATATGCAGTAATGTTTGAGTTAGCTATACAGGGTTGAGGTTAATTCTATAATAATATATATACTTTGAGTTGTGATCGAGTCTGAGACATGTATACAATGGGTCATGATACGTATTAATTAATTCGAATATTATATATTAAACTATATATAAATTATTGGATTACTAATTGTGGACTGCTAACTGTGGACTGCCAACATTGAACAATTAAAATGAATTAAAATATTGATTATAATATATGAAACTAAACATTTCTTCAAGTTTGCCACTTGATTTCATCTTAAACCTCATTTGTATCTTGACGATTACAATCTGCGTTCAAACCTTTCATGATTCCTAAAAACACCTCAATCGAGAGAATGAACCAACCGCACTTTATCTACGGAAGAAAAGATTAATACATATAGTTATAAACCTGAAAACACTCGGAACCTGAGTAACCATTTAACACGTATATGTACTAGCTCCTTTAGCATTGTTATTACCGAAAATAACATTGTAATTCTTTTTCAATTTAGCCAATTTTATCACAGCTCCAGCAAATCAACTTCTAACTTTCATTCAAATAAGTCTTATTATAACTTTGATATATAAGATTACCTTCGTTATCGTTGCCAAGAAACCGTTTATATTCCACTACTTTAGCAGAAAAATTTACCAACAACTTCGTTGATCTTTGACTTTCCGAAATATCATTATATTACCGAAACCCTATCATATACTCATCCGTAAGTCATGCTGAGTTTCTAATGGAATATGATGATTCACAGATCATAACGTCATCATGTGTCACATTACACGACTCTTACATTCTATCTAATATATAAACATATCAAGAACATAATTTCTTGATAGTTCTATCTTTTCTCTTAAATTCTGGTAATTTAACCAATCAAGATCGTGCCATTACAACTTCTCTCTTAGAACATTAGCCATGTTCATTCGAAACTCCATACCTACAAATTCTAGATGTGCTTAATGGATAGAAGAGAAAACAGAGTATAAAACTTCAAAGTGTAAATGGGGGTATAAATCGCAACAAATAGGAGAGATCATTAACTGTGGATGACAATGATTATAGAAGACAGAAGCAGAGACATCGAAATATAAGGGAAAATATAAAACCCAACAACAATGCAGAAATTACAAACCGTATATATCGATGCATATAGCAATATAAAGACACGGGAGAACTAAAAACACTATAAAACTCAGAGTATAGTAGAAGTAAATAGATTCTTCCGGCGGTAGGAGAAAAAGAAGAATGACAGATATCAAAGTTAGAAGTATATCGAGAACCAGAACTGGATGGAGCATATTGACGAATGAATCAAAGTATGAATTAAAGGAGAAAGAATAGAAGGTGTGAATTGTAAGGAAACTAAGGGGGTGGATTTATAGTAAAATATTCGACAGAGCAATCAAAACAGATGATCGCATTTAAAGCGGATCCTAATTTCCTTGATTACCGATGAATCAAATCTTATTACGAAGATTTTCTCCAAATCCCTAAAACTCTGGAAATCAATCCTATCTACGTTAAAAGATATGATGAATCTACATTTTCTCATTTCACTCTTTCGGGATAGCTTCATTCGTACTCTTCGAATAATCGAATTGTTTTATCCATATTACTCAATGATGATAAAACTCAATTTATCAATTCATATTTGTCATGAAAACATTTTTATTGTTAGCCATGACCATTCCAATCAAATTTCGGGACGAAATTTCTTTAACGGGTAGGTACTGTGACGACCCGGAAATTTCTGACCAAATTTAAAATTAATCTTTATATGATTTAGACACGATAAGCAAAGTCTGTAAATGTGAGTCTCAAAATTTTGAACTGTTCCAATTACCCTTTGACTATTTTTGACGATTCACGAACAATTAACTAATATATAGATATGTGTATATATATATTATGACTTGATAACTTGAATTACATCAATAAAATATTATACGAATTATTTTCTAGAATTAAAGACGTAAAATAATATATATATATAGAAATTTATAAGATTACATTCCATATAAATAGTTACATGGTAATATTATTGTGTTATATTAAAAATTATTATTATTAAGTATTAGCATTATTATTAATGTTTATTTTAATTTTTATCATTATCATTATTAATAAAATTATTATTATTAAAATTATTATTAATTGTTGCCATTACTATCAAGATACAACTTATTATCATTATTATTAATGTTATTATTATTATGATAATTATTATTATTAATATTAACAATATTATTATTAATATATTTATTAGTTAATAATACTTAATATACAATATATAAAAACAAGGAAATTACACGAGATTGTTACACATCCAATCAGCTTTCTATTTTGCTGTTCCTGATTGCAATAATTTAGTGTCCCTGATTGCCATGATTTGAGTTGACAAGGTAAAAGTTAAATTGAAAAAAAAAAAAAAGAGAGAGAGGATTGGTATCTAAATGTTTATAAAAGTCACTAGCTTCTACTTGATCATCTATCTATCTCACTTCCCTTTCTGTTTTAGCCAAGAACCGAACCCCCACATAAAGTACTATAATACATGCTTTTACTGTTATCTGGGTTGCTGCTGCTCAGCTTCTGTTAACAGCTGTAAAACCTCTATAAACAGTCACCACCCAACATCATCGACCCAGTTACAGCTGCTGTTACATTCTTGTTTTTATCCGAACATCCATCATCAAAAACCACCTTCAAATCGCCACCATTAAACTGCTATAAATTTCTGCTGTAGCTGTAAACTGCTTTCCATCTTCCTGTTACGCTACCTCTGCTATTAATGCCTATATGTTTCTGCCCGAACTAGATTGTTACATGATTAAAGAAGCTGCGAAACAAAAGTGTGATAATGATTATGAGGTATGAAAAAGATAACATTGAGTTAATTAAAGATGATTAAAAGATATGGTGATTAATCAATATAATTATAATAATGTTTATTAAGTTGTAAAAGTGGATGTGGGTATGTTGTTGATGCTTTTAACGTCACCCGGAGACTCAAACTCTTTGGGACCAATGGGATATCCAAGGCAAACGCGTGGGTTCCAGTTTGTCACTTTTTTTTAGCTGTTTAAATCACAAAGTATCAAAAGATAATTGGATCCTTTATTTTTTTTAGTAACTTGGTCCGTAAAAATCTCTAAAGGACTAGTAACAAATTTGTCTAAATGGGCCAAGGAAATTTATTATATTGATCAACAAATTAATAAATTCGATCATGGTTATGTTGATGATGTGGTGATTTACGAAAACAAATAGAATGATGATGATACTGAAATGTCCCGTTCATATCGATTTATAAACGTTCCATATTAATTGATTTCGTTGCGAGGTTTTGACCTCTAAATGAGACATTTTTCAAAGACTGCATTCGATTTTAAAACAAACCATAACCTTTATTTTATCGATAAAGGTTTAAAAATATTACGAAGATTATCAAATAATGATAATCTAAAATATAGCGTTTTCACACGATTATTACATAATGGTTTACAATAATATTAAACATCAATTTAAGTCTTCGAATGCAGTTTTTAAACAATATTATACAAGCATGCTGACTCCAACTCTTATCCATAAATTAGCATGCAACAACAGAAGCTCTTAATAATCACCTGAGAATAAACATGCTTTAAACGTCAACAAAAATATTGGTGAGTTATAGGTTTAACCTACATATTTATCAAATCGTAATAATAGACCACAAGATTTCATATTTCCATTTCTCATAAACAACATGCAATCTGCATAAAAATCATTCATATGATGAACACCTGGTAACCGACCTTAACAGGATGCATATAGAATATCCCCATCATTCCGGGACTCTCATCGGACATGATAAATCGAAGTACTAAAGCATCCGTATAATAAACACCAATTCTTAGGGTACCAAGCTAAAAAAGGGCATATTCGGTTCGATAATTCAACATAGAATGTAATTTTGATCACTTGTGTCTATTTTGTAAAACATTTATAAAACTGCATGTATTCTCATCCCAAAAATAATAGATTTTAAAAGTGGGACTATAACTCACTTTCATAGATTTTTACTTCGTCGGGAAGTAAGACTTGACCACTGGTCGATTCACGAACCTATAACAAATATGTACATATATATCAAAGTATGTTCAAAATATATTTACAACATTTTTAATACGTTTTACTATTTTAAGTTTATTAAGTCAGCTGTCCTCGTTAGTAACCTACAACTAGTTGTCCACAGTTTGATGTACAGAAATAAATCGATATATATATTATCTTGAATCAATCCACGACCCAGTGTATACACGTCTCAGGCTAGATCACAACTCAAAGTATATATATTTTTGGAATCAACCTCAACCCTGTATAGCTAACTCCAACATTACTGCATATAGAGTGTCTATGGTTGTTCCAAATAATATATATACATGAGTCGATATGATATGTCAAAACATTTGCATACGTGTCTATGGTATCTCAAGATTACATAATATATTATAATACATGTATAAAACAATATGAGTTTGCTAGGATATGATTAATATAGATTTGTTACCAATTTTCACGTAGTTACAACAAGCAAAAATATCCAATCTTGTTTTACCCATAACTTCTTCGTTTTAAATCCTTTTTGAGTGATTCAAGTTGATATGGTTTCATATTGAACTTAAGTTTATGAATCTAAACAGAAAAAGTATAAGTTTATAGTTGGAAATATAGGTTACAAGTCCTTTTTGTAAAGGTAGTTATTTCAGTCGAAAGAACGACGTCTAGATGACCATTTTGGAAAACATACTTCCAATTTGAGTTTAACCATGATTTTTGGATATAGTTTCATGTTCGTAAGAAAAATCATTTTCCCAGAAGAACAACTTTTAAATCAAATTTTATCATAGTCTTTAATTAACTAACCCAAAACAGCACGCGGTGTTACTACGACGGCGTATATCCGGTTTTACGGTGTTTTTCGTGTTTTCAGGTTTTAAATCATTAAGTTAGCATAACATATAGATATAGAACATGTCTTTAGTTTATTTTAAAAGTTAAGTTAGAAGGATTAACTTTTGTTTGCGAACAAGTTTAGAATTAACTAAACTATGTTCTAGTGATTACAAGTTTAAACCTTCGAATAAGGTAGTTTTATATATATGAATCGAATGATGTTATGAACATCATTTCTACCTCAAGTTTAGTAGATAAACCTACTGGAAATGATAAAAAAATAACTTGAGCTTCAAAGGATCTTTGATGGCTTGGAAGTTCTTGAAATAGAATCATGACACAAAAACAAGTTCAAGTAAGATTATTACTCGAATTAAGATAGTTATAGTTATAGAAATTGAATCAAAGCTTGAATATGAATATTACCTTGATTTAGAAAGATAACCTACTGTAAATAACAAAGGTTTCTTGATCTTAGATGATTGCTTGGAATGGATTAGGAAACTTGGAAGTAAACTTGTAAACTTGGAAGTGTTCTTGATGTGTTCTTGAGTAATTGTTTTTATGATGATTATAGGTAATAACCAATGCTTGTATTTGATGATTTTTGCTGGAAAAATAGTAACTTAGACGTTCATGGAAGAGTGTGTGTGTTTTGAGAGAGAATTGGGAAGAAAATTGGAAGTGAAATGGAGTAGGTGGTGAGTGGTGAAGGTGAGTGTGGTTAAAAGGAGTTCTTGTTTTTGTATCCTTGCTCATAAGTCATGCTAGATATTAAATGATGGTTCCCACATGGTTAGGTGACTCACATGGGCTACTAAGAGCTGATAATTGGAGTATATATACCAATAGTAAATACATTTAGAAGCTGTGTATTGTACAAGTACAAATACGAGTGCATACGAGTAGAATTGTTGATGAAAAATGAATGAGGATGTAATCGTAAGCATTTTTGTTAAGTAGAAGTACTTGGATAAGTGTCTTGAAGTCTTTCAAAAGTGTATGAATACATATTAAAACACTACATGTATATACATTTTAACTGAGTCGTTAAGTCATCATTAGTCGTTACATGTAAATGTTGTTTTGAAACCTTTAAGTTAACGATCTTGTTAAATGTTGTTAACACATTGTTTATTATATCTAATGAGATGTTAAATTATTACATTATCAAGATATAATGATGTATTAATATATCTTAATATGATATATATATACAGTTAAATGTCGTTACAACGATAATCGTTACATATATGTCTCGTTTCGAAATCCTTAAGTTAGTAGTCTTGTTTTTACATATGTAGTTCATTGTTATTATACTTAATGATATGTTTACTTATCATTTAACATGTTTATATATAGTGTATCAATATCTTAAAATGATTCATATGTAATTAGTAAGACGTTGTTATAACGACCGTTTTCAAGTTTCTTAATTCAATAGTCTCATTTTTATGTATATAACTCATTGTTAAAATACTTAATGAGGTACATACTTATCATAATATCATGATAACTATATATATATATATATATATATATATATATATATATATATATATATATATATATCCATATGTATGTCATCATATAGTTTTTACAAGTTTTAACGTTCTTGAATCGCCGGTCAACTTGGGTGGTCAATTGTCTATATAAAACCTATTTCAATTAATCAAGTCTTAACAAGTTTGATTGCTTAACATATTGAAACACTTAATCATGTAAATATCAATTTCATTTAATATATATAAACATGGAAAATTTCGGGTCACTACATTACCTACCCGTTAAATAAATTTCGTCCCGAAATTTTAAGCAGTTGGTGGTGTTGACATATCTTCTGGAAATAGGCTAATCTTCACGCTCCCAGGTGAATTCGGGTCCTCTATGAGCATTCCATCGAACCTTAACAATTGGTATCTTGTTTTGCTTAAGTCTTTTAACCTCACGATCCATTATTTCGACGGGTTCTTCAATGAATTGTAGTTTTTCGTTAATTGTAATCTCGTCTAATGGAATGGTGAGATCTTCTTTAGCAAAATATTTCTTCAAATTCAAGACATGAAAAGTATAATGTACCCCGGTGAGTTGTTGCGGTAAGTCAAGTCGGTAAGCTACTGGTCCGACACGATCTATAATCTTGAATGGTCCAATGTACCTTAGATTTAATTTCCCTCGTTTACCAAATCGAACAACGCCTTTCCAAGGTGCAACTTTAAGCATGACCATCTCTCCAATTTCAAATTCTATATCTTTTCTTTTAATGTCAGCGTAGCACTTTTGTCAACTTTGGGCGGTTTTCAACCGTTGTTGAATTTGAATGATCTTCTCGGTAGTTTCTTGTATTATCTCCGGACCCGTAATCTGTCTATCCCCCACTTCACTCTAACAAATCGGAGATCTGTACTTTCTACCATAAAGTGCTTCAAACAGCGCCATCTCAATACTCGAATGGTAACTGTTGTTGTAGGAAAATTCTGCTAACGGTAGGTGTCGATCCCAACTGTTTCCGAAATCGATAACACATGCTCGTAGCATGTCTTCAAGGGTCTGTATCGTCCTTTCACTTTGCCCATCAGTTTGTGGATGATAAGTTGTACTCATGTCTAGACGAGTCCCCAATGCTTGTTGTAATATCTGTCAAAATCTTGAAACAAATCTGCCATCCCTATCTGAGATAATAGAGACTGGTATTCCATGTCTGGAGAAAACTTCCTTCAAGTATAATCGCGTCAACTTCTCCATTTTATCATCTTCTCTCATTGGCAGAAAGTGTGCTGATTTGGTGAGACGATCAACTATTACCTAAATAGTATCAAAACCACTTGCAGTCCTTGGAAATTTAGTGATGAAATCTATGGTAATGTTTTCCCATTTCTATTCCGGGATTTCGGGTTGTTGAAGTAGACCTGATGGTTTCTGATGCTCAACTTTGACCTTAGAACACGTAAAACATTCTCATACGTATTTAACAACATCGGATTTCATACCAGGCCACCAAAAATGTTTCTTGAGATCCTTGTACATCTTCCCCATTCCAGGATGTATTGAGTATCAGGTTTTATGAGCTTCTCTAAGTACCATTTCTCTCATATCTCCAAATTTTGGTACCCAAATCCTTTCAGCCCTATACCGGGTTCCGTCTTCCCGTATATTAAGATGCTTCTCCGATCCTTTGGGTATTTCATCCTTTAAATTTCCTTCTTTTAAAACTCCTTGTTGCGCCTCCTTTATTTGAGTAGTAAGGTTATTGTGAATCATTATATTCATAGCTTTTACTCGAATGGGTTCTCTATCCTTTCTGCTCAAGGCGTCGGCTACCACATTTGCCTTCCCCGGGTGGTAACGAATCTCGAAATTGTAATCATTTAATAACTCAATCCACCTATACTGTCTCATGTTTAGTTGTTTCTGATTAAATATGTGTTGGAGACTTTTGTGATCGATATATATAATACTTTTGACCCCATATAAGTAGTGCCTCCAAGTCTTTAATGCAAAAACAACCGCGCCAAATTCCAAATCATGCGTCGTATAATTTTGCTCGTGAATCTTCAATTGTCTAGACGCATAAGCAATTACCTTCGTTCGTTGCATTAATACACAACCGAGACCTTGCTTTGAGGCGTCACAATATATCACAAAATCATCATTCCCTTCAGGTAATGACAATATAGGTGACGTAGTTAACTTTTTCTTCAACAATTGAAACGCTTTCTCCTGCTCATCCTTCCATTCAAATTTCTTCCCTTTATACGTTAATGCAGTCAAGGGTTTTGCTATTTTGGAAAAATTTTGGATGAACCTTCTGTAGTAACCAGCCAGTCCTAAAAATTGACGTATATGCTTAGGAGTTTTCTGGGTTTCCCACTTTTCAAAGGTTTCAATCTTTGTCGGATCCATCTGAATACCTTCTTTGTTCACTATGTGACCGATGAATTAAACTTCTTCCAATCAAAATGCACACTTTGAAAATTTAGCGTACAGTTTTTCTTTCCTCAACAACTCTAGCACTTTTCTCAAATGTTCTCCGTGCTCTTGATCATTCTTTGATTAAATAAGTATTTCATCGATGAAAATAATGACAAACTTGTCAAGGTATGTCCACACACTCGGTTCATGAGGTCTATGAACACAGCTGGTGCGTTAGTCAATCCAAACGGCATAACCATAAACTCGTAATGACCGTAATGCGTTCTGAAAGCAGTCTTCAGAATATCATCCTCCTTCACCCGCATTTGATGATACCCAGAACGTAAATCAATCTTCGAATAAACTGACGAGCCTTGTAGTTGATCAAATAAGTCGTCAATTCTCGGTAGTGGATAACGGTTCTTGATGGTAAGTTTGTTCAACTCTCGGTAGTCGATACACAACCTGAATGTACCATCCTTCTTTTTGACAAACAAAACAGGAGCTCCCCATGGTGATGTACTTGGTCGTATGAAACCACGTTCTAAAAGTTCTTGTAGTTGACTTTGAAGTTCCTTCATTTCGCTAGGTGCGAGTCTGTATGGAGCACGAGCTATTGGTGCAGCTCCTGGTACAAGATCTATTTGAAATTCAATGGATCGGTGTGGAGGTAGTCCCGGTAATTCTTTCGGAAATACATCAAGAAATTCTTTTGCGACGGGAACATCATTGATGTTCTTTTCTTCGGTTTGTACTTTCTCGACATGTGCTAAAACAACATAGCAACCTTTTCTTATTAGATTTTGCACCTTCAAATTACTAATAAGATTTAGCTTTGCGTTGCTCTTTTCTCCGTACACCATTAAGGGTTTTCCTTCTTCTCGTACAATGCGAATTGCATTTTTGTAACATACGATCTCTGCTCTCTCCTTTTTCAACAAGTCCATGCCAATTATCACATCAAAACTCCCTAACTATACTGGTATCAAATCAATCTTAAAAGTTTCGCTAACCAGTTTAATTTCTCAATTCCGACATATTTTATCTGCCGAAATTAATTTACCGTTTACTAATTCGAGTAAAAATTTATTATTCAAAGACGTCAATGGACCACTTAATTTAGCACAAAATCTCTACTCATATAGCTTCTATCCGCACCCGAATCAAATAAAACATAAGCAGGTTTTTCATCAATAATAAACGTACCCGTAACAAGCTCCGGGTCTTCCTGCGGTTCTTCCGCATTAATGTTAAAAACTCTTCCACGGCTTTGCCCATTATTATTTCCCTGGTTTGGGCACGTTGTTTTGTAGTGGCCCTTATTTCCGCATCTGAAACAAATAATGTGGGCAGTATTTGTTCTTTTAGTCACTAGTCCGAATGCTTCACACTTCGTTGCAGCATGACCCTTCCTATTACATTTGGTACATACTACTTCACAAAATTTACCCGGATGATATCCTTCACACCTAGAGCATGGAATTTTCTGATTGTTGTTGTCATTGTTGTTATTGAGATTGCTATTAGGATTGATGTGGTTGTTATTGTTGTTGAGACGTTTGGTGAAGTTATTGTTGTTGGGACGCTTGTTGTAGTTGTTGTTGGGATTGCGATTGTTGTTGTTGCGATTGATGTTGCGGTTGTTGGGATAGTTGTTGCGATTGTGGTTGTAATTGTTGTTGTTGTTGTTGTTGTATGGGTAACTCTTGTCACTGTTTTCCTCCCACTTTCTCTTAACTTGTTTCGTGTTGGCCTCTTCGGCCGCCTGTTCTTTAATCCTTCCCTCAATCTGATTTATGAGTTTGTGAGCCATTCGAATTGCCTTTTGTATGGAGGCGGGCTCGTGTAAACTCACATCTTCTTGAATCCTTTCTGGTAACCCTTTTACAAATGCGTCAATCTTCTCCTCTTCATCTTCGAACACTCTTGGACACAATAGGCTCAACTCTGTGAATCGTCGTTCGTACGTGGTGATGTCGAAATCTTGCGTTCGTAATCCTCTAAGCTCTACCTTAAGCTTATTGACCTCGTTTCTGGGACAATACTGCTCGTTCATCAAGTGCTTGAATGCTGACCACGGTAGTGCATAAGCAGCATCTTGTCCCACCTGCTCGAGATAGGTGTTCCACCATGTTAACGCAGTACCTATGAAGGTATGCGTAGCGTACTTTACTTTGTCTTCTTCGGTACATTTACTTATGGCAAACACCGATTCAACCTTTTCGGTCCAACGTTTCAATCCGATTGGACCCTCGGTTCCATCGAATTCCAAAGGTTTGTATGCAGTGAATTCTTTGTAGGAGCATCCTACACGAGTTCTTGTGGAATTTGTTCCACTGCTAGAACCAGAGTTATTGTTGTTATTTTGCATTGCGGCTTGCACCGCAGCTATGTTCGCAGCAAGGAAAACACCGAAGTCTTCCTCGCTCGTGTTCAAGTTCCGACGAGTAGTCGGTGCCATTTCCTTCAAAAATAGCCAAAAGAATTAAGTTAATCATATAGAATATTAAGAGTAGTCAATAGTATTTCGTAGCATAATATGAACTTATTTATAAAAGCTTTTTCTTCATATTAGCGTTTTATAGTTTTAATTCGGGTAGTACCTACCTGTTAAATTCATACTTAGTAGCTAATATACAATTCAACTACTACAATTCTATATGAAAAACTGATTACAATAATATTTCACATTCAAACTTATATACAATATTTTTCAAACTTACAATACCGCTATTTTACATATAGCATGAAATATAGCACATAAAAACTTTGCTACTCGGCAGCTATAAAGGCAATTCTAGTTAATACGCAAGTTGTTCAGCAAAAGAAATAAAGACACGTAATTCATAAGTCCAGAAACAAGTCATGCATTCTGGTTTTACTAAGACGACTTCCCATCCTTGGTCTTGTGGAAAGTAACCGTTATGACCATTGGCTAGGCATCATGTTGTAATGTCGTCAAAAGGACGAGGGTTTCGTAATGTCCAACAGCCCCGTAATAATCTAAAAACCTTGTTTCTCACCCCAACTACTAAATCCGTCACCTGTGGGAATGTTTCATTTAATAGTTGTAATTCGATGTTCTTTTTCTCACTTTGGTGAGAAGCGAAAATCACTAACCCGTAAGTATAACATGCTTCTTTATGTTGCATGTTAGAAGCTCTTTCTAACTCATGAAATCCTATGTTGGGATATGTTGAGTCAAAATAGGTTCTTAACCCGTAGCGTAAAATTGCATTTGGGTTCCCCGCATTTAACGCTTTAAAGAAAACACGGCGTAACTTACGGTCTTCCCAATGCGATATACCCCACCTATCAAAGGAAAGCCTTTTATAAACTAAGTCATTTCTGAAAAGTCTTTCAAATGTTTGACAAGTTAATTTCGCCATAACTAAATGTTCTGATGAATTCTGACCGACTCTAGAGAAGATTTCCTCAATCATATCCTCTGGTAGGTCTTCTAAAATATTCGGTTGTCTACCCCTAACGTCCTTTTTGTTTTTATACTGTAAAATAGACAAGGATTAGATTCGTAAAAGATAATTAACAAATAATACAAAAAAATTTTACATAGAACATAAAAGTACAAGCACACTACTATACATATAATACACAACATAATTACAACCCTCTAATCTGAATCACTGGTCTCTTCTTCTTCGGACTTGATTCGTTTTCCTAATTTTCTAGGGATATATGGTGTTCCTCTAATACGAGCCGTTGTTTTCCACAATGGTTTAGAAAAACCTTGTGGTTTAGAGGTTCCCGATTTATTGTTACATTTTAGGAAATACGGATGTTGCCGATACATATAAAGTTCATCGGGGTTGGAATCAGGTTTCTCTATTTTTATATCTTTTCCCCTATTATTTTCTTTTGCTTTATTAAATTGGGTCGAGGTAATTTCTATAACATCATCGGAATCCTCATCGGGATCCGATTCATTGAAAAATTGGTAATCTTCCCAATATTTTGCTTCTTTGGCGGAAACACCATTGACCATTTTTAACTTTGGTCCGTTGGTTGAGGATTTTCTTTTATTTAATCGATTTACTGTAGGTATCAATATTTCTTCCTCCAGAACCTCTTCTTCTTCTGGTTCCTCCTCTTCCGGTTCCTCTTCTTCCGGTTCCTCCTCTTCCGGTTCCTCTTCGGGAATTTGTGAATCTTCTCAAAGTATATTCGACTCTTCATTATTATTAGGTGAGTCGATGAGATTTGTACTAGAGGTAGACATCTATCACACAATATCAAACACGTTAAGAGATTAATATATTTACATGTTAATAATATATAGTTTCCAAAAAAAAAATGTTAAGCAATCGTTTTTGAAGAAAAACACGGTCGAAGTCCAGACTCACTAATGCATCCTTACAAACTCGGTAAGACACACTAATGCAAAAATTCTGGTTCTCTAAGACCAACACTCGGATACCAACTGAAATGTCCCGTTCATATCGATTTATAAACGTTCCATATTAATTGATTTCGTTGCGAGGTTTTGACCTCTATATGAGACATTTTTCAAAGACTGCATTCGATTGTAAAACAAACCATAACCTTTATTTTATCGATAAAGGTTTAAAAATATTACGACTATTATCAAATAACGATAATCTAAAATATAGCGTTTTCACACTATTATTACATAATGGTTTACAATAATATTACACATCAATTTAAGTCTTCGAATGCAGTTTTTAAACAATATTATACAAGCATGCTGACTCCAACTCTTATCCATAAATTAGCATGCAACAGCGGAAACTCTTAATAATCACCTGAGAATAAACATGCTTTAAACGTCAACAAAAATGTTGGTGAGTTATAGGTTTAACCTACATATTTATCAAATCGTAATAATAGACCACAAGATTTCATTTTTCCATTTCTCATAAACAACATGCAATCTGCATAAAAATCATTCATATGATGAACACCTGGTAACCGACCTTAACAGGATGCATATAGAATATCCCCATCATTCCGGGACTCTCATCGGACTTGATAAATTGAAGTACTAAAGCATCCGTAACTCGGATGAGGCTTGTTGGGCCAAATAGATCTATCTTTAGGATTCGCGTCAATTGGTGGCAATTATAATAAACACCAATTCTTAGGCTACCAAGCTAAAAGGGGGCATATTCTGTTCGATAATTCAACATAGAATGTAATTTTGATCACTTGTGTCTATTTTGTAAAACATTTATAAAACTGCATGTATTCTCATCCCAAAAATAATAGATTTTAAAAGTGGGGCTATAACTCACTTTCACAGATTTTTACTTCGTCGGGAAGTAAGACTTGGCCACTGGTCGATTCACGAACCTATAACAAATATGTAAATATATATCAAAGTATGTTCAAAATATATTTACAACATTTTTAATACGTTTTACTGTTTTAAGTTTATTAAGTCAGCTGTCCTCGTTAGTAACCTACAACTAGTTGTCCACAGTTAGATGTACAGAAATAAATCGATATATATTATCTTGAATCAATCCACGACCCAATGTATACACGTCTCAGGATAGATCACAACTCAAAGTATATTTATTTTTGGAATCAACCTCAACCCTGTATAGCTAACTCCAACATTACTGCATAATAAGTGTCTATGGTTATTCCAAATAATATATATACATGGGTCGATATGATAAGTCAAAACATTTGCATACGTGTCTATGTTATCCCAAGATTACATAATATATTAGAATACATGTATAAAAAAATATGAGTTAGCTAGGATATGATTAATATAGATTTGTTACCAATTTTCACGTAGTTATAACAAGCAAAAAATATCCAATCTTCTTTTACCCATAACTTCTTCGTTTTAAATCCGTTTTGAGTGATTCAAGTTGCTATGGTTTCATATTGAACTTAAGTTTATGAATCTAAACATAAAAGTATAAGTTTATAGTTAGAAATACAGGTTACAAGTTGTTTTTGTAAAGGTAGTCATTTTAGTCGAAAGAACGACGTCTAGATGACCATTTTGGAAAACATACTTCCACTTTGAGTTTAAACATGATTTTTGGATATAGTTTCATGTTCATAAGAAAAATCATTTTCCCAGAAGAACAGCTTTTAAATCAAAGTTTATCATAGTTTTTAATTAACTAACCCAAAACAGCCCGCGGTGTTACTACGACGGCGTATATCCGGTTTTACGGAGTTTTTAGTGTTTTCAGGTTTTTAATCATTAAGTTAGCATATCATATAGATATATAACATGTGTTTAGTTGATTTTAAAAGTCAAGTTAGAAGGATTAACTTTTATTTGCGAACAAGTTTAGAATTAACTAAACTATGTTCTAGTGATTACAAGTTTAAACCTTCGAATAAGGTAGTTTTATATATATGAATCGAATGATGTTATGAACATTATTACTACCTCAATTTTAGTAGGTAAACCTACTGGAGATGATGAAAAAATAACTTGAGCTTTAAAGGATCTTTGATGGCTTGGAAGTTCTTGAAATAGAATCATGACACAAAAACAAGTTCAAGTAAGATTATTACTCGAATTAAGATAGTTATAGTTATAGAAATTGAATCAAAGCTTGAATATGAATATTACCTTGATTTAGAAAGATAACCTACTGTAAATAACACAGGTTTCTTGATCTTAGATGATTGCTTAGAATGGATTAGAATACTTGGAAGTAAACTTGTAAACTTGGAAGTGTTCTTGATGTGTTCTTGAGTAATTGTTTTTATGATGATTATAGGTAATAACCAAAGCTTATATTTAATGATTTTTGCTAGAAAAATTGTAACTTAGACGTTCATGGAAGAGTGTGTGTGTTTTGAGAGAGAATTGGGAAGAAAATTGGAAGTGAAATGGAGTAGGTGGTGAGTGGTGAAGGTGAGTGGGGTTAAAAGGAGTTCTTATTTTTGTTTCCTTGCTCATAAGTCATGCTAGATGTTAAATGATGGTTCCCCCATGGTTAGGTGACTCACATGGGCTGCTAAGAGTTGATCATTGGAGTGTATATACCAATAGTAAATACATTTAGAAGCTGTGTATTGTACAAGTACAAATACGAGTGCATACGAGTAGAATTGTTGATGAAAAATGAATGAGGATGTAATCGTAAGAATTTTTGTTAAGTAGAAGTACTTGGATAAGTGTCTTGAAGTCTTTCAAAAGTGTATGAATACATATTAAAACACTACATGTATATACATTTTAACTGAGTCGTTAAGTCATCGTTAGTCGTTACATGTAAATGTTGTTTTGAAACCTTTAAGTTAACGATCTTGTTAAATGTTGTTAACACATTGTTTATTATATCTAATGAGATGTTAAATTATTACATTATCCAGATATAATTATGTATTAATATATCTTAATATGATATATATACAGTTAAATGTCGTTACAACGATAATCGTTACATATATGTCTCGTTTCGAAATCCTTAAGTTAGTAGTCTTGTTTTTACATATGTAGTTCATTGTTATTATACTTAATGATATGTTTACTTATCATTTAACATGTTTATATATAGTGTATCAATATCTTAAAATGATTCATATGTAATTAGTAAGACGTTGTTATAATGATAATCGTTATATATACTGTTTTCAAGTTTCTTAATTCAATAGTCTCATTTTTATGTATATAACTCATCATTAAAATACTTAATGAGGTACATACTTATAATAATATCATGATAACTATATATATATATATATATATATATATATATATATATATATATATATATATCCATATGTATGTCATCATATAGTTTTTACAAGTTTTAACGTTCGTGAATCGCCGGTCAACTTGGGTGGTCAATTGTCTATATAAAACCTATTTCAATTAATCAAGTCTTAACAAGTTTGATTTCTTAACATGTTGGAAACACTTAATCAAGTAAATATCAATTTCATTTAATATATATAAACATGGAAAAGTTCGGGTCACTACAGATACGGGTAGTATGATTTTATGATAACGGTTAGAGATGGTATGGGTATGATAATGGTATTAGTGATGTTATATGATAATAAATTATGATGATGATGTATGATTATGTTAGGATGGTGACGGTGGGATTACGGGTACGATGGTTGATGACTAGATGAATATAAGATGGTGATGATGTACGTGAAAATAATGATAAATGATATAAGATAGACTAGATGTTGATTAAATGGCGATTAGTGATGATTATGATATAGATGACATATGATGATGATGATGCTTGATAAGATGATGATGAAACCGTAAAATATAAATGATGATGAATGAAGAACTTGGCAGCTGTGATTAATCCTCGATATCGAGCAACAGACATACATTTTTTTATCGGGCTTATTAAATTGATAAATGGATCATCACTTAGTAGATAAAAGAAATTGGATTACGTTTGGATTGGGTCACTTAGGTTGTTAATGGACTTGCAACTTGGACTATATTGTTGGGCTTCTTAAAACGAGTTAAGTACAATTGAAAACAAAATTAAATCAGAAAAACTAGAACGGAAGAGTGGTATAGAGAGTTGTTGGGTTAACTGGAGGTCACGGGTTCGAGCCTTGTCTGAGGCATTTGTTTTTGGGAAAAAGCTTTTAAGGTAGTATACTTATTATTCCTAATATCATTATTATTATTATTATTATTATTATTATTATTATTATTATTATTATTATTATTATTATTATTATTATTAAAATAAGTATTATTATTACTAATATCAATATTATTATCATTATCATTATTTTTATTACTAATATCATTATTATTATTATTACAACTATATTAATATTAATATTATTATTATTACTACTAATATCATCATTATTATTATTATTATTATTATTATTATTATTATTATTATTATTATTATTATTATTATTATTATTAACATTACTAATTATAACTTTAATTTTAAATGTATTTTGTATGTAAAATATAACTATATTTTTATGATCTTAAACTAAAAAGATAGATATTATAAGTTAGATACAAAAATTAGATATATAGAAGTATATATAATAAGTATACTACTTTTACTAATAAAATACTTTTTGTTCATTTATGTTTTAATATAACTCAAATTTATTAAAAGTATTATCATACTAAAAATTATGAGTACTTAAAAATATTAATACTAAGTATTTACTCAAAATATTTTAATAAAGTATATAATATATTATTATGATAAATTAATAAAACATATAAAATAAATATATTTAAGTAATTATTAATATTAAATCACAAGTATATTACTAATATCAATATATATATTTTATTGAATATTATATGTGTTAATGTACATACTTGATATAGGTTCGTGAATTCGAGTGTCATACCCCGTCCTAATCCACATGGACGAAGTCATCAACATTTGATCCCATTGCGAGGTACTATCCTAAATATGCCATGAGCGACTCCATGTAATATCTCTAAAATGAGCAAATGCACAGCGGTAGATTTCTTTCATACATGAGAATAAACATGTTTTAAAGTGTCAACCAAAAGGTTGGTGAGTTCATAAGTTTATCGTAAACAATAAATTCATCATTTTGATAGACCACAAGATTCAAATACAGTACACCTATCTCGTGTACGAAACCATTTTCATAAATCTTAGTAACCGTACACATATCTCGTGTACAAAAATATCATACACATAACCTGTGTATAAAATCATTCTCTCGATACATAACATTCACTTTTCATTCATTGCTTGGCTTGGTAACCGACCTTAACATATAATGCGCATAAATAATATCCCCAAAAAACGGAACATCTCGTCTGTATAATATATAAACCTCGAAGTACTAAACACCACGCCCACTAGCTCTTCCGTCTAGTGAACATTCTGGGTGAGGGTGTTAAACCCTGTAGCTACCTATAGGATTCGCGTGAATTATGGCCATACCCGATTCTAATTCTTAGGTTACCAAGCAATAATAATCAGGGGAAATATTTAAAACAATTAGTGGCAATTATAACGTTCAACTAATTCAATAATAATCCACATAACTTCTGTCAGCATAATAATTCATTCGAGGAATGTTTTGCTTGTGTCTATCTCGTCAAATTTTTATAAAAGCATTTCATGTATTCTCAGTTCAAAATATATTTCAAAAGCATTTAATAAAACAGTTGTAAAAATAACGCATGTATTCTCAGTCCCAAAAATGTAAAGAGTAAAAAGGGAGCAAATTAACTCACAGTACGATATTTTGTAGTAAAAATACATATGACAACATTGAACAATGCAGGGTTGGCCTCGGATTCACGAACCTATATTAGTTATATATATTAAAACATGTAATAATATTCAAACAAATTATTTATTAATATTAATATACTTGTTATCTTAATAATTTATATGTTATTGTAACAACTGAATTTATTATAATTATTTTATATTTTTATAGATAATAACATTTTATTTAAAAAAATTAGTATGTAATATTAATTTAATATAGATAATATTTATATGAAATGAATATATGTATATATATTTTTATATAGATAATATTTATTTGTAATAATAATAATAATAATATTAATAATAATAATAATAATAATAATAATAATAATAATAATAATAAAGTAATACTACCTTTGAAGAGCTTTTCTTAAAAAAAATGCCCCTGACCGGGCTCGAACCCGAGACCTTTCGGTTTTTACATTGACCCCCAAACCAGCCCGCTACCATTTCATTTCTGCTTTGACCCGGATTAAATTTTATATAACCTTAATGGATTTGGAAGTTTATATCACTAAAGCCCAACAATACAAGTCCATTAAAAGAAGAAAAGCCCAAGTATAATAACCCATTTGTGATTAATTGGATCCACTAACAAGTAGCCCACTAACATGATTGAATTAAATGGGTTGTGGGTATCGATGTATAGGGCAGCTACTAGAACACGATGGTAGCATCCTTTGATGTGCAGTCAATTAGAGATCGATTAATAAAATAGAAACAGGCGACAGCAGCAGAAGTAGAATCAATCGATCGTGCAATAGTAATTACAGATTACAATGATGAATTTTGGTGATGATTAATGATGATGGTGTTCGGTTGGAACCTACATCGAGCAGAAACAGGAGAATCAAAGTAGTACAGACAGCTTGATAATTAACGAGTAATGGTTATGGTGGTGTGCGTGTACAGTAGTAGTAATAACAACAACTAGTAGTAACAACCCGACAATATAGCATAGAAGTGGTTTTTAGGATGTGTGGGTTATGATGGTTTGTAGAGTGGTGATGGTTTGGTGACTGTTTCTTCATCTTCCTCATCATTATCATCATTAACCATAACAATAAGAAGGTTGAATGGAAACGCAGTAGCAGTAAACAATGGTGAGTTTTATATTGGTCGAAGATTTTGAGGATGGTGATGAAGGTGGAAAGAAGCATTAACAGTAGCCGCTGCAAATGGGTTTTCTAGTGATGTACGTTCAAGGTGGTTTACAAAGAAGAGAGGGAGAGAGAGACAGGAATAGAGAGATGAAAGGTGGTGGTTCTTAATGAAGGTGGAGTGGTGACTAGTGATGGGTGTTTGGAGACCGAAAGCTACAGAAAAAAGGCTACTATGGTGACGGGTTGGCTGCAGAGAAACGTAGCAGTAGTGGTTTGGGTGTTCGATGGTTGGTTATTTACGGCTTAGATTGAATAAGGTAAGGAAGGGAAGTAGAGAACACAAGTGGGTTTTGTGATGGTAGCGTATGTAGGAGGTGATGGACACGGTGGAGAGTGGTAGTAGCCGATGGTGGCCATGGTTGCTCACTATCGTTGGTGATTATTGATAAAAGTTGCACAAAGCCAGTCTTTATACATATAAGCATATAGATTCATAGAGATAGATATATATAATGATACATAATATAGTAATAAATATAATAATATAATAATAATAATCTTTATCATAAGCATACATTAATTATTCACTCCTAACCCCAAGTAAAATATAAAAAGTTTTAAAATTTAATAAATAGCTCCTAAATACATTTTTACTAAGCCTATAATTTATAATACCCATTTTCGAATCACCGTCTATTTTAAAATCACATACGTTCCTTTTTAACTCGTTTCCTATCTATCGGATGACAATTGAGCGTTACCGTCGTTTATTAAATAACTTAGAAATCACAAAATATATATTCTATATACTTTATTTATATATATATACTCATTAAATAATATTTATTATATATTATTATTATTTTTCAACATTGATTATAACAATTATAATATATATATTTCTTTTTATAATAAACATATATATTTATATGCATATCTATATATTATATATTAAATTAATAATATTAAATATACTAATATTATTTTATATATTAATTTCCAATAATTAAATCATATATAATTTCAAATAATATTTCAAATAAAATTATATATATCTATTTACAAATTAGTTGTTCGTGAATCGTTCGAGAGTAGTCAAAGGTCAATTGATATTATGAATATAGCTTACAACTTTTTTACTCAACATTACTGACTTTGCTCATCGTGTCGAAATCAAATACGAATTAAGTTTAAATTTGGTCGGAAATTTCCGGGTCGTCACAGTACCTACCCGTTAAAGAAATTTCATCCCGAAATTTGAATGGGATCATCATGGTTAACAATAAGAATGTTTTCCTGACGAATATGAGCTGATAAATAGAGTTTTATTACTGTTGAGTAATATGGATAAGATAATTCGACTACTCGAAGAGTATGAGTGAAGTTATCACAAAAGAATAAAATGAGTAAATGCAAGTTCATCTTAACCGGTGACATAGTCACGGTTGATTTCCGCAATTTAAGGGATTTAGAGGAAATCTTCATATTAAAATTTGGTTCTCCGGTAATTAAGGAAATTAGAATCTTCTTTGATTAAATGCTATAATCTGTTCCGATTGCTCTGTCGGATATTTCACTATAAATGAACTTCTTCCGTCCCATTATTTCCACACTCTCATCTTTTATACTTCAATTCATATTTCCGAAATATTTTCCAAATTATCAGAAGTCACTGGAAAAGATAGAATTATCAAGAAAATATATTCTTGGTTTCTGTTTAGAGATTAGATAGAATGTAAGAGTCGTGTAACATGGCACATGATGATGTTATGGTCTGTGAATCATCACGTCCCATTAGAAACTCAACATGACTTACTGTAATATAATCACATTGATCAAGTGTCATTATATTATACTAACTCATGCATCAATTTCCAACACTACTTCAAAAGCATTCTTATTTTAAACTCGAAGGTTTACAGAATATAGAAACTAAACAGTTTTCTTTATGGTGTAATACAGATATTGCAAAGAGATTAATGATTTCAGATAAGAATAGTTATGAAAATATCTTCAGAAATATCGAGGATATTTATAATGAAAGATACGAGGATATCTTAGAATTTCTAATATAGATGGATGATGATGAAAATTTGTCCGTAAAGGTTAAGATTTAGAAGTAAGGCATTCGATAATAATTCCAGCAGACACTGAATCATTTGGATTCTTTGAAGGAAGGTTTAGTCTTTGTGATTTGTCTATAGCCTCCTTCATGGTTTGCTCAATCCGTTTTCCAGTTCCAAACCCTCTCTTTTTCTAAGCTTTACCAACACATTATTCTTTATCATCAAACTTTTGGCTGTTAACGTCGTTTACAGTTTTTGCTGCTTCATCGGCTTTTTCAGAACTCAGAGATCTGATTCATAAGCTAGAGTGCTTTTCAGAATTTCAGAATGAAAGTTCATAATTCTAAAAGATAAATGTTATATGTATACATATAACTGTTGATGTAGAAATGCTGCGAGATTTGAAATACTGATTGCTGATTTTCCGGTACTTGGTATGGCAATTCTCGTTACCAGATGTGGATGAGTATATGATAGGATTATAATAAGGTTACTCTGGATGAAAAGTCGAAGTTGACTTGCTGGAGCTGTGACAAAATTGGCTAATTTGGAAAGAGATTGTAAAGTTATTTTCGGTAATAACAACGCCAAAAGAGTTAGCACCGATACATGTTAAACGTTTACTCAGGTTCCAAGTGTTTTCATGTGCATAACTATATGCATCAATCTTTCCTTCCGTAGATAAGATGAAGTTGCTTCATCCTCTCGATTGAGGTGTTTCCAAGAATTATGAAAGGTTTGAACGCAGATTGTAATCGTCAAGATACAAATTAGGTTTAAGATGAAATCAAGTGGCAAACTTGAAGAAATGTTTAGTTTCATATGTTATAATCAATATTTTAATTCATTTTAATTGTCCAATGTCATTAGTTCATAATTAGAACTCCACAATTAGTAGTTCAATAATTCATATATAGTTTAATATATAATATTCGAATTAATTATTACGTGTCGTGACCCGTTATATACATGTCTCAGACTCGATCACAACTCAAACAATATATATTATTTAGAATCAACCTCAACCCTGCATAGCTAACTCAAGCATTACTGCATATAGAGTGTCTATGGTTATTCCAAATAATATATATAGATGCGTCGATATGATATGTCAAAACCTTGTATACGTGTCCCGATATTTAAAGTGCGTAAAATAAATAACTGAAATTAAATGACGATAAATAAAATTGCGAGAATTTAAATTGCGATAAATAAATTGCGATAAATAAAATGTAATACGGAATTAATCAGTTAGCTAGGAACAATTAGCTAGGAACAGTTAGCGTGGATTCTTTTCAAAATTCTTCTCATAGTTAAATTGTTTGTTTCGAACAAATTTTATTTTTTTTGTCCAATGTTTTCTTCATTATGCCACTTGTTGGATTCTGATAGGTCAAAATCCAAATATGAAATTGAATGAAAATGGTTATTCTGCGGTGAACGGATACGTATATCGGTGGTTGTAAGTAGGATAATAAATGACTGTTGAATCAGCTTCGACGAATGTACAGTGTAACTTATTAAGGTGAAATCTAAATATTCCTCGGGTATTACCTACCTGTTAAAATATTTTCACCATTAACAGTTTGTACAAAAGAATTTTTAATTACAATCTTTATGAAAACATATATACATATATATTTTCTTCAGATGTAATCATGGATTTAATGAGTTAATATGATATTAAACTCATTTGGTTTATGGTTAGAACTAGAGTACATAATCTCTAAAATATTAGAGGTTACATAACCATCATGTCGAACGAAGATAAATGATGTAGAACGTCATGTAGAATGATGATTATACTCGAGGTATAGAAATGAGATGTTGATGTATGTGATGTTGAAACTTGGGTTGTTGATGGTACTGTTGGTGCCGGTGATGTTGCTGAAGCTGATAAGTTTTGCACCATATTCTCCAAATTGATTACTCGAGAGCGAAGTTCGTTGACTTCTTCTATTATTCCGGGATGATTGTTGGTCGGACGAGCGGATGAATAAGATCTAGGAATTGAGATAGTATATAATCGTGATGAGATACTCTGGAAATGAGTGAGAAAATGGTATTACGAACAGGTTCGTCGGTAGGTGCTTCAGGTTCTTCGCCAAGGGGAAAATTTGGTTGGTGGAAAGGAATTGTCTTCTTCTCATTTCCGTTGATTAAGTCGACTACGAACTCATCAGATGAATTGGGGATGGATGATTGGTTGACTCATTCTAGTGACTCTGCTTCCGGAGCTTAGGTGAACATCCATGTTGGAATTGCTGTCGGGTTCCGAAGAACTTGCACTAATGACGAGTTCTATTTCGTACGATTGAGTAAAGGATTTTTCGATAGGAAATGATTTCCATCTATCAGATGGTATTCTAATTACATAGAATATCTATATATATAGAACAAAATATTTTGTAGATTACGGAGGAATTTACGGAATATATCAGGCAAAGTTTACAGTAACAGATACGCTAAGATATGAATTTTGTCTATACACTATTCACGCAATCCTGGCAGTAAGATATGTCTAGATTAAGAATGATAAGCAAGTGATTCCCTAAGAATGATAAGCAGGTAATTTTCGACACGAAATGATAAGCAAATCTTTTGACATGCAGACACGGTCGAAGTCCAGACTCATTAATGCATCATAACAACTACTAGTTAGACACACTAATGCAAGACCTGGTTCGCTAAGACCACCGCTATGATACCACATGTCATACCCCGTCCTAATCCACCTGGACGAAGTCATCAACATTTGGTCCCATTGCGAGGTACTGTCCTAAATATGTGATAATGCTAAAAACGAACATATATTTCATAGCATTATTCCTCAAGAAAGACAAACTTTTAGTTGCAATTGTTCTATTTACAAGTGGTATTCGTTTAAATAATAAAAGGTGAAGACAAAAGACAGATTCGACGAATTGAAGACGCAAACGACCAAAAAGCTCAAAAGTACAAAATACAATCAAAGAGGTTCCAATTATTGATAAGAAACGTCTCGAAATTACAAGAATACAATATTCAAAACGCAAAGTACAAGATATTAAATTATACGCAAGGACGTTCGAAAATCCGGAACCGGGACCAGAGTCAACTCTCAACGCTCGACGCAACGGACTAAAAATTACAAGTCAACTATGCACATAAATATAATATAATATTTAAATAATTCTTATAATTATTTAATATATTATATCATTTATAAAACCGTCGGTAGAAGAAAACAACCAAAAATGAGCCTCCCCAGCTGGCCATGCGATCGCATGGCCTGGAAGGCATAAAACCATGTGATCGCATGAGCCCCAGTTCCAGCCCACATGCCTATAAAAATCGAGCTTTGGTGCACTAAAAACATAATCTATCTTTCTCTTCTCTCCATATATACGTAAAATATATATTTATAATTTATATTTTAATTTTAATTTTAATTATAATTCTAATAATAAGGGTATGTTAGCGAATATTGTAAGGGTGTAAGTCGAAATTCTGTCCGTGTAACGCTACGCTATTTTTAATCATTGTAAGTTATGTTCAACCTTTTTACATTAATGTCTCGTAGCTAAGTTATTATTATGCTTATTTAAAATGAAGTAATCATGATGTTGGGCTAATTACTAAAATTGGGTAATTGGGCTTTGTGCCATAATTGGGGTTTGGACAAAAGAACGACACTTGTGGAAATTAGACTATGAGCTATTAATGGGCTTTATATTAGTTTAACTAAATGATAGTTTGTTAATGTTAATATAAAGATTTACAATTGGGCGTCCCTATAAATTACCATATACACTCAATCGGACACGATGGGCGGGGTATTTATATGTACGAATAATCGTTCATTTAACCGGACACGGGAATGGATTAATAGCCACTAGAATAATTAAAACAGGTGTGAATGTATGTACAAGGACACTTGGTATAATTGATAACAAAATATTAAAACCTTGGGTTACACTCAGTCGACATCCTGGTGTAATTATTAAACAAAGTATTAAAATCTTGTTACAGTTTAAGTCCCCAATTAGTTGGAATATTTAACTTCGGGTATAAGGATAATTTGACGAGGACACTCGCACTTTATATTTATGACTGATGGACTGTTATGGACAAAAACCAGATGGACATATTAAATAATCCAGGACAAAGGACAATTAACCCATGGGCATAAAACTAAAATCAACACGTCAAACATCATGATTACGGAAGTTTAAATAAGAATAATTCTTTTATTTCATATTTAATTTCCTTTATTTTATATTTAATTGCACTTCTAATTATCGCATTTTTATTGTTATTGTATTGCACTTTTAATTATCGTACTTTTAAATTATCGCAAGTTTATTTTATCGCACTTTTATTATTCGCAATTTCATTATCGTTATTTACTTTATGCTTTAATTTAAGTCTTGTATTTATTTTTAATATTTTACATTTGGTTTTAACTGCGACTAAAGTTTTAAAATCGACAAACCGGTCATTAAACGGTAAAAACCCCCCTTTATAATAATAATATTACTTATATATATATTTGTATTTTTATAAAAGTAAACTAATATAGTGTTAAGCTTTGTTTAAAGATTTCCCTATGGAACGAACCGGACTTACTAAAAACTACACTACTTTACGATTAGGTACACTGCCTATAAGTGTTGTAGCAAAGTTTAAGTATATCCATTCTATAAATAAATAAATATCTTGTGTAAAATTGTATCGTATTTAATAGTATTCCCTGTAAAAATATAAGCTATTTTATATACTACTCTGCTAAAACATCAAGTATTTTTAGCGCCGCTGCCGGGGAACGTCTTAAAAGCCGGAAGCGCAACGCTATATATATAAAAAAAAAGATTTTTACTTTTAGTACGCTTTTGTAAAAATACGTTTTAAATATTCGAAAATATAAAAAGAAAAACAAAAATATAAATATTTTTTTTTTAGAGTTTGGTAAATATTTAAGTTTTATAAAGTTTCTTTATTTCTATTTTTTTTAGTTTGTAAAAATTTAAGTTTTATTTAATTTATAAATATATTTTATATTTTACAGCAAAAACAGAAAAAAAAATAATAAAATTTTAATCGGCCTGTACTGTAGCAGCCCAACTCTGGCCCGAAACTCTAGCCCATGCGATCGCATGGCTGGGTAACTTAGAACTCATGCGATCGCATGAGCGTATCTGACAGGCCATCATCGTACATCAATTAATACGATTAGGGTTTTAATTAATTATTAATTTTATTATTAACCCTAATTAAGTTTTATTATTTAATTAGTTATTAGTTTAAGTTTAATTTGTATTTTTAGTTTAATTAGTTTATTTAAATTTTAAAATTAATAGTTTTATAAAATAAATAATATAAAAATAATATTTTTATAAAAATTGTACTTTTTACAACTTTTTGTATATTTTTATATTTTGTCCATTTTTAATCGTTTTAGCTTAATATTTGTATTTTTAGCTCATATTTAGTTTTAATTTATAGTTTTTGCCATAATTATTTTTACTTCTAGATTTTTAGACTTTGCCGTAGAATTTCTTAAGTGCTTTTTCTTTAGACTAAGATTTAAGTGCTTTAGAATTTTGCGACGCCTTTTTAAGTTTTAGTTTCTTTTTAAGTTAATTCCATTTGGGATTTAGTTTTTCCTGTAAGCTTTAATATTTTTAGACACCTTTTACTATGTATCAATTATCATTCCAATTAGTTATCTCAATTTGCGATTATAATTTTAAGTTAGTTGTAGTAATAAGGTTAGGTTAGTCAAGTATTTTTAAGTTTTATAAGTTTCTTTAATTTTTCCGTCACCTTTTATTTTTCAACCATTTTTCTTTTCCGATCTTTTTCGACGAACTCTTTTTCTTTCTTATTTCTCGCTATTCTAGTTTTAGGACATAGATTTTTATTCTACTTCTTATCTAAATTTCTTAAAATTACGAAAATTTATTTTAAGTGGTTAAATTGATAGACATCAAAATTTTTTGGTTCGTAGTAATAGTTGGATTTGTACGTGGACCGGGTTATTGGAGCCAAACAGTCCTCAATTATATTGAGACCAAACGAATCCTGCCCCTCTGCTGCATCTTTTGGCTATTCGAAACGTGGGCAAAATCAGAAAAGTCTATTGATTGGATAACTTATTATAATTTTTCTTTCCTTTTTAAAACTAATAGGATATTCAGTGAATGCACCGAGCAAGACGTTCACCACCTTTTGTACGTTCACCACCTGTAACTAGATCAAGACATTTAGCAAATATAACCGCCGTTGATTTTTCTTTAGAATCGTCATCCAGTCGACCAAGTACTTCAGTTCAAATTTCCGATAATCCATTTTTTGAACCCGACCTCACAATTGAGAATCCGGAGAATATTCAGGAACGGTTCGTATATCCTGAACCACTAAACTTTCCCCCGGAACCACCAATCATTCAAACAGAGATTGTTGAGGAACGAACCATTAAATCAGAATCCTCTAGTGATTCCGATTCAACAAATTCAATTATGGAGAATCTGGAACCTTTAAGTATGGAAGACCGAATGAGAGCTAAACGCACTGGCCAAGGTCACGCAATTACTCATCCAGACATTAATGCGCCAGATTATGAAATCAAAGGACAAATTCTACACATGGTGACTAATCAATGCCAATTTAGTGGTGCACCGAAGGAAGATCTAAATGAACATCTACGTACCTTTAATAGGATCTGCACACTATTTAAAATCCGAGAAGTGGAGGATGAACAGATATATCTCATGTTATTTCCCTGGACTTTAAAGGGAGAAGCCAAAGATTGGTTGGAATCGTTACCTGAAGGGGCGATTGATACATGGGATGTTTTAGTTGACAAATTTCTTAAATAATTCTTTCCTGCATCTAAAGCCGTAAGACTTCAAGCAGAAATTGTTACTTTTACACAGAAGCCGAATGAAACTCTATATGAGGCATGGACTAGATATGAAAAGTTGTTAAGAGGATGTCCGCAACATGGTTTAGACACCTGTCAAATAGTACAAATATTCTACCAAGGATGCGACATCACTACAAGGAAAGACATAGATATAGCAGCTGGTGGTTCTATTATGAAGAAAACCGAAACTGATGCTTACAAAATTATTGATAACACAGCTTCCCACTCACATGAGTGGCACCAAGAAAAAGATATCATTAGATCATCTAAAGCAGCTAGAGCCGATTCTAGCCATGACTTAGATTCCATTTCCGCAAAGATAGATGCTGTGGAGAGACGAATGGAAAAGATGACTAAAGATATTCACTCAATACGAATTAGTTGTGAGCAGTGTGGAGGACCACATTTGACAAAAGATTGTCTCAGTATTGAATTAACAATGGAACAAAGAGAGAATATTTCATACATAAACCAAAGGCCTGGAAATAATTATCAGAATAATTATCAACCGCCAAAACCGATTTACAATCAAAACCAGAATTATAACTGAAATATTCCATACAATAACCAACAAGGTCCTAGCAATCAACAAGTATCCAATAATACTTACAACCAGCAAAGACCTAATTTTCAAAACAAACCACCTCAACAAACCGATGATAAAAAGCCGAATTTAGAAGATATGATGACGAAGCTAGTTGAAACTCAAACGCAGTTTTTCACATCTCAGAAACAAACCAATGAACAAAATGCTCAAGCATTTAGAAATCAACAAGCTTCTATTCAAAATCTGGAACAAGTAGTAAGTAACCTAGCAAGGTTAATAGGTGAAAGAAAACCGGGAAGTCTACCTAGTGATACAAATGCTAACCCCCGGAATGAAACAGCTAAAGCCATTACCACAAGAAGTGGTACAACACTTAAACCACCTGAAATACCTGTAACTTCTGATGAAACTATTCCTACTCCACAAGAACCACAACCTGATCAAGATAAGGAAAAAGAACCGGTAGTTGAAAAGGTTAATGAAGATAACACAGTTAAGGCTAAACCTTATGTTAAACCATACCAACCACCACTTCCTTACCCGAGTAAAATGAAGAAAGAGAAACTTGAAGCCGAGCAATCCAAATTTTTGGATATGTTTAAACAGATAAATGTAAATCTTCCTTTCATTGATGTGATTTCAGGAATGCCTAGATATGCTAAATTCTTGAAAGATCTAATCTCAAATAGAAAGAAAATGGAAGAACTCTCGGCTATTACTATGAATGCTAATTGTTCAGCAGTGCTGTTGAATAAGATACCAGAAAAATTATCTGATCCAGGAAGTTTCACAATTCCATGTTTTCTGGGTAGTCTTAGTTCAATAGAAGCATTGGCAGACTTAGGTGCTAGTATAAATTTAATGCCGTATTCACTATACGCTAAACTAGACCTTGGAGAATTGAAACCAACCGGAATAAGCATACAACTAGCCGATAGATCAATAAAATATCCTAGAGGGATAATGGAGAACATGCTAGTTAAAGTTGGTACTTTAGTATTTCCAGTAGATTTTGTTGTTCTGGACATGGAAGAAAATTCTCAAGTTCCTCTCATATTAGGAAGACCATTCTTAAACACGGCTAAAGCAATGATAGACGTGTTCGGTAAGAAATTGACCCTAAGTATAGAGGATGAGAGTGTTACCTTTTCAGTTGATAGAGCAATGCAACAACCACAATCTGCAGATGATACATGTTATTATATTCAAACTATAGATGCACATGCAGAATTATTAGAAGAATTTCCAGAATTACAAGGAACAGGAGAATGTTCTTTAGGAGAAGGTAATGAACCAATTGATGAAGCTGAAATATTAGCTACACTTATAGCTAATGGATATGAACCAACAACAGAAGAAATTCAAATGCTAAAAGAAGAAGACAAATATCGATACAAATCATCGATAGAAGAACCTCCGAAATTAGAGTTAAAGCCACTTCCAAACCATTTGGAATACGCTTATTTACATGGTGAATCTGAATTACCTGTAATAATATCGTCTTCTCTTACTGAAAATGAGAAATCACAACTCATTTCTGTGTTGAAAGCTCATAAACCAGCCATTGCATGGAAGATTCATGATATTAAAGGAATAAGTCCTTCGTATTGCACACATAAAATTCTTATGGAAGAAGGTCATAAAACGTATGTGCAACGCCAACGAAGACTAAATCCTAATATGCAAGATGTAGTTAAGAAAGAGATTATTAAACTGCTAGATGCAGGTCTAATTTATCCAATCTCTGATAGTCCATGGGTAAGCCCAGTTCAATGCGTGCCTAAGAAAGGTGGCATGACTGTCATTACAAATGAGAAAAATGAGCTTATTCCTACTAGGACTATAACAGGATGGCGTGTATGTATTGATTATAGAAAATTAAATGACGCCACCAGAAAAGATCACTTTCCCTTACCTTTCATAGATCAAATGTTGGAAAGATTAGCCGGAAATAGTTACTATTGTTTTCTAGATGGATTTTCCGGATATTTTCAAATTCCAATATCACCCAAGGACCAAGAGAAAACCACATTCACGTGCCCTTATGGTACTTTTGCTTACAAACGCATGCCATTTGGACTTTGCAACGCCCCTGCAACCTTTCAAAGGTGTATGATGGCGATTTTTCACGACATGATAGAAGAATGCATGGAAGTATTCATGGATGACTTTTCAGTCTTCGGTGATACATTTGATTCATGTCTAGTTAATCTGGAACGAATGCTTATTAGATGCGAAAAATCAAATCTAGTACTTAATTGGGAGAAATGCCATTTCATGGTTAAATAAGGCATCGTTCTTGGACATAAAATTTCAAAAGAAGGAATTGAAGTGGATAGAGCTAAAGTAGATGTAATTGCTAAACTTTCACATCCCACCAATGTTAGAGGAGTTAGGAGTTTTCTGGGGCATGCTGGTTTTTACCGACGTTTCATAAAAGATTTTTCTAAAATTGCCACTCCTATGAATAAACTCCTAGAAAAGGATGCTCCATTCATCTTTTCAGATGAGTGTATCAAATCTTTTAATATTCTTAAAGAAAAACTCACTAATGCGCCGATCATGATAACACCAAATTGGAATCTATCATTTGAACTAATGTGCCATGCAAGTGATTTTGCAATGGGAGCCGTTTTAGGACAAAGGATTGAAAAACGATTTCAACCTATATATTATGCTAGTAAGATGTTACAAGGAGCACAAACGAACTATACAACTACTGAAAAATAACTCCTTGCTATTGTCTTTGCTTTTGACAAATTTCGATCATATCTCGTTCTAGCAAAAACGGTGGTCTATACCGACCATTCTGCGCTTAGATACCTATTTTCAAAACAAGATGCTAAACCAAGATTAATCCGTTGGATCTTACTCTTACAAGAATTTGATATTGAAATCCGAGATAAAAGAGGAGCAGAAAATCTCGCCGCTGATCATCTTTCTCGTCTTGAAAATCCCGAATTAGAAGTTCTAAATGAATCGGCCATACAAGACAACTTTCCTGATGAATATCTATTGAAGATAGATTATAAAGAAATTCCATGGTTTGCAGACTATGCAAACTACCTAGTTTGTGGATTCCTTGAAAAAGGATTATTGTACCAAAGACGAAAGAAATTCTTCAGTGATATAAAACACTATTTTTGGGAAGATCCACATCTGTTTAAAAGTTGTCCCGATGGAATAATACGCCGATGTGTATTTGGAGATGAAGCTAGTAAAATTTTAAACCATTGTCACACAGGACCAACAGGAGGGCATTATGGGCCTCAACTAACAGCAAGAAAAGTTTATGATGCTGGATTCTATTAGCCTACAATTTACAAAGACGCACACCTTCTTTGCAAATCCTGTGATGCTTGTCAAAGGGCCGGAAAAATAAGTCAACGTGATGAAATGCCACAAAATGTCATCCAAGTATGTGAAGTATTTGACATTTGGGGTATTGACTTTATGGGTCCATTTCCAAAATCTCATAATAATCTATATATACTCGTAGCCATTGATTATGTATCTAAATGGGCGGAAGCACAAGCTCTCCCAACTAACGATGCACGAGTTGTAGTCAACTTTTTAAAACGTCTTTTTGCAAGGTTTGGAACACCGAAAGCTTTAATAAGTGATCGGGGTACTCATTTCTGTAATAATCAACTTGAGAAAGTTCTTAAAAGATATGGAGTAACTCATAAAATCTCCACCGCATATCATCCACAAACAAGTGGACAAGTTGAAAATACCAACCGAGCTATAAAACGTATTCTAGAGAAAACCGTAGGATCAAATCCGAAGGAATGGTCCATTAAATTGGAGGATGCACTCTGGGCTTTTAGAACAGCCTACAAAACTCCAATTGGAACCACACCTTTTAGACTTGTTTATGGAAAAGCATGTCATCTTCCAGTAGAAATTGAACACAAAGCGTTTTGGGCTTTGAAGACATGTAATCTTGATTTACATGAAGCCGGACGTCTACGATTAAGTCAACTAAACGAATTAGAAGAATTAAGACATGAAGCATACAAAAATTCGTTAATCTATAAGGAAAGAACGAAGAAATGGCATGATAAAAGAATCAGAAGTTCAAAAGAATTTAAAGAAGGAGACAGAGTTCTTCTTTTCAATTCACGATTCAAACTATTTCCTGGAAAATTGAAATCAAGATGGTCTGGACCATTCATAGTCAAAATAGTTTTCCCACACGGAACGATAGAATTAATAAATTCAAATGGGATTGAATTTAAAGTTAATGGTCACAGAGTTAAACAATACATACATGGTCCGATGGAAGTCGACAACGAAGTTAATCACAATTTCAACACCACAGCTAACTAAGTGTGGGGAGAATCAAGTCTTTAAAGGATAATATGTATTTCTGTTAGAGTTAGATTGTCTGTTTTCGTGTAGTTCTCGAAAATAGAACCCGAATGGTCTTTCCCTAGCAGACCCTAAAGAACTAGTCTTCTCCCCCCATTCTGAATTTTTATTTTTTTTAGGTTTTTAGGAAATGAAGACTGCCTGTGAACTAAACCATGGTCTAATGCTACACGCTTTGATCACTAAACGTAATAATGACATACTACCGAGTGAATTAGTATCAGTAATCAGAGAAAGAATGGACGGAGTTAGAAAAGAATCCAGATGCGAAGATAATAAATTACAATTTGGTAAAGGAAAATCAAAATCCGCAGCGAAAAGAAGAGCACGACACCTAGAAAGATGTCACAAATGCGGAAAATGGTCACATGGAGGTAAATGTTCAAATAATCAAACATATTCAAATACCGAATTTGTTACTTTATGCAGAGACGGACCATTCATATGTTTAGAAGAAAAGACACTAAATGCTCGAGCTTACGCCTATGTAGCCATGGAAAACCAATTAAACCGACTATCTTATGAATGGGATAGATCATATAACTAAGAAATCTATTTCACAGGTATGTCTGTACAGTTTTTATTTTTATTTTTATTTTTAACCTTTTGATAATAAACGCTAATTTGTTCGCTAAAAAGTATTAAATTGGTATTGAATAAAATTAGGTTTGGCGACCGAAATTATTGATATCATTCAAAAATTTATTACATCACTGCGAAATTTAACGTTTATTCTTAAGGTATAAATATCTTTAATCAATCAACCCAAAATATTTCAAAAATTCGTCATGAGTTAAATTAGGTCTTGGAACCGAAATTACTTTGCCTTAAAGAGGGGCGCATATTTTTGATAATATTTGATTGATTAAAGTGGGATAAAAAGCCAAAAAGATTTTTAATTTTATTTTTACCATGTTTTTAAAATTAATATTTAAATCTTAAATTAATATTGTAAACTTTGTAAAAAACAATATTTTTAAAATTGTAAATATTTGAATTTTTAAATTAAGTTTGGTGTGAATTTTTAATTTTTAAAATATGAATTTTTAATTTTATGCATTTCAAATTTTAAGTTTGGTATGATTTTTTAATATTAATTTTGAATTTTATATTTAA
Organism: Rutidosis leptorrhynchoides; assembly: GCF_046630445.1. Classification (NCBI taxonomy): domain Eukaryota; kingdom Viridiplantae; phylum Streptophyta; class Magnoliopsida; order Asterales; family Asteraceae; genus Rutidosis; species Rutidosis leptorrhynchoides. Next base: position 336,587,524 of record NC_092338.1, on the reverse strand, counting down.
ATTGTGTGAATTTAAAAACAAAAATTTACTTTATCTCATTAAGTTAAAAATATGATTTTTAAAATTCGTCGTAAGTTGAAGACTAGGTCTTTAAACCGAAATTGCTTTACCCGAGGGAGGGACGAGAACTTTTATTATCATTATTTTTAATCTTATTGAATTAAAGTATGCCAAAAACATTAAAAAACCCAAAAATCTTTACTTTTAAAAATCGCGCTTTGATTTGACAAATTTTAAAATTTTGTCGAGGGACAGACTAGGACAACGATCCGAAACGCCCTCGCTCCTAAAGGAAAACAAAATTTTTAAAATTTAATTAATTATAAGTTTTATAAAGCATAAGGTTTTATAAAAAAAAAAAAAAAAAAAAAAAGCTGAAAACACTGTAGCCGGCACCCCATGCGATCGCATGGGGACCAAATGCAGGTCAGAAACAAAAACAGCAGCGGGTCTGCTCTTCATCCACAAAACACACACACATTCACGAACCAACTCCAAAAATTCACCAATTTTCGCCATTTTTCCACCGTAATTCATCAAATTTCTTGCTCTAATCATGCCTAGATTCTCATTCCTCAGCAAATTGGTAAAAATTACACCCCTAAACTCTATAAATTCCTAGTTTTTGTGGTAATCACCAATTTTTTACCTAATGCAATTTTGTTAATTTCTAGTGTAATTAGTGTTAAATTGTTAGTATTTTATGCATGTATAACCTAGATTGATGCTATTTAACATGATTTGAAGCCAAAAACTTCAAAATTTTTAGAAATCCAGGGTTTGTGTTCTTGAGCAATTTGGGGCTTTTTGATATAAACAGGTTATGGCCGATTTTTGTCATGAATTATTGCTAAATTGAGTAGTGTAACATGTTTAGATAGTTAAATGATCCAAACAATGATCCTAAACATGATTTTTGGAGATTAAAGTGGACTTTTTAAGTCCAAAATTCATGAACTTGATTTATTTGATATATTTGCCATTTGAGACTTGTTTAATTATTAGTAATGAATATTTTGACATGTTATTTGAGTTAAATGCTTATGAATTTTGTATACATTTTCATATGTGCTTATTTGAAAAGTGTAGAATTGTGAAAAATTGTGAAAATGTGTATAAGTTTAATTTTGATTTAACATGTTATAGTGATTGTTTTAAGTTGTTATTTTGCTAACACTAATGCATATTTGGATGCACAATTTTTGTGTTTAATGTGTTTTACAGAGAGTCGACACTGGAGGTTCAGGAGCATCATCATCTAGACGACCAGCACCAGCACCAGAACCAGAACCAGAAATGCAACACGAACAAGAACCGCAACAGGAACAACAACAGCCTGATCAGCACATACCTTATTATGATCCGGTACAGTTTGTTGATGAATTCATAGTATTCCCAATGAGGCCGCCAGTAGAATTCCCAACGATTCCTGAGCACACTCTACATCCTAATCTGAGATTTGATAGAAGATGGAGAGATTACGAGACATATCAAAGGAACAAATTCAAATTGGTAACAAAAAATGTAGAGGTGCCAAGGGTAATTGATTGGGCCCCTTTGGAAACGGTCCATCTAGCTGACCGTGTTAGACAGCTTTTAGTTCAAAGGTATGGCAGTTCTTCTTTTACAGATTGGGAACGTCTTTTCACCATTCGTAGACCTGTATATAAGGAATGGTGTGTTGAGTTGATAAGTACTGTATCACTTGATACAAATATAGTTAGGATAGATGATAGAAGATTTCTTAGGTTTATCCTTGGCGGTAGGATGTACAGAATGTCCATGCTGGACATGGCCAGGGCCTTACAGATATATACTCCTGGTGAGTTGCTATTACCCGATTGTACAAACTTGATTCATTATGGTGAACGGGTAGATAGTAACTTTGACGCTGACGCCATTTGGAGGCGTATGTCACATTTTGATGTTTTTACACGAGCAGGAGGACACTCCTATACACATATTGACAGAGCCGAGCTTCGTATTATTCATAGATTTTTGGCTAACTCGATTACACAAAGAGGTCATAATAAAGAAAAAATTACCTTATATGATTTATTCTACCTAAAGTGTATTCGGGATCCTAGAAGCTTTGTCAATATCCCTTACTGTGTTGCTTTTTATTTATCTAAAATGGTAGAGGGAATGCAGGACGGGAGTATAATAGGAGGAGGTATTTTTGTTACTCTCATTGGAGAGTATTTAGGTGTTGATAGGAACCAAGGGGGTCCATTACAGATTTGTAGAGAACAGGTTGAGCTCTTAGGATTGAAAGTTTATGTGGGTGCTAAGGTATTGAAAAGTAGACGTAACCAGGCAGTACCCTATGAGAGATCTCATCCTCAGGTAGAGAGAGGCTCGGACGAGGAAATGGAGGAGGCGGAAGACATTAGGGATGTCTTTCGAGATGCTATTCTTGACGTCTACGTTCGTATAGATGAGGAAGCAATGACGAACGCGGCAAAACATAGTATGTATGAGCAGTGGAACTCCGAGCGAGTATACGAGGATTATAGGCGACGCCAACACGATAGCTGGTTAGTTCATCAGCACCAAATCATGAGCCAGCTATCATATCAGGTACCAAATAACTATGTACCTACTCGACCTGCTCATTTTCCGCCACATAGCCCCGATATCCGACCACCCTTTAACCGGTATGACTATGACCAAGCCTATCAGAACACCTATAACCAATAATGGAACCCACCCGATGAGATGAACTGGAACCCCTATCTTATTTAGTTCCATTTGGTTATTTTTATGATTATTATGTTTTTATCTTTTGACTTTTTCATGTTTAAACTTATGTTATTGGATAAATTTGTGTAATTTTTATTATTTTATTATTATTGTGTACTAATATTTCATATTTAGAATTTAAAAGTGGGATATTAAGTCCCATTTCAAATTGCCATGCATGATTATACTTGTATGTATGTATATTGTCGATTGTTCAAAACAGGGTAAAACAGCGCATTTTCAAAGACTGGCATTAAGTTCAGCAAAAGCTACTAATTTTGACGACAAGATGACAAATAAATGTGATGTAATAACAGACGAAATGAATAAATGCTATGCACCATTTATCATTCAGCAAACAAACGTCAATATATTTGGAAACCTTGGTAAAATTTAATCATTTCTACGCTAATCACCCTCAATAATTTAAATTGTACTGATTTCTTGCAAATGAGGGCATTGCAAGATCTTAAGTGTGGGAAGGGGTTAAATTCTTTCGGATTTTTAAAATTTTTATCTTTATACACTTGGTTACCATTAAAAATACTAGTAACGTAGTAGTTGTATTAGAATCTAGTGCTCTCTGATAATAAAGAACAGCCCTAGTCGTATATACTGACTACCCAATTCTAGTAAAAATTTTCAAAATTTTTAATTAAATGAACTCAGAATCATGTTTATACATATTTATGAACGATAAAACTAGGTTTTAACACCGAAATTATTGTTACCTCGGAAAGGACATAAATTGAGAAACAAACCAAAATGTTAAAATTCATTTAAAATGGAATAGAGGACGATAAAAAGAAAAATAAAAGCCAAGTGTGGGAAAATTTACCAAGTTATCTTAAACATATGTCACATATATCTGTAACAAATAACTGAAAATACTTTTGCTTTGGACTAAACTAAACCATTTTACCCGATGAAAGAAAAGAAGAGATGGATCTACACGTTGAATCAATTCCATCATTAAAAGGAAGTAAAGTCTTCCGAAAAAGACACGCGCTTCTTGATTTAGGTCAAGAAGTTGTCGTCTAGACCAGCTGTAGGTTGACGAAAAATCTAGAAAAGTCATCTCTAAAATCAGCAGGAAATCCACGGACCTCAGCATTAAACAGGGTCGCCAAGTGGTCAGATTTATCCTAACCATGAGAAGGATTTATCTCGTACAATGGGGGGGCACCGTGCAAATTAGCTTGATAAGACTAATGAATCAGATCTCCAGAAAGGATAATCTCCTTAAAAGATCAAAAATCAGGTTTTAAGACTGATATTACTCAATCCTTGAGATTGACTTTAAAGATTGAGAATTACAAACTCATGGAATTCGATGATATCTAAACTCGAGCTTGAACGAGAAAATATTTTGATCAAATTAAAACCGATTTGTTTTCTGAAAACCCATTTTCAATGCGTTCATTACCATTGAACGTAAAATCCTAGGAATTCACCTGGAATTCATTAAGTCACCTGAACCAAATCGGGTGTCAACCGTAAGAACGGTGGTTGCATAGTGATCAAAGACAGGACCTTGTGCCAGACCGAAAAATCATAAGGGTGAGCTTTACTATTGCTCCTACCAAGGATAGTAATTGCATCCGACACGTTATAGACCATAATTAAAAGCATGTCAGGGGACATTGCCTTAACGGTTGCTTGTTCAACGCTTTCCTTTACAACCGGACGGTAGTTTATCGAAAGGTAATATACGGGACAAGTAAACTGGACGTGTTGCTTTCCAAATACAATGTTAGCAAGTGGGTGACACAAAACCGCAAGTTTTGAGCTAAAATTTTCAAATCTAAAACCCACCAAACCCACAAAAATATTTTGCAAACACCGGTAAAGGGTTATTCCGGAAAACTTATCTAGGGTAAAAGCTAGATTGAATTTTCAAAAGATCAAATATTTTCATAAAGATCCAATTTCCTTAAGGATCTACATTTTCATAATCATGTGGGACTGTAAACCGCCTTTCAAATGTGCACTTTGCTTTGGAAACCGAAAGTAAATCGGCTATTTGATTGCAAGTGTCGTTGACCTAAACCCAAGGCAACTGTGGATGACACACCCACCTTTAACCATGGTTCTATCATTACTATCATTGTTTATACCGCCGTATAGAAATCACTGATGTACAAAGTGTGAAGAATAAAGAAGTGATTCTAGTATTTCAAGACGATATTGCTTGAGGACAAGCAACGCTCAAGTGTGGGAATATTTGATAATGCTAAAAACGAACATATATTTCATAGCATTATTCCTCAAGAAAGACAAGCTTTTATTTGCAATTGTTCTATTTACAAGTGGTATTCGTTTAAATAATAAAAGGTGAAGACAAAAGACAGATTCGACGAATTGAAGACGCAAACGACCAAAAAGCTCAAAAGTACAAAATACAATCAAAGAGGTTCCAATTATTGATAAGAAACGTCTAGAAATTACTAGAGTACAAGATTCAAAACGCAAAGTACAAGATATTAAATTATACGCAAGGACGTTCGAAAATCCGGAACCGGGACCAGAGTCAACTCTCAACGCTCGACGCAACGGACTAAAAATTACAAGTCAACTATGCACATAAATATAATATAATATTTAAATAATTCTTATAATTATTTAATATATTATATTATTTATAAAACCGTCAGCAGAAGAAAACAACCAAAAATGAGCCTCCCCAGCTGGCCATGCGATCGCATGGCCTGGAAGGCATAAAACCATGCGATCGCATGAGCCCCAGTTCCAGCCCACATGCCTATAAAAATCGAGCTTTGGTGCACCAAAAACATAATCTATCTTTCTCTTCTCTCCATATATACGTAAAATATATATTTATAATTTATATTTTAATTTTAATTTTAATTATAATTCTAATAATAAGGGTATGTTAGCGAATATTGTAAGGGTGTAAGTCGAAATTCTGTCCGTGTAACGCTACGCTATTTTTAATCATTGTAAGTTATGTTCAACCTTTTTACATTAATGTCTCGTAGCTAAGTTATTATTATGCTTATTTAAAATGAAGTAATCATGATGTTGGGCTAATTACTAAAATTGGGTAATTGGGCTTTGTACCATAATTGGGGTTTGGACAAAAGAACGACACTTGTGGAAATTAGACTATGAGCTATTAATGGGCTTTATATTTGTTTAACTAAATGATAGTTTGTTAATGTTAATATAAATATTTACAATTGGGCGTCCCTATAAATTACCATATACACTCAATCGGACACGATGGGCGGGGTATTTATATGTACGAATAATCGTTCATTTAACCGGACACGGGAATGGATTAATAGCCACTAGAATAATTAAAACAGGGGTGAAATTATGTACAAGGACACTTGGTATAATTGATAACAAAATATTAAAACCTTGGGTTACACTCAGTCGACATCCTGGTGTAATTATTAAACAAAGTATTAAAATCTTGTTACAATTTAAGTCCCCAATTAGTTGGAATATTTAACTTCGGGTATAAGGATAATTTGATGAGGACACTCGCACTTTATATTTATGACTGATGGACTGTTATGGACAAAAACCAGATGGACATATTAAATAATCCAGGACAAAGGACAATTAACCCATGGGCATAAAACTAAAATCAACACGTCAAACATCATGATTACGGAAGTTTAAATAAGCATAATTCTTTTATTTCATATTTAATTTCCTTTATTTTATATTTAATTGCACTTCTAATTATCGCATTTTTATTGTTATTGTATTGCACTTTTAATTATCGTACTTTTTAATTATCGCAAGTTTATTTTATCGCACTTTTATTATTCGCAATTTCATTATCGTTATTTACTTTATGCTTTAATTTAAGTCTTGTATTTATTTTTAATATTTTACATTTGGTTTTAACTGCGACTAAAGTTTTAAAATCGACAAACCGGTCATTAAACGGTAAAAACCCCCCTTTATAATAATAATATTACTTATATATATATTTGTATTTTTATAAAAGTAAACTAATATAGCGTTAAGCTTTGTTTAAAGATTTCCCTGTGGAACGAACCGGACTTACTAAAAACTACACTACTTTACGATTAGGTACACTGCCTATAAGTGTTGTAGCAAGGTTTAAGTATATCCATTCTATAAATAAATAAATATCTTGTGTAAAATTGTATCGTATTTAATAGTATTCCCTGTAAAAATATAAGCTATTTTATATACTGCTCTGCTAAAACATCAATATGCCATGAGCGACTCCATGTAATATGTCTAAAATGAGCAAATGCACAGCGGTAGATTTCTTTTATACCTGAGAATAAACATGTTTTAAAGTGTCAACCAAAAGGTTGGTGAGTTCATAAGTTTATCGTAAACAATAAATTCATCATTTTGATAGACCACAAGATTCAAATACAGTACACCTATCTCGTGTACGAAACCATTTTCATAAATCTTAGTACCGTACACATATCTCGTGTACAAAAATATCATACACATAACCTGTGTATAAAATCATTCTCTCGATACATAACATTCACTTTTCATTCATTGCTTGGCTTGGTAACCGACCTTAACATATAATGTGCATAAATAATATCCCCAAAAACAGAACATCTCGTCTGTATAATATATAAACCTCAAAGTACTAAACACCACGCCCACTAGCTCTTCCGTCTAGTGAACATTCTGGGTGGGGGTGTTAAACCCGGTAGTTACCTTTAGGATTCGCGTGAATTAGGGCCATACCCGATTCTAATTCTTAGGTTACCAAGCAATAATAATCAGGGGAAATATTCACAACAATTAGTGGCAATTATAACATCCAACTAATTCAATAATAATTCACAGAACTTCTGTCTGCATAATAATTCATTCGAGGAATGTTTTGCTTGTGTCTATCTCGTCAAACATTTATAAAAGTATTTCATGTATTCTCGGTTCAAAATATATTTCAAAAGCATTTAATAAACTAGTTCTAAAAATAACGCATATATTCTCAGTCCCAAAAATGTAAAGAGTAAAAAGGAAGCAAATGAACTCACAGTACGATATTTTGTAGTAAAAATACATATGACGACATTGAACAATACAGGGTTGGCCTCGGATTCACGAACCTATATTAGTTATATATATTAAAACATGTAATAATATTCAAACAAATTATTTATTAATATTAATATACTTGTTATCTTAATAATTTATATGTTATTGTAACAACTAGATTAATTATAATTATTTTATATTTTTATAGATAATAACATTTTATTTAAAAAAAATTAGTATGTAGTATTAATTTAATTATGATATATGAAATGAATATATATATATATATATATATATATATATATATATATATATATATATATATATATTTCATATAGATAATATTTATTTGTAATAATAATAATAAAAAAGTAATACTACCTTTGAAGAGCTTTTCCTAAAAAAAATGCCCCTGATCGGGCTCGAACCCGAGACCTCTCGGTTATCACATAGACCCCTAAACCAGTCCGCTACCATTTAATTCTGCTTTAACCCGGATTAAATTTTATATAACCTTAATGGATTTGGTAGTCCATATCACTAAAACCCAAGAATACAAGTCCATTAAAAGAAGAAAAGCCCAAGTATAATAACCCATTTGGTGTGCAGTCAATTAGAGATCGATTAATAAAATAGAAACAGGCGACAACAGCAGAAGTAGAATCAATCGATCGTGCAATAGTAATTACAGATTACAACGATGAATGTTGGTGATGATTAATGATGATGGTGTTCGGTTGGAACCTACATTGAGCAGAAATAGGAGAATCAAAGTAGTACATACAGCTTGATAATTAACGAGTAATGGTTATGGTGGTGAGCTTGTACAGTAGCAGTAATAACAACAACTAGTAGTAACAGCCCAACAATATAGCATAGAAGTGGTTTTTAGGATGTGTGGGTTGTGATGGTTTGTAGAGTGGTGATGGTTTGGTGACTATTTCTTCGTCTTCCTCATCATTATCATCATTAACCATAGCAATAAGAAGGTTGAACGAAAATGCAGTAGCAGTAAACAATGGTGAGTTTTATGTTGGTCGAAGATTTTAAGGATGGTGATGAAGGTGGAAAGAAGCATTAACAGTAGCCGCTGCAAATGGGTTTTCTAGTGATGTACGTTCAAGGTGGTTTACAAAGAAGAGAGGGAGAGAGAGACAGGAATAGAGAGATGAAAGGTGGTGGTTCTTGATGAAGGTGGAGTGGTGACTAGTGATGGGTGTTTGGAGACAGAAAGCTGCAGAAAAAGGCTATTATGGTGACAGGTTGGCTACAGAAAAACGCAGCAGTAGTGGTTTGGGTGTTCGATGGTTGGTTATTTACGGCTTAGATTGAACAAGGTAAGGAAGGGAAGTAGAGAACACAAGTGGGTTTTGTGATGGTGGCATATGTAGGAGGTGATGGACACGGTGGAGAGTGGTAGTAGCCGATGGTGGCCATGGTTGCTCACTATCGTTGGTGATTATTGATAAAAGTTGCACGAAGCCGACCTTTATACATATAAGCATATAGATTCATAGATATATATATATATATATATATATATATATATATATATATATATATATATATATATATATATATAATGATACATAATATAGTAATAAATATAATAATATTAATAATATAATAATAATAATCTTTATCATAAGCATACAAATTTAGATTTGAAAAGATCAAGCATAGTGAAGCCATCGGGTTCTTTTGGATTTTAATTACCGACACTATTTCGGGGAGTAATATATCCTGCTTCTTTGCTAAACAGTTTACGTATAAAAGTGTTCCTAAAAATCCTAAATTTTTTAGATTAACTATATTTATTTATTTTGGTCATTATGGTATAAAATTCGATCCTTAATTTGTTAAATAAAAATTACATTAATTATTCACTCCTAACCTCAAGTAAAATATAAAAAGTTTTAAAATTTAATAAATAGCTCCTAAATACATTTTTACTAAGCCTATAATTTATAAAACCCATTTTCGAATCACCGTTTATTTTAAAATCACATAAGTTCCTTTTTAACTCGTTTCCTATCTATCGGATGACAATTGAGCGTTACCGTCGTTTATTAAATAACTTAGAAATCACAAAATATATATTCTATATACTTTATATATATATATATATATATATATATATATATATATATATATATATATATATATATATATATATATATATATATATATATATATATATATACTCATTAAATAATATTTATTAAATATTATTATTATTTTTCAACATTGATTATAACAATTATAATATATAATATTTCTTTTTATAATAAACATATATATTTATATGCATATCTATATATTATATATTAGATTAATAATATTAAATATACTAATATTATTTTATATATTTATTTCCAACAATTAAATCATATATAATTTCAAATAATATTTCAAATAAAATTATATATATCTATTTACAAATTAGTTGTTCGTGAATCATTCGAGAGTAGTCAAAGGTCAATTGATATTATGAATATAGCTTACAACTTTGTTACTCAACATTACTGACTTTGCTCATCGTGTCGAAATCAAATACGAATTAAGTTTAAATTTGGTCGGAAATTTTCGGGTCGTCACACCGAGGTCAACCCTTCACTTGTTCAATGACGTCATATGTATTTTTACTACGAAATACAGTATTGTGAGTTTCATTTGCTCCCTTTTTAAATGCTTTTGCAATATATATTTTTGGGACTGAGAATACATGCGCTGCTTTTATAAATGTTTTACGAAATAGACACAAGTAATCGAAAACTACATTATATGGTTGGATTATTAAACCGAATATCGCCCCTTCAAGTCTGGTAACCTAAGAATTAGGGAAATGGCCACTAATTGACGTGAATCCTAAAGGTAGATCTATCGGGCCCAACGAGCCCCATCTAGGGTATGGATGCTTTAGTACTTCGAGTTATTATTTAGTAAATTAGCTGCGCGCTGTATACTGGGGGATATTCTATATGCATCTTGTTAGGGTCGGTTACCAGGTGTTCAATCCATATGAATGATTTTTATCTCTATGCACTTTGCGAAATGCCTGATATGAGATGTATATTTACGAGAAAAAAATGAAATCTTGTGGTCTATTAAAATTATGGAATGATTGAGTATGATAAACTAATGAACTCACCAACCTTTTGGTTGACACTTTTAAGCATGTTTATTCTCAGATATGAAAGAAATCTTCCTCTGTGCATTTGCTCATTTTAGAGATATTACTTGGAGTCATTCATGACATATTTCAAAAGACGTTGCATTCGAGTCGTTGAGTTCATCAAGATTATTATTAAGTCAATTATAGTTGGATATATTATGAAATGGTATGCATGCCGTCAACTTTTGATGTGAAGAAAGTTTGTCTTTTAAAAACGAATGCAATGTGTGTAAAATGTATCATATAGAGGTCAAGTACCTCGCGATGTAACCAAATGTAATGTATTCGTCCAGATGGATTAGGACGGGTCATTTCAGAATTCAAACGAATCCTTTCTCAAATCACACCAATTAGCTACGTATGATCAAACCTAATGTGATAGAATCACAAACACACCACAATCTGCAACACTGAATGAGAATTAATAGCTTTGAAGCAGATTTGGTATGGCAGTTACGATACCGAATGTGTATCAAATCTTCAAAACTTGAAGAATTGATGAAATTAAACCGTCAGAAATGTGATTAAACACCTTACGATCACAACTAAACCCTCAAATCTTTACTTAACTACAGAATCAAGCTGTAATTGATGAATACCGAGAGTTTTAGCCACGAACTCAAAAAATCAACTTGATTCTCCATAATTGATGTTAAAAAGCTGTAATGATGATTAAAACTCTTTCTAATCAACCTAATACACCTTCGCTGAACTTATCATAGGAATCTGAAAGTCAGAATATCAGATTCGATTATACTGAATCTGATTCAAAATACCGCGAGTGTTCAGATTCTGTAATCTTCAATCTCTGGATCGATCTAGTGATGTAATATCACTCCCTGGAAGCTCTGATACCAAATGATAGGTCATATCATGTTGAGATTAGAAGAACAGACAAGTTAGAATGACATTCGGTAAGTGTGAAGGAGATTCGGTATTAGAGAGAATTAACAAGATTTACATTCCACAGCTTCTAGATGTCAGTTACAATGCAATGGCTATCTAATTAGGACTACTTAGGTTCCTTATATAGCCCTCTTCTAAGGAAACATCAATTAAGCTTATTTCACATTAACACTATACAACTTCGGGGTCCTAACACATACCCTTCCGACTTCATTTAGCATTGAACCTCAAATATTTGGGTGTCCGGTCTTCGTCCATATTCCAAAACATGAGCGTACCAAACTAGATCCATGTGCAGAAAAATTTGTCATGGTTGACTATGGAATAAACCAAAAGGATATCGGTGTTACAGTCCCAAAAGACGTCATGTTTTTACTACAATGAATTGTGATTTTGTTGAAACTGAATATTTTTATAAAAATACCCAACTCACGAGTGAGGGGGAGAATGAAAGTAATGACACTCTCAGTTGGATGACATGGGTTCCACATCAAATACCTCAAACACAAAATCCTGTACCACCTCAAACACAAGAGCCCGAGCCAACACAAAACCCCGAACCTATACAAACTCCAACACTAAACCCCGAGCCAACACAAGACTATGAACCCACAGAAACTATCGCACCAAACCATGAGACTACTGAAACCTCCTAAAACAATGAACATGAAACCCATGAGGCACAAAATGACATAAATTCCGATGAAACCACCCAACAATATGTCCTACCTCAAAGAGTCAATAGAGGTGTCCCACCTAAACGATACTCACCAGAAAAAGAAGCGCAAAGATCCAGATATCCTATGGCTAATATAGCACAGGGAAATCTGTCAAAAGAAGCTCAAAAATTTAATTCCGCAATTTACTCTGAGAATATTCCAACTTTTGTTGAACAAGCGTTCAAATCAAAAAACTGGAAAAAAGCAATAGAAGTTGAAATGAAAGCTCTGAATGATAATGAAACTTGGGAAAAATGTGTCATACCTCAAGGAAAGAAACCAGTGGGATGTCGATGGGTATTTACGATAAAATACAAACTCGATGGAACTATTGAAAGGTAAAAAGCACAACTGGTTACGAAAGGGTACACTCAGACATACGGGATTGATTACTCCGAAACCTTTTCACCAGTCGCAAAGATTGATACTGTGACGACCCGAAAATTTCTGACCAAATTTAAACCTAATCTTTATATAATTCCGACTTGATAAGTAATGAATTTTAATAAATCTTGAACCTAAGAAAAGAGTTTTACACAAGCTTTTGTTCACCCTTTTATTCCGACGATTCACGAACGTCATAACTTGATTTAATTGTTTAATTATTGTGCATATATATGGATTTATATATATAACTTGAAAATATGATAATTAAATATCTCATTAAGTATATTAACAAAGTATTGTATATATATTTTCATACTACTAATTTAAAGAGTTTTTGAACAATATATATGTTACTATTTAAACGACGTAATTAACTTATGTTAAAATGTATTTACATATAATGTATTACGAGTGTAAATACATCCTTACAAATATTGAATACACTTTATAATATACCAATACATATAAAGGATAGCTATACTCGTATTTTTGTTCAATTTTCTCAAGAATTCTACTCGCATTCATACGGTATTTTTACCCGTATTATACACAGCTTCTAGAAGTATTTACTATTGGTATATACCAATAGAAATCTGCAATTATTAGTGTAATATGTCATCCATGACCTAATCAATTTAATATATCATCCATGACTTAATACATTTTAACTTATCTTAGATATTTTCACTAAAAGCCAAATTTTCAAGCCTATAAATAAGCACAATTTCTAACTCATTTTTACACATTCATTTTCTAAATTTTACTTCCAATTTTCACGCACACTTGCAAGAACTCTCTCAAGTTTTGTTCTACTACTTTTTTCCAGCAACTTTACATTCTAAACTTGAGGTAAAAACTCTACTTCAACTCTTGTTCAATTCATATATTTATAGCTATCTATATAAGAGTTTATAAACTAGAACATAGTTTAGTTGATTCTAAACTTGTTTGAAAAACTAATCTAATCTTTCTAATTTAACTCTAATAACACTTATTTATATGTATTATGATGTTATATTAAGTTAATATAAGAACTTATAACTTGTACATATGAAGAACACCTTGAAACTTAACATATATCCTTTAATCTCCATTCAGTAAAAAGCGGGCTGTTTTAGGTTAGGAATTAAAAACCTATCTAAGACTTTGAGTTCGAGGCTAAGACTTTGGAAATATGTTAATATATGTAAATAAGACTTCCAGTATTTTTTTCATGATTTTAGACAAAGTGGAAGTATTTTATCAAAAATCATATATTGGGTGGATGCCGGGATTTTTCCAAATCTGTCCACCGACACAAAAAGAGGGTAAATCTCTACAAATTACTACTTGGGATGAACTTTTTGAATTGGTTTTGTAAAATTGACTTCTTAAGGAATCCATAGCAATTTGATTCACTTTAAACGGAGTTGTAATGAATATTTGGCGAGCAAAACAAAATCTGCTAAAATTAACGTGGTATGGACGAAATTTATATTATAAAAACTATATTAACCATATCCTTGTTAACTTTTCCTATATCCTATATATATTTGGACATATTATCATTAGTATAACAAAATATTATAATCTTGATTAATTTCGAGATTGTATATGTATAATAATTTTGGTACGTTCCATGACAATACGTGCACAATACGTTTTGATAAATCCTAAGACAATACGTACACAATACGTCTTAGTTAATTATAAGACAATACGTATACAATACGTCTCTGGATTGATGCAAGATAATACGTACACAATCGTGGGGTAATTCTAAGATTATATATATATATATATATATATATATATATATATATATATATATATATATATATATATATATATATATATATATATATATATATACCGATTATTGGACTGTTGGACTGTTGGACTTTTCAGACTATTTTGGACTACTAAACTTGACAACTTAAATAATCACAGGTGATTGAAAATATAAATAATCACATGTGATTGAAAATATAAACTTAAACAATCACATGTGATTGAATATATGATATGAACTTGCTATATTAATTTCGTTCACATGTATTATTATCTGAATCGTTATTATTATTATAGGTTCATGAATCCAAGGACGACGACCATATTTTTAATAAGTTAAAAACTTATTATTAATATACTTTTACTACCGTGAGTATATAGTCCCATTTTTAAACTCTACAAATATTTTGAGATGAGAATACATGCATTTTATGTTTTACGCCATAGACACAAGTACTTAAAATATATATTCTACGTTGAGTTGTACCACCTTGCATATCTTCCCTAATAGCTTGGTAACTAATATTTACATGTTGTAAGAACATGTAAGCGCAAATCCTATTGATAGATCTATCGAGTTTGACAACCCCAACCGGGCTAGTCGCTCTAGTATCGTAAACGGTTGCATAGTACTTCATTTTTACTACACTTGGTACCGTGTAGGGAGATTTAATAATAAAGGGAATATGCCACATTAATGGTTAAGTATGGTTACCGAAGCGCTCAACAACTTATAGAATACTTTTATACACTTGCGAGTGTACATATATCTATAACTATGAAAATCTTGTGGTCTATATTTATATCGATGCTAAACCTATATATCTCACCAACCTTTGTGTTGACTGTTTAAGCATGTTTATTCTCAGGTTCTTAAGAAAGTCTTCCGCTGTTGCATTATCTGAGCAAGCTGTGCATGGAGTCTCATGCGTTTGTTTAAATGAAGTGTTGCATTCAATAAAACCTTTGTCATGTATTATATTCGATTGTTATGTCACGTGTGTAGTATTTGGAAACCGATGTATCATGGGGATTATTTCTTAAATAATCGCCCACTTGTTTAAAACATGCATTATGTATAATAATGGTGTGCTTTTTATGAAATGAATGCAATATTTTTCTAAAACGTATCATATAGAGGTCAAATACCTCGCTATGGGACCAATGAATAACGTACTGCGTTTATAGCAATATGGACGGGTCATTTCAGTTGGTATCAGAGCGGTGGTCTTAGCGAACCAGGTCTGCATTAGTGTGTCTAACTGATAAGTCGTTAGGATGCATTAGTGAGTCTGGACTTCGACCGTGTCTGCATGTCAAAAGTTTTGCTTATCATTTGTGTAGAAAATTACCTACTTATCATCCTTAGGAAATTACCTGCTTATCATTCTTAGTCTAGACACGTCTTGCTGCATTGATTGCATGAATAGTGTATAGACAAAATTCATATCTTAGCGTATCTGCTAAATCATATCTTATCGTATCTATTACCGTAAACTTTGCCTGACATATTCCGTAAATTCCTCCGTAATCTATGAAATCTTTTGATCTATATATATAGATATTCTATGTAGTTAGAATACCACCCGATAGCCAGAAAATCATTTCGTATCGAAAAATCCTTTATCAAATCGTACGAAATGGAATTCGTCATCAATTCAAGTTCCTCGGATTCCGAAATGGAATCCCACTCAAGCTCCGAAAACAGTGTAACTAGAATGGATCAACCAATCAGCCATCATCTATTCTGGATGAATTGGGGATGGGTTCGTAGCCTCCTTAATCATTGGAGACAAGAAGAAGGCGATCCTTTCCATCCATCACATTGCCCTCTTGGCGAGAAGCACTTACCGGCGAACCTGTCCGAAACACCATTTTCTCTCTCATTTTCAGAGTATCTCGTCACAATTATATACTACACCAAATTCTAGATCTTATTTATCTGCTCGTCCGAACCGACAATCACCCCGGTGTAATGGAAGAAGTCAACGAGCTTCACGCTCGGGTAGTGGCTTTGGAGAATATGGTGCAAAGGTTACAAACACCAGCAGCAGCACCAGCAACATAAACAACATCAATAGTACCATTACCACCACCAACAACAACCGCATCGCAAACCTCAACTTCACAATCTGTCCCATGAGCATCGACGTCATACGCCCTGTAGATACTAAGGAATACTACAACGATGAAGTATTGATTCATAACTTCATTGGGAAAACATTATACGACAATTATGTAATTTCTAAAGTTTAGAAATTATCTATCCTAGCCTTAACCATAAATCAAATGAGTTTAATTTAATATTAACTCATTAAATCTATATTACATCTGAAGAAATATACATATATATTTCCATAAAGACTGTAATAAAATTCTTTTGTAAAAAATATTAATTGTGACATTTTTTTAACGGGGTAATACCCGAGAGATATATAAATTCACAATTAATATGTTACATTCTTCAAATCTGATTCAGCAAATCATCCATTATACTTCCTACTTTTACAACAATATACATTCTTTTATAGAAATCAAAACAACCATACTCATTCAAAAATCTAATTACATATTCTGATTTTAAAATCGCCGAATTCAATTCAAGATATAACCGGTATCATCACTCTTAGATTCTTACTTCTTTCAAAGCTATACTTTGACTTCAAAACTGTGTTAGAACATCGTATGTATATTAATGATTATAATCTGTGTTCAATGTGACGACCCAGAAATTTCCGACCAAATTAAAACTTAATCTTTATATGTTCCAACACAATAAGCAAAGCCTGTAATGTTGAGTCTCGAAATGTTTGAACTATTTATATAGATTCATTTAACCTGTGACTATTTCCGACGATTCACGAACAATTGTGTGTAAATAAATATGTAAATATATATACATATATAAATATAAGAGTGCATATTAAGTTGTATTAATAAAATACAAAATAATCATTTGAATTGAAAATGTAAAATAATGTACAAGATAATTAAGATTAAAATTTATTTATGATTTAAACGAATTCTTATTTTTATTTATTATCATTTTTATGATATTATTTAGTTATTTTATTAGAATTATTATTAATATTATTAGGGTATTTACTATTAATATTTATTAAAAATAAAAATAGGGAATCCCATTCTGTTAGAAGTAACTATCAATTTTTTTTCTTTTTCTTCACATGAAAATAATTTACGTACTTCATGTCTCCAGTTTGTTACAAGTCTACTTCACAAATCAATTGGAAATCAATTTAACTGTTAAATCATGTACCTAATCACTCTATATAAGTTACAAACTGCAATTTGAGTTGAAAACAAAGAAAACCCAGAAAATAAGCTCGACACTCTGTACATTCATCTTTTTCACCATATTTTGATTTAGAACAAATTTTCAAAATGTAATAATGCAGTCATGTTAGGAATCGTCTATCTAAACTATCTGTAAGTTTTCAATCCTCAATTCTTTCTATTAATTTCTAATTTGAGAGTCAAAGTTTTGGTTTTCAAAGTCAGCTAAGTGTTCTTGAATCAAATTCGAGTTTGTTTTGATATCTCCAGTTAATTTGATGATCCATAAAGATTATAGGAATGATTTGCAACACAATTCATGTTGTAATCATAACCTATAACACTCTTAATCTAAAAATCAATTTTTGAGTTCTTGAGTTCTTCACAGTGATATACACTAACGTGAATTCGAAACAAATTTCAAAAACTAAAAATGTAGAGTTGTTAGGAATCATTTACTTAAACTTCCTGCAAAATCTCAAGTTCCAATTCTTGATAACGCATTCGAATTTGCGAGTCAAAGTTAAATTGTCAAAAGTCTAACTGTTTTGTTCTTGGAGAAATTAGAGCTTGTTTTGATGTTTTAAGTTCAATTGACGATTTCAATAGTTTTTAGGAATGATTTGAAACATGTTTCATGTTGTAAAGATTGTCCAAAACGAACTCAAAATTGAAAACAAATTTTTTTTTTCTTGGCTACTAGCAAGCAGTAGGATTTTTTTGTTTTTTTTTCTCATTTTTTTTATATCATGAACACATTTTTATTTTTTGTTTCATGTTTGTTTAGAAGTCCTAAAACCATTTTGATGATTGACTATTAAGAATGAAGTTGTTTGATTGTTTAGATTTTGGTGAAGAAGATGAAGTGGGTTGAAACATGTAATAGATAAGTATTTGGGTTTGTGTTATAAATCAGAAAAACTGAAATGGAGGAATGGTTAAGGGTGTTGATGAGTGAGCGAGAGGTCTTGGGTTCGAGCCCGGCTTGGTGCAATTTTTTTAAAACTGACTCCTAAGGTAGTTTTATACTTTTAAAAATTATTATTATTATTATTAATATTATTATTATTATCCTTAGGTATTTCTACAATTATTAATTCTACAAAACAAAAGATATATATGTAAATATATTATTACATAAAATATACTAATATTACATAAAATTATGTTTCAACTAATATTATTGATATAACATTAATTAAATATCAAATAAGTATCATAATATATTATAAGAATAATTAATACATAACAAATATATAAACTTAATTGATTTATACTATAATGTGTTAATACTTGATATAGGTTCGTGAATCCGAGGCCAACCCTGCATTGTTCAATGTCGTCATATGTATTTTTACTACAAAATACAGTATTGTGAGTTTCATTTACCTTTTTACCCTTTATATTTTTGGGCTGAGAATACATGCGCAACTTTTATAACTGTTTTACGAAATAGACACAAGTAATCGAAATTACGTTCTATGGTTGAATGATCGAAACTGAATATGCCCCTTTTTATTAAGTCTGGTAATCTAAGAATTAGGGAACAGACACCCTAATTGACGCGAACTCTAAAGATAGATCTATCGGGCCCAACAAGCCCCATCCAAAGTACCGGATGCTTTAGTACTTCGAAATTTATATCATGTCCGAAGGAGGATCCCGGAATGATGGGGATATTCTTATATGCATATTGTGAATGTCAGTTACCAGGTGTTCAATCCATATGAATGATATTTTTGTCTCTATGCATGGGACGTATGATTATGAGAAATGGAAGTATGAAATCTTGTGGTCTATTAAAATTATGAAATGATTCTTTATGATAAACTAATGAACTCACCAACCTTTTGGTTGACACTTTAAAGCATGTTTATTCTCAGGTACGAAAGAAATCTTCCGCTGTGCATTTGCTCATACTAGAGATATTACTTGGAGTCATTCATGACATATTTCAAAAGATGTTGCATTCGAGTCATTGAGTTCATCAAGATTATTATTAAGTCAATTATATTTGGATATATTATGAAATGCTTTACATGCCTGTCAACTGTCGATGTAACGAAAGTTTTTCTTTTAAAAACGAATGCAATGTTTGTAAAATTTATCATATAGAGGTCAATTACCTCGCGATGTAATCAACTGTTGTGAATCGTTTGTAATCGATATGGACTTCGTCCGGATGGATTAGGACGGGTCTCTACAGTTGGTATCAGAGCGGTGGTCTTAGCGAACCAGGTCTTGCATTAGCGTGCCTAACTGATAGTCGTTAGGATGCATTAGTGAGTCTGGACTTCGACCGTGTCTGCATGTCAAAAGTTTTGCTTATCATTTTTATCGAAAAACATCTGCTTATCATCCTTAGGAAATTACCTACTCATTATTCTTAGTCTAGACACATTTTACTGCATTGACTGCATGAATAGTGTATAGACAAAATTCATATCTTAGCGTATCTGACAATTCATATCTTAGTGTATCTGTTACTGTAGACCTTGCCTGATATCTCTCGTAAATTTCTCCTTAATTTAAGGGATCTTGGTACTATATATATCTATGCAAATTATGCATTGAGAATACCATCTAACTATCAATTGATGCCACTAAACTCTTCATACCAAAAATCTTTCCTGAGATCGTTTAAGATGGCCTCTACGAATCGACCAAGTTCCTCTGACTCCGAAGACAGCGTGACAGGAGCACACCAACCAAACAACTACCGTGATTACTGGAGAAAATGGGGATGGGTTCGCGACATACTCACCCTATGGAGAAAGGAAGAAGGTACTCCATATCATGAATCAAATCTACCACCTAACCTTGGAGTACTTGACCCGCTCACCG
Source organism: Rutidosis leptorrhynchoides (assembly GCF_046630445.1). Lineage (NCBI taxonomy): Eukaryota > Viridiplantae > Streptophyta > Magnoliopsida > Asterales > Asteraceae > Rutidosis > Rutidosis leptorrhynchoides. Next base: position 336,566,668 of record NC_092338.1, on the reverse strand, counting down.
GCGAACCCGTTCGCAATACCGTTTATACCCTATTTGCAAGAATTTTTCGTCTTGAAACTACCATTAATAGAACTAGAGAAGATATCCGACCTCTACCTCACATTGTTAAACAACTCGGGTTAGTAGAAGAAGTTAGAGAACTCCGAGCTTGAGTATTAACTTTAGAGAGCACGGTATACAATTTGCAATCATCAACAGTATCACCAACACCAGTAACATCACCAGCCTTAGCACCAATGGTACCAGTACCACCAACAACCCAAGTTTCAACAATCCATGCCTCAACATCTCATTCTGTACCTCGAGTATAATTATCGTTCCACAAATCATTCTACATCATTTATCTTCGTTCGACATGACGATTATGTAAACTCTAATGTTTTAGAGATTATGTATCATAGTTCTAATCGTAAATCTGATGAGTTTAATATCACATTGACTCATTAAATCCATAATTACATCTGAAGAAAATATATATGTAAATATATTTTCATAAAGATTGTGATTAAAAATTCTTTCGTACAAACTGTTAATGGTAAAAATATTTTAACGGGTAGGTAATACCCGAGAAATATTTAAGATTTCACATTAATAAGTTACATTGTACAGTCTTCGAATCTGATTCAACGGTCGATTACCATCCAACCTACATCTATCGATATACGAATCCTTTCACCACAGAATAACCATTTTCATTCAAATTCAATTTCATATTTGGATTTTTACTTACCAGAATCCAACAAGTGGCATAATGAAGAAATAATGGACACAATAAAAATTGATTAGAAACAGACTAATTAACAATATGGAATTTTGTTAAGAAACCATGCTAACTGTTCCAGCTAACTGTTCCTAGCTAACTGATTACATTCTATTTATCGCATTTTATTTATTGCAATTTAATTATCGCATTTTACATTCTCGCAATTTTATTTATTGTCATCTAATTTCTGTTATTTACTTTACGCACTTTAGTTATCATTATTTAATTCCTGTTATTTATTTTACGCACTTTAAATATCGGGACACGTATACAAGGTTTTGACATATCATATCGATGCATCTATATATATTATTTGGAATCACCATAGACACTCTATATGCAGTAATGATCGAGTTCTCTATACAGGGTTGAGGTTGATTCTATAATAATATATATACTTTGAGTTGTGATCGAGTCTGAGACATGTACACGGGTCCCGATACGTATTAATTAATTCGGATATTATATATTAAGCTATATATGTATTATCGGACTGTTAATTGTGGACTATCAAATATGGACTGTCGACATTGGATAATTAAAATGAATTAAAATATTGATTATAACATATGAAACTAAACATATCTTCAAGTTTGCCACTTGATCTCATCTTAAACCTCATCTGTATCTTGACGATTACAATCTGCGTTCAAACCTTTCATGATTCTTGAAAACACCTCAATCGATAGGATGAATCAACCGGACTTCATCTACGGAAGGAAAGGTTTATGCATATAGTTATGCACCTGAGAAACTCTCGGCAACTGAGTAAAAGTTTAACACGTTGCCGCATCAGATCCTTTGGCATTTATTAGCAAAAATAACTTTGCGATCCCCTTTCAAAGTAGCCAATTTTGTCACAGCTCCAGCAAGTCAACTTCGACTTTTCATTCGAAGTAGCCTTACTATAATCCTGATATATACAATTACCCTTTTTATAACGGAGAATTCTTTTATATTCCACCATATTACCAGAAGACGTACCAGCAGCCTCGTTGTTTTTTTTTGGCTTAAATCTCTCTGACAAATCATTATATTTATTCATTGAAACCCTATCATATACTCATCCGCATCTTGTAACGAGAACTGCCATACCAATTACCGGGAATCAGCAAATTTGTATTTTGAGTCTCGCAACGTTTCCACATCAACAGTTATATGTATCCATATAACATTTATCTCTTAGAACTATGATCTTCCATTCTGAAATTCAGAAAAGCACCCAGTCTGTGAATTAATGCTCTAAATTTTGAAAAGTTGAATGAAGCAACAAAAACTATGGATGATTTTAACAGTCAAAAGTTTGATAAAAAAAAAAGATACGTTGGAAAAGCTCAAAAGGAAGTTTGGTACTGAAAAACGAATTGGGCAAACCATGAAGGAGACTCTGAGCAAATTACAAGGACTAAACTTGTACATAAAGAACCCTGATGATTCTGTTTCTGATGAAGTCTTTAGTGAATATCTTGCTCCTTATTTATTCTAAATCCTTGTGAAAGGATTTTCTTCATCAACATTCGATCTCAGAAATTCTGAAAATATCATCATAAATATCTTTGATATTTCCGAGAATATTTTCATAACAATTCTTATTTGAAATCATTAATCTCTTCGTGCTATCAGTGTTACATCATATAGAAACTGTTAGTTTCTATATTCTGTAAACTTTCGAGCTTGAAATATGAATGTTATTGAAGTAATGTTGGGAACTGATGCATGGGTTAGTATAATATAATGACACTTGATCAACGTGATTATATTACAGTAAGTCATGCTGAGTTTCTAATGGAACGTGATGATTCACAGATCATAACGTCATCATGTGCCATGTTACACGACTCTTACATTCTATCCAATCTCCAAGTATATCAAGAACATATATTCTTAATAGTTCTATCTTTTCAGATATTTTAGTAATTTGAAAAATCAAGATCGTGCCATTACGATTTCCTTCTAGAACATTAACTATGTTCATTTCAAAATCCATATCTACGAATTCTGGACCATTATTCGCTTGACTTGAAGTCGGGAAGAGGAGACGAAAGTATGGAACTCTTGAATATAAAGAAAATATAAAGCTCGACAACAACACATAAATTACAAACCGTGCATATCAATACGTATTGCCACATAAAGGCACGGGAAAATTAAAAACACTATAACCCCAAGATAGTAGTAGAAGTAAATATAATCCTCCGGTGGTAGATGAAAGAGAAGAATGACAGATATGAAAGTTAAGAGTATATCAAGGATCAGAACTGGATGGAGCATATTAATGAATGCTTTAAAAATATGAATCAGGGGAGAAAGAATGGAAGGTGTGAGCTGTGAAAATAAGGAAACGAAGGGAGTGGATTTAAAGTAAAATATCCGACAGAGCAATCGAAACAGATTATTGCATTTAATCAAAGAAGATCTGATTTCCTATATCGCCGAAGAACCAAATCTTATTACGAAGATTTTCTTTAAATCCCATGAATTCCGGAAATCAATCATAACTACGTCATCAGTTCCCTCTCTTGCGATAGCTTCGATTATACTCTTTGTGTAATCAAATTTTTTTTTTACCTATATTACTCACTGATGATAAAACTCTAATTTCTAGCTCGGATACGTCATGAAAACATACTTATTGTCAGCCATGACCATTCCACTCAAATTTCGGGACGAAATTTCTTTAACGGGTAGGTACTGTGACGACCCGAAAATTTCCGACCAAATTAAAACTTAATCTTTATATGTTCCAACACAATAAGCAAAGCCTGTAATGTTGAGTCTCGAAATGTTTGAACTATTTATATAGATTCATTTAACCTGTGACTATTTCTGACGATTCACGAACAATTGTGTGTAAATAAATATGTAAATATATATACATATATAAATATAAGAGTGCATATTAAGTTGTATTAATAAAATACAAAATAATCATTTGAATTGAAAATGTAAAATAATGTACAAGATAATTAAGATTAAAATTTATTTATGATTTAAACGAATTCTTATTTTTATTTATTATCATTTTTATGATATTATTTAGTTATTTTATTAGAATTATTATTAATATTATTAGGGTATTTACTATTAATATTTATTAAAAATAAAAATAGGGAATCCCATTCTGTTAGAAGTAACTATCAATTTTTTTTTCTTTTTCTTCACATGAAAATAATTTACGTACTTCATGTCTCCAGTTTGTTAGAAGTCTACTTCACAAATCAATTGGAAATCAATTTAACTGTTAAATCATGTACCTAATCACTCTATATAAGTTACAAACTGCAATTTGAGTTGAAAACAAAGAAAACCCAGAAAATAAGCTCGACACTCTGTACATTCATCTTTTTCACCATATTTTGATTTAGAACAAATTTTCAAAATGTAATAATGCAGACATGTTAGGAATCGTCTATCTAAACTATCTGTAAGTTTTCAATCCTCAATTCTTTCTATTAATTTTTAATTTGAGAGTCAAAGTTTTGGTTTTTAAAGTCAACTAAGTGTTCTTGAATCAAATTCGAGTTTGTTTTGATATCTCCAGTTAATTTGATGATCCATAAAGATTATAGGAATGATTTGCAACACAATTCATATTGTAATCATAACCTATAACACTCTTAATCTAAAAATCAATTTTTGAGTTCTTGAGTTCTTCACAGTGATATACACTAACGTGAATTCGAAACAAATTTCAAAAACTAAAAATGTAGAGTTGTTAGGAATCATTTACTTAAACTTCCTGCAAAATCTCAAGTTCCAATTCTTGATAACGAATTCGAATTTGCAAGTCAAAGTTAAATTGGCAAAAGTCTAACTGTTTTGTTCTTGGAGAAATTAGAGCTTGTTTTGATGTTTTAAGTTCAATTGACGATTTCAATAGTTTTTAGGAATGATTTGAAACATGTTTCATGTTGTAAAGATTGTCCAAAACGAACTCAAAATTGAAAACAAAATTTTTTTTTTTCTTGGCTACTAGCAAGCAGTAGGATTTTTTTGTTTTTTTTCTCATTCTTTTTATATCATGAACACATTTTTATTTTTTGTTTTATGTTTGTTTAGAAGTCCTAAAACCATTTTGATGATTGACAATTAAGAATGAAGTTGTTTGATTGTTTAGATTTTGGTGAAGAAGATGAAGTGGGTTGAAACATGTAATAGATAAGTATTTGGGTTTGTATTATAAATCAGAAAAACTGAAATGGAGGAATGGTTAAGGGTGTTGATGAGTGAGCGAAAGGTCTCGGGTTCGAGCCCAGCTTGGTGCAATTTTTTTAAAAATTACTCCTAAGGTAGTTTTATACTTTTAAAAATTATTATTATTATTATTAATATTATTATTATTATCCTTAGGTATTTCTACAATTATTAATTTTACAAAACAAAAGATATATATGTACATATATTATTACATAAAATATACTAATATTACATAAAATTATGTTTCAACTAATATTATTGATATAACATTAATTAAATATCAAATAAGTATCATAATATATTATAAGAATAATTAATACATAACAAATATATAAACTTAATTGATTTATACTATAATGTGTTAATACTTGATATAGGTTCGTGAATCCGAGGCCAACCCTGCATTGTTCAATGTCGTCATATGTATTTTTACTACAAAATACAGTATTGTGAGTTTCATTTACCTTTTTACCCTTTATATTTTTGGGCTGAGAATACATGCGCAACTTTTATAACTGTTTTACGAAATAGACACAAGTAATCGAAATTACGTTCTATGGTTGAATGATCGAAACTGAATATGCCCCTTTTTATTAAGTCTGGTAATCTAAGAATTAGGGAACAGACACCCTAATTGACGCGAACTCTAAAGATAGATCTATCGGGCCCAACAAGCCCCATCCAAAGTACCGGATGCTTTAGTACTTCGAAATTTATATCATGTCCGAAGGAGGATCCCGGAATGATGGGGATATTCTTATATGCATATTGTGAATGTCGGTTACCAGGTGTTCAATCCATATGAATGATATTTTTGTCTCTATGCATGGGACGTATGATTATGAGAAATGGAAGTATGAAATCTTGTGGTCTATTAAAATTATGAAATGATTCTTTATGATAAACTAATGAACTCACCAACCTTTTGGTTGACACTTTAAAGCATGTTTATTCTCAGGTACGAAAGAAATCTTCCGCTGTGCATTTGCTCATATTAGAGATATTACTTGGAGTCATTCATGACATATTTCAAAAGATGTTGCATTCGAGTCGTTGAGTTCATCAAGATTATTATTAAGTCAATTATATTTGGATATATTATGAAATGCTTTACATGCCTGTCAACTGTCGATGTAACGAAAGTTTTTCTTTTAAAAACGAATGCAATGTTTGTAAAATTTATCATATAGAGGTCAATTACCTCGCGATGTAATCAACTGTTGTGAATCGTTTGTAATCGATATGGACTTCGTCCGGATGGATTAGGACGGGTCTCTACATTCAAGCCCTTCGAAATACCTAAAGACACTTCAAATAATGAACAATCGAGATGATGATCCAACCACATGTTATCCACAGTTACGTACCTGAAAAACTCGTGAAACCAAAGTCATAATTTAACACATATCCATGTCAGAACTTTTGGCATTTACTAGCTAAAATAACTTTTCAATCCCTTCTAAAAATAGACGGTTTTGTCACAGCTCCAGCAAACCAACTTCAATTGTTCATTCGAATAAGCCTTATTATAATGATTACCCCTTCATCATTATTACCGGGGAACCTTTCATATCTCGCCACATTAGCAGTAAACTTATTAACAACTTCATTGATCTTTGACTTTCTGAAAAATCTTTATATTTATCAAAACCCCATCATTTACTCATCTGCATCTTGTAACGAGAATTGCCATACGAATCATCGAAAATTAGCAATCAGTATTTTGAAATCTCGCAGCATGTCTACGCCAACAATTATATGTGTCTATCTTCTGGACTTATATACTTTGAATGTGAAGTTTCTGAAAAACACCCTAAACTGCGAACTAGTTCTCGAAATGCTGATGAAGCAGCAAAAACTATAAACGACCTTAACAGTAAAAAGTTTGATGATAAAGAGTAGTGTGTTGGCAATGCTCAGAAAAAGAGAAGATTTTGTACTGAAAAATACGGATTGAGCAAACCATGAAGAAGGCTGTGGATAAATCACAAGGACAAAATCTACCTTCAAAGAATCTAAATGATTCCGTGTCTGTTGAAGTCATTATCGAATACCTTGCTCCTGACTCTAAACCCTTACGGATAATATTCTTCTTCATCCTCTGATATTAGAAATTCTAAGATATCATCGTATCTTTCATTATAAATATCCTCCATATTTTTGAAGATATTTTTATAACTATTCTTATCTGAAATAATTCATCTTTTCGCGCTATCTATGTTACATCATAAAAGAAACTATTTTAGTTTCTAAATTCTGGAACCTTCGAGTTTAAAATATGAATGTTTTGAAGTAGTGTTAGAAACTGAAGCATGAGTTAGTATAATATAATGACACTTGATCAATGTGATTATATTACAGTAAGTCATGCTGAGTTTCTAATTGGAACGTAATGATTCACAGACCATAACGTCATCATGTGCCATGTTACATGACTCTTACATTCATTCTAATCTCTAAACATATCAAGAACATATTCTATTGATAATTCTATCTTTTCCTTTGGATTCTGGTAATTTCACAAGTCAAATTGTGCTATTACAATTTCTCTCTTAGAGCATTAGCTATGTTCATTTTGAATTTCATATCTATGAATTCTAGACCATTATTCGCTTGACTTGAAGTCGGGAAAAGAAGACGGAAGCATGAAATTCCAAAATATAAGGAAAAATATAAGCACGAAGACAACGCAGAAATTACAAACCGTGTATATCGATGCGTATAGCAATATAAAGACACGGGAAAACTAAGAACACTATAAACCCAAGAGCATAGTAGAAATTAACAGATTCCTCCAGGGGAAGATGAAAAAGAAGAATGACAGATGTGATAGTCAAGAATATATCAAGAATTAAAACTGGATGGAGCATATTGACGAATGTTTAGGGAGTACGAAGAAAGGAAGAAAGTATAAAAGATGGGAGATGTGGAAATAAGGAAATGTAGGAGGTTGATTTATAGTAAAATATCCGACAGAGAAATCGAGACAGATTATTGCATTAAATCGAAGAGGATCATAATTTTCTTAATCGCCGAAGAATCAAATCTTATATAGATTACAAAGATTTTCTTTAATCTGGAGATCAACCGTGATGACGTCAAAAGATAAGACGAATCCCTATTTTCTCATTTCACTCTTTTACGATAGCTTCACTCATACGTTTCGAGTAATCGAATTATTTTATCCATATTTCTCAATCATGATAAAACCCTATGAATCAACTTATATTCGTCATAATAACATTCTTATTGTTAGCCATGACGACCTCGATCAAATTTCAGGACGAAATTTCTTTAACGGGTAGGTACTGTGACGACCCGGAAATTTCTGACCAAATTTAAACTTAATCTTTATATAATTCCGACTTGATAATCAATGAATTTTAATAAATCTTGAACCTCCGAAAAGAGTTTTACACAAGCTTTTGTTCATCCTTTTATTCTTACGATTCACGAACGTCATAACTTGATTTAATTGTTTAATAGTTTAATTATTGGGTATATATATGGATTTATATATATATATATATATATATATATATATATATATATATATATATATATATATATATATATATATATATATATATATAACTTGAAAATATGATAATTAAATATCTCATTAAGTATATTAACAAAGTATTGTATATATATTTTCATACTACTAATTTAAAGAGTTTTTGAACAATATATATGTTACTATTTAAACGACGTAATTAACTTATGTTAAAATGTATTTACATATAATGTATTACGAGTGTAAATACATTCTTACAAGTATTGAATACACTTTATAATATACCAATACATATAAAGGATAGCTATACTCGTATTTCTGTTCAATTTTCTCAAGAATTCTACTCGCATTCATACGGTATTTTTACCTGTATTATACACAGCTTCTAGAAGTATTTACTATTGGTATAAACCAAAAGAAATCTGCAATTATTTGTGTAATATGTCATCCATGACCTAATCAATTTAATATGTCATCCATGACTTAATACATTTTAACTTATCTTAGATATTTTCACTAAAAGCCAAATTTTCAAGCCTATAAATTAGCACCATTTCTAACTCATTTTTACACATTCATTTTCCAAATTTTACTTCCAATTTTCACACACACTTGCAAGAACTCTCTCAAGTTTTATTCTACTACTTTTTTCCAGCAATTTTACATTCTAAACTTGAGGTAAAAACTCTACTTCAACTCTTGTTCAATTCATATGTTTATAGCTATCTATATAAGAGTTTATAAACTAGAACATAGTTTAGTTGATTCTAAACTTGTTTGAAAAACTAATCTAATCTTTCTAACTTAACTCTAATAACTCTTATTTATATATATTATGATGTTATATTAAGTTAATATAAGAACTTATAACTTGTACATATGAAGAACACCTTGAAACTTAACATATATCCTTTAATCTCCATTCAGTAAAAAGCGGACTGTTTTGGGTTGGGAATTAAAAACCTATCTTAGACTTTGAGTTTGAGGCTAAGACTTTGAAAATATGTTAATATATGTAAATAAGACTTCCAGTTTTTTTTCATGATTTTAGACAAAGTGGAAGTATTTTATCAAAAATCATATATTGGGTGGATGCCGGGATTTTTCCAAATCTGTCCACCGACACAAAAAGAGGGTAAAGCTCTAAAAATTACTACTTGGGATGAACTTTTCGAATTGGTTTTGTAAAATTGACTTCTTAAGGAATCCATAGCAATTTGATTCACTTTAAACGGAGTTGTAATGAATATTTGGCGAGCAAAACAAAATCTGCTAAAATTAACGTGGTATGGACGAAATTTATATTATAAAAACTATATTAACCATATCCTTGTTAACTTTTCCTATATCCTATATATATTTGGACATGTTATCATTAGTATAACAAAATATTATAATCTTGATTAATTTCGAGATTGTATATATATAATAATCTTGGTACGTTCCATGACAATACGTGCACAATACGTTTTGATAAATCCTAAGACAATACGTACACAATACGTCTTAGTTAATTCTAAGACAATACGTATACAATACGTCTCTGGATTGATGCAAGACAATACGTACACAATACGCGGTGGGGTAATTCTAAGATTATATATATATATATATATATATATATATATATATATATATATATATATATATATATATATATACCGATTATTGAACTATTGGACTGTTGGACTTTTCGGACTATTTTGGACTACTAAACTTGACAACTTAAATAATCACATGTGATTGAAAATATAAATAATCACATGTGATTGAGAATATAAACTTAAACAATCACATGTGATTGAATATATGATATGAACTTGCTATATTAATTTTGTTAACATGTATTATTATCTGAATCGTTATTATTATTATAGGTTCGTGAATCCAAGGACGACGGCCATATTTTTAATAAGTTAAAAACTTATTATTAATATACTTTTACTACCGTGAGTATATAGTCCCATTTTTAAACTCTACAAATATTTTGGGATGAGAATACATGCATTTTATGTTTTACGCCATAGACACAAGTACTTAAAATATATATTCTACGTTGAGTTGTACCACCTTGAATATCTTCCCTAATAGCTTGGTAACTAATATTTACATGTTGTAAGAACATGTAAGCGCGAATCCTATTGATAGATCTATCGAGTTTGACAACCCCAACCGGGCTAGTCGCTCTAGTATCGTAAACGGTTGCATAGTACTTCGTTTTTACTACACTTAGTACAGTGTAGGGAGATTTCATAATAAAGGGAATATGCCACATTAATGGTTAAGTATGGTTACCGAAGCGCTCAACAACTTATAGAATACTTTTATACACTTGCGAGTGTACATATATCTATAACTATGAAAATCTTGTGGTCTATATTTATATCAATGCTAAACCTATATATCTCACCAACCTTTGTGTTGACTGTTTAAGCATGTTTATTCTCAGGTCCTTAAGAAAGTCTTCCGCTGCTGCATTATCTGAGCAAGCGGTGCATGAAGTCTCATGCTTTTGTTTAAATGAAGTGTTGCATTTAATAAAACCTTTATCATGTATTATATTCGGTTGTTATGTCACGTGTGTAGTATTTGGAAACCGATGTATCATGGGGATTATTTCTTAAATAATCGCCCACTTGTTTAAAACATGCATTATGTATAATAATGGTGTGCTTTTTATGAAATGAATGCAATATTTTTCTAAAACGTATCATATAGAGGTCAAATACCTCGCTATGGGACCAATGAATAACGTACTACGTTTATAGTAATATGGACGGGTCGTTTCAGATACCATTAGAGTTCTCTTCTCTATCGCTGCAAATGAAGATTGGCCACTTCATCAATTTGATGTGAAGAATGCTTTTCTCCATGGCGAATTAAAAGAGGAAGTCTATATGGAAGCACCTCCTGGATTTACTGACAACTTTAAAAACAGGGAAGTTTGTCGACTTAAAAAGGCTTTATATGGGTTAAAACAATCACCACGGGCTTGGTTTGGAAGATTTACACTATTTATGAAAAAAATATGATTTTAAACAAAGCAACTCAGATCATACTCTCTTTTTTAAACGAAAAGAAAATTTAATTACATGCTTAATCATTTATGTTGATGATATGATAATAACAGGAAATGATAAAGAGGAAATTTCTAACTTAAAAATGAACTTAATTAAAGAATTTGAAATGAAAGATTTGGGCAAACTTAAGTATTTTTTGGGGATTGAGGTATTACGATCGCAACAGGGAATATTTATCTGTCAAAAGAAGTATGTTCTTGATTTTCTTGCAGAAACAGGTATGATTGATTGCAAACCAGCTGATACTCCAATGATTCCAAACCAAAAGTTATATATGGAAGACGAAGCTGATCTTGCTGACAAAGGGCAATACCAAAGGATGGTGGGAAAACTCATCTATCTTGCTCACACTCGGCCAGATATAGCACATGGAGTTGGAGTTGTGAGCCAGTTTATGCATCAATCACAGGTTCATCATATGGAAGCTGTAATGAGGATCATCAGATACTTAAAGAAAACAGCAGGCAATGGAGTTGTATTAAAAAAGAATGGGCACCTTGAAGCGCAAGTCTATACGGATGCAAGTTGGGTTGGAGAAAAAAGAGATAGACGATCAACTTCAGGTTTCTTCACAATAGTTGGAGGAAACTTAGTTGCGTGGAAAAGTAAGAAACAAAAGGTCGTTGCCTTATCAAGTGATGAATCAGAATTTAGAGGAATCGCAAAGGGAGTGGTGGAAGCTTTATGGATTCGAAAACTCTTGACAGAAATAGGATTCCCTCCAAAAGAAGCTATTCAGATCCTCTGCGATAATGAAGCAGCAATCGCAATCTCAGAAAATTCAGTTCAACATGATCGAACAAAACATGTTGAAGTGGATAGACACTTTATCAGAGAAAAGTTGGATGCAGAAATAATTTCTTTACCATATATAAGATCAGAAGATCAATTAGCCGACATTCTCACCAAATCTGTTAACGGAAGACTTTTTAGTGATGTTCTTAGCAAGTTGAATATTGGAGACCCCACTATTCTACTTGAGGGGAAGTGTTAGACTGCAACAACAAAAGAAGTCAACATAAGTCAAATAACCAAAAATGGTTATTTGACTTATTGGGATCAGATTGTATTCTCATCATTTCCCTTTTTAGACAAGTCACAACGGCACCTTAGCAACAACAGACATAGCAACGGATATCTCAGCAGACAAAGCAACTTTTCCAAATTAGTAAAGGGGTTCCAAAAGTTATTATGGAGCCATCTTTTTTCTAGAAATAGCTGTTAACATTTTTAGAGTATAAATACACTCCTCTTGTGTAATTGTAAATCACAATTGTATCAATTCAAGTTCATAATACAATAAACTGATCAATACTTCAATTTACTTCTTTAAATCTCAATTATTAACATGTCAGGCTATATGATACGTAGTAGGAGTATATGTATGATACGTAGTAGGAGCAGAGGCGGATCCAAAGGGTTAAGGAGGGGGGCGGCCGCCCCCGGTGGATTTCAAAATTTTAGTGCAAATTTTTTCCGTTTTTCGATTTTGCCCCCGGTGGAATTTTTTTTGCCCCAAACCCTCCATATTTTGCCCCAAAACCTTCGTATTTTGTCCAAAAACCTCCAAATTTTACTCAAAAAACTCTATATTTTGCCCCAAAATCTCTATATTTTGCCCCAAAATCTCTATATTTTGCCAAAATAAAATTCCCTACATTTTAGAAAAAAATCCGCCCCCGGTGAAAAATTTTCCTGGATCCGCCACTGAGTAGGAGTATATGTAGCCGGACCACCAACGGACCTGTGGTCCAGTGGTACCCGGCCCAAATGATCCTTAGCTCCACGCATGTAAAGATGGAAAAGAATAACCATGCAGGCTCGATTCCGGGTCCTGACATGCTGTAGGGGTTTAATGGTGATGGTGTTTCGTCAGGCTCCAGTGGCATACGGGGTGCGGCTGGATGGGTTGACATAGTCAACACATGACTAACATGTCTCTGCCGATACACATGTTTTCGGAAAGGAATGTAGCCTGACCCTATTTATTTTAACTTTAGTGTATATTCGTGGGTAGGACGAGTTTTTTCTATCTGGGCAACTGTCACCCACCACGTTCCATATATTTAATAGTGAAAACTTTATACGAATGGTTGATTTTAATGAAGACTGTAAACGGATGGTTGATTTGACTCTCGATGATTGTTATTTATTTTTTTTTCTTTTTTTTTTTTTCCGATGATTGTTATTGGTCATATACCTACACAAAAAAGTAAATAAAAAATATAAATATAAATTATACCTACATAATACTCCCTCCGTCCAATATTAATAGTTCAGTATTTCATTTTAAGATGTATCATATTAATAGTCCACTTTCATAAAAAATAAAAATGAAAAGCTTAAGTTCTATTATGCCCTTAATATATGTGGATAAGATTAAAAGAGAAAGAAACGGTAAGGGTAAAAACTGGAAAGTAAACAGAAAGTACCGTACTTTTATACTTAAACTGTGTGTTTTTTGTCAGTGGACTATTAATATGGGACGGAGGGTAACATACAAGGTTGCAAAATTCGCTATTCGGGGATTAATCGGTCGACACTTTAGAAGGATTAATCATTAATTCGGGGATTAATTGGAGATTAATAGGATTGTACTTTATACATTTAAATATTAAATATTTTAAAATTATGTGTAATTATAGAAAAAAAAAACTATAATTTAATAATAAACTTTAACATAATTGTCTAAAATTATTCATGTTGCTCATAACTATGAATACTAGTTTAAATTTTCATGTTAAAATGTTAACCATGTCCATATTTGACTTTGACTGACTTTGATTTCCAAATTCGATTTTGACCCATCAATTGATGTTAATCGTTTAATTAAACGGATTTTTGAAAAACGGAACGGATTGCTCTAAAAAATGATTAATAGAAGATTAATCGGTGAGTAATCGGGTTTTTTAAACACTGATAACATATTTTAGATGTGCTTGATAGGGGTAACGAACTCTAAAGAATAGATATTGTAATTATAGCCATTTAACTTTAAAAAGTGCTTCTAACCAATTACCCCTGTATTAATGGTCATTTCTTTACGATATTTAAAGTCATTTTGTTTTGAAAACGTGACAAGTGAGGGCGACCGTAGTAGTACTACGGGTGACCCGAGGGCGCAATTAAACTCGTGTGGAGTTCACTAATTTAAGACGTGTTTGATAAATCTAAATGATTATGCGTTGAATGATTCAGCCTTAATAATTAAAGGGCAATGAATCAACTCTCTTCTAATCGACAAAAACATTTATGATAATAATTTTAAATGAATAATATAAATGATGTAAAATAACCTTTTACATGAATAAGAAAACAATATAATTGTTTAATAATTGTTTTTGATACGATTTAAAGAAGATATTACATAAATTTAGGTAGTTAATAGTTAAGAGAGTTTCAGTTTTGAATGGTTCAACACGGAATTCTAAACCATTCAATACCATATGTCCTTCCAACGTGAGAAACAAACGCGCTAGATACTGAATGGTTCAGCATTCCGCGCAAACCATTCAATTAAAAGGCAAACTAATGCACCTTAAAATCTTACAAATAGTTATTCTATTAGATATATAGTCAAATGACTTTAGTGCCTTCGTCCCAGATCTATTGTCGTTAAACAAAACATACATTTTTGACAAGGTTGACAAAACAGAATCATTTGAGTATCCACACAAACTTTTTACAGATTTATTACTCACTACGGTTGGTATAATGCCGTATGTCCACACTTGTATAAAGTTGAGAAACCATTAAATGACCAGATTCATAAGTATCAGAGTAAAATTTTATTTCACTATTTGGAGACCTAACGCGTCGTTGAATGTTTCTGTGCCCCACATATAATCTTGTCCATCAAGTCTGAAATGGACCTTTTTACTGTTTGCATAGAGTCTGTATCCAAAACATATATACAACTCCCGAACATTAAATGGACAAAGTAGGAAAATTGTCATTAATAAGACAAACTAAGCCAAAAAAACTAAAACATTCACTACTAAAAACAATCAAGGTATGGTTTGGAACAAAAATTCGGATATTCTATTATATAGAGGTTAAACCTTATTTGATAAATTCTATAAAATATTAGAAAATCTTTAAAGTAGTTTTTCATATCCATACGGAATTTAGATAAGAAAAGTTACCCTGGTTTTATAGAATCCGAACGAAAGAGTGTTCGAACTCTTCATTAATCATGTTCGAAAATTTTGCTCGAACATGCGAAACTTGTTTGAAACCAGGGTACACGGACGTGACACGTTTTGTCGTCCATGACCTCATGTGATGAGGTCGAACGGTTATGCTTGAGTTCAAACAACGTATGGGTCGAATGAATGGTGTATTTTGACAACTTTAAAAACTTAATATGTAAAATATTAAATGATAAAAAAGCGTATTTCAACTAATTGAAGCATGGTGGGCCTATAACTCACACGTCCCAGGAACTAAACTTGGCTCTAATGCCAACTTGAATCGACCTCAATACCGACAACCGATGAATTTAATTTTTCTATTTAAAAAAAATGAGATGCCATACATCTTTCAAGATGCAGCACTTCCAACCATAGTGATCGCATCAATGCAATGACAGAAATTCCACTCCATAATCAACTCGACACGTTTGACACATGCAGCTTATACAAAGCATTTGACACATTGAACTGTTTCGACCCTGATAACTCGTAAAAAGTCACGTTTTTACCTCAAATATAAATTTGACTTACAAATTCCTTTTTATCAGTCATTTTGAAGATCTCGAAAAAGCGAATCAAATGGCTCAAGAATTGAAAAAAATATGAGCTATAACGAAGAAACTAGAGCCAAAACGGTGAACGATCAAAAAATGCACTTCAGAACGAGCACTGAGGGAGTAAAACCGTTCGTTACCACCATTTTAGGTACCGGGACCAACACCCTTTTAAGGTATCGGGACTGGTAGCCTGATATGACCAAAACGGATGGTTTATTTTAATGCGATGTCGTCAGGTCGTTACACATCTGTTGAGGATATCAAAAGGAACTAAAGGTTTTAAATCTATAATACCCGGGCCAAAATCTACTACTCCTTCTTACGGCTGAGTAAGAGAAGTATCACCTAGGGTCGTTCGTTTAAAAAGACAACAAAATCGAACTAATCACAATAGCTAACTGAACCTATCTTACTAGTGTTTTAAAATAAGTAGTTTGTTTCGGGTTTTCTAAATTCTAGATAAATAGATAAATAAAGTGGTAAAGATAAAATTTGTATTTCAGATAAGGTTAAGGCAAGTGCGTTGATATCGGCTAAAAAGTCATGTTTTTACCCCCGATATTGAGTCCTAAAAGCATAAAGTTCAAAACTTTGTCAGGAAAATTATCTCTTTTTTGGTTAAATTTGTAGATAAAGTAATTACGAAGATAATGCAAAAAGAATCAAGAGAAACGGATCTAAAACGAAGATTCTAGAGCGAAAATGGTGAAAGACAAGAAATCAACTTACGATCCAAGGAATCAGCAAGCCAAATGGCCTGCCAGTGTGCCAAACGGCTTGCCAAACGCCCAGATCAAACGGCCTCGTTAAACGGCTTGCCTTAGCAAACGGGCACTGCAAACGGCTTGCCAAACGGCCAGCTAAACGGCCTGCCAGCCGTTTGCAGGCAAATTTTGTGCTTATTTAAAGGCTTTTTGTCATCCAATTTCAACACACCTCTCTTCACTCTCTCACTACAATACACTTTCTCTCACTAGAGCTTTCAAGGCCTTCTCACCTCCGAACGGGAAATTAAGTACCCGGAGGCAAACGTCGAAGATTGTAATAGGAGCGGTCTAGAGGATGTCAGCACTTGTAATGGTCCAGATCTCGTCTATAAATGGTGAACGCTTTCCTTAATTTAATGAAGTTATCTTGTTATCTTAAGTTTCTTTCATCTTGCATGCTTATCTGTCTATTACGAATATTTATTATATGTTGAATACTTTATCTGAGACTTATCATACTGCTATGCTGAAACCCTGACGGTTTAGAAGTTTAATTTATGGATCACCCTTTTCACTTATTCACGTGGCTATAACCTAGTATTAGGACCTGATCAACCCTAGGATACAAGGTAAGTAGTTATGTGTGCTTAACGTCACAATAGGGATATAGTACCTACGTACGAGTAACCATTTATTCGTCAAAGAAGAGCTGCCCATTTAGGTTGTGATTAGAGTTAGCAACATAGAGTTCAGTGAACACTATCTTGCTCAAAAGCATGATTCGCGTTAGAAGCAACGTTTTTGAGATGTTGTAAGATGATCCGGGGTTGAATAAGTGATCGCAAAGGAGAGACCTCTAATCCAATTAGCAGTACCTTAGAATATCTAAGATTACACATCTGTTAATGTTAAGGCATAACATAGTGTTAAGTGGTGGAATATTGCTTTAGTTAGACCAACTAGGATTAAGAAAAGCTGAGACTTTCCTTTATGGATATACTACTTTGTTCATGTACTTAGGATTCTATCCATAAGGTCGTTTAAACCCTTTAGGTTAACGTTGGGAGTAGGGATATCCGTCTTAGCCAGAATCTTCAAAGCCTAAACTCTTAGTGACAAATCAGTTAGGTTCATAGCCCAGTTGATTGAGATATAGTGTTTATCCTGTAGTGACCCGAACTTTTCCATGTTTATATATATTAAATGAAATTGATTTTTACATGATTAAATGTTTCCAACATGTTAAGCAATCAAACTCGTTAAGACTTGATTATTTGAAATGAGTTTTATGTAGACAATTGACCACCCAAGTTGACCGGCGATTCACGAACGTTAAAACTTGTAAAAATGACATGACGATATATATATGGATATACATATAGTTAACATGAGATTATGATAAGTGAGTATCTCCATAAGTATATTAACAATGAGTTATATACATAAAAACAAGACTACTAACTTAAGGATTTCGAAACGAGACATATATGTAACGATTATCGTTGTAACGACATTTAAATGTATATATATCATATTAAGATATATTAATATATCATAATATCATGATAAGATAATAATTTAACATCTCATTAGATATAATAAACAATGGGTTAACAACATTAAATGAGATTGTTAACTTAAAGGTTTCAAAACAAAACTTACATGTAACGACTAACGATGACTTAACGGCTCAGTTAAAATGTATATACATGTAGTGTATTTAGATGTATTAATATACTTTTGGAAGACTTCAAGACATATATCAAAACACTAATACTTAACGAAAATGGGTACATTTACATTCCCATTCTTTTTTCATCAAGAATTCTAGTCGTATTCATACCCGTATTATACACAGCTTCTAGACGTACTTACTGTGGGTATATACCAATAGGAACTAGCATGGGATTCCACTCTTGATTATGTCATCTATGACTAATCAATTTTAACTTCTACCATGAACTAGTCAACTAACTAGAACTCCTTTTAACCCCACTCACCACTCACCACTTACCACTCATCATTCACTCCATTTCACTTCCAATTCTCTTTCTAATTCTCTCTCAACACACAAACACACTTATGAACGAATTTTGCCAGTAGCTAATTATCATCTTCATTAAAAATTGCTTCAAGAATCAAGCTATAATCATCTTAGGAAGAACACTTCAAGAACACTTCAAAAATCCTTTCAAGTTTACTAGTTTACATCCAAGCTTTCTAATCCATTCCAAGTAATCATCTAAGATCAAGAAACCTTTGTTATTTACAGTAGGTTATCTTTCTTATTCAAGGTAATAATCATATTCAAACTTTGATTCAATTTCTATAACTATAAACTATCTTAATTCGAGTAAAAAATCTTACTTGAACTTGTTTTTGTGTCATGATCCTACTTCAAGAACTTTCAAGCCATCCAAGATCCTTTGAAGCTAGATCATTTCTTATCACTTCCAGTAGGTTTATCTACTAAAATTGAGATAGTAATGATGTTCATAACATCATTCGATTCATATATATAAAACTATCTTATTCGAAGGTTTAAACTCGTAATCACTAGAACATAGTTTAGTTAATTCTAAACTTGTTCACAAACAAAAGTTAATCCTTCTAACTTGACTTTTAAAATCAACTAAACACATTTTCTATATCTATATGATATGCTAACTTAATTATTTAAAACCTGGAAACACGAAAAACACCGTAAAACCGGACATACGCCGTCGTAGTAACACCGCGGGCTGTTTTGGGTTTGATAATTAAAAACTATGATAAACTTTGATTTAAAAGTTGTTCTTCTGGGAAAATGATTTTTCTTATGAACATGAAACTATATCCAAAAATCATGGTTAAACTCAAAGTGGAAGTATGTTTTTCAAAATTGTCATCAAGACGTCGTTCTTTCGACTGAAATGACTACCTCTTACAAAAACGACTTGTAACTTATATTTCCGACTATAAACCTATACTTTTTCTGTATAGATTCATAAAATAGAGTTTAATATGAAACCATAACAATTTGATTCACTCAAAACGGATTTAAAACGAAGAAGTTATGGGTAAAACAAGATTGGATATTTTTTTATTGTTGTAGCTACGAGAAATATTGTAACAATTCTATACAAATCATAACTTAACAAACTTATATTGTATTATTCATGTATTCTAATATATATTATGTAATCTTGGGATACCATAGACACGTATACAATGTTTTGACATATCATATCGACCCATCTATATAATATATTTTGGAACAACCATAGACACTTTATATGCAGTAATGCTGAAGTTAGCTATACAAGGTTGAGGTTGATTCCAAAATAATATATATAGTTTAAGTTGTGATTTAGCCTGAGGCTTGTATACACTGGGTCGTGGATTGATCCAAGATAATTTATATTTATTTCTGTACATCTAGCTATGGACAACTAGTTGTAGGTTATTAACGAGGACAGCTGACTTAATAAGCTTAAAACATTATAACGTATTAAAAAAATGTTGTAAATATATTTTGAGCATACTTTGATATATATGTACATATTTGTATAGGTTCGTGAATCGACCAGTGGCCAAGTCTTACTTCCCGACGAAGTAAAAATCTGTGAAAGTGAGTTATAGTCCCACTTTTAAAATCTAATATTTTGGGATGAGAATACATGCAGTTTTATAAATGTTTTACGAAATAGACACACGTAAATGAAACTACATTATATGGTTGAATGATCCAAGCCGAATATGCCCCTTTTGCTTGGTAACCTAAGAATTAGTAAACCGATCTACTAATTGACGTGAATCCTAAAGATAGATCTATTGGGCCTAACGAACCCCATCCAAAGTACCGGATGCTTTAGTACTTCGAATTAATTTATATCATGTCCGAAGGATTTCCCGGAATGATAGATGATATTCTTATATGCATCTTGTTAATGTCGGTTACCAGGTGTTCACCATATGAATGATTTTTATCTCTATGCATGGGATGCATATTGAAATATGAAATCTTGTGGTCTATTATTGTGATTTGATAATATATAGGTTAAACCTATAACTCACCAACATTTTTGTTGACATTTTAAGCATGTTTATTCTCAGGTGATTATTAAGAGCTTCCACTGTTGCATACTAAAATAAGGACAAGATTTGGAGTCCATGCTTGTATGATATTGTGTAAAAACTGCATTCAAGAAACGTATTTTTGATGTAATATATTCTTATTGTAAACCATTATGTAATGGTCGTGTGTAAACAGTATATTTTAGATTATCATTATTTGATAATCTACGTAATGCTTTTTAAACCTTTATCGATAAAATAAAGGTTATGCTTGTTTTAAAAATGAATGCAGTCTTTGAAAAACGTCTCATATAGAGGTCAAAACCTCGCGACGAAATCAATTAATATGGAACGTTTATAATCAATATGAACGGGACATTTCAATTGGTATCCGAGCGTTGGTCATAGAGAACCAGAAATTTGCATTATTGTGTCTTATCGAGTTTGTTAGAATACATTAGTGAGTCTGGACTTCGACCGTGTTTTCTTTAAAAACGATTGCTTAACACTTTTGTTGGAAACTATATATTATTAACATGTAAATATTATGTGATATATTAACCTCTTGATGTGTTTGATATTGTGTGATAGATGTCTACCACTAGTACAAATCCCATCAATTCACCTAATAATAATGAAGAGTCGAATATATTTTGGGAAGATTCACAAATTCTCGAAGAGGAACCGGAAGAGGAGGAACCGGAAGAAGAGGAACCAGAAGAGGATGAATCGGAAGAGGAGGAACCAGAAGAAGAAGAGGTTCCGGAGGAAGAAATAGTGATACCTACAGTAAATCGTTTAAATAAAAGAAAATCCTCAACTGACGGACCAAAGTTAAAAATGGTCAATGTTGTTTCTGCCGAGGAAGCAAAATATTGGGAAGATTACCAATTTTCCGATGAATCGGATCCCGATGAGGATTCCGATGATGTTATAGAAATCACCTCGACCCAATTTAATATAGCAAAAGAAAACAATAAGGGAAAAGGTATAAAAATAGAGAAACCCAATTCCAACCCCGATGAGCTTTATATGTATCGGCAACATCCGTATTTCCTAAAGTGTAACAATAA
Source organism: Rutidosis leptorrhynchoides (assembly GCF_046630445.1). NCBI lineage: Eukaryota > Viridiplantae > Streptophyta > Magnoliopsida > Asterales > Asteraceae > Rutidosis > Rutidosis leptorrhynchoides. The sequence continues at coordinate 336,544,525 of NC_092338.1, read as the reverse complement.
CCCGGGAACCTCTAAACCACCAGGTTTTTCTAAACCATTGTGGAAAACGACATCTCGTATTAGAGGAACACCATATATACCTGGAAAATTAGGAAAGCGAACCAAGTCCGAAGAAGAAGAAACCAGTGATTCAGATTAGGGAGTTGTAATCATGTTGTGTATTATATGTATTATAGTGTGCTTGTACTTTTATGTTCTATGTAAAAATTGCTTGTATTGTTTGTTAATTATCTTTTATGAATCTAATCCTTGTCTATTTTACAGTATAAAAACAAAATGGACGTTAAGGGTAGACAACCGAATATTTTAGAAGACCTACCAGAGGATATGATTGAAGAAATCTTGTCTAGAGTCGGTCAGAGTTCATCAGCACATTTAGTTATGGCGAAATTAACTTGTCAAATATTTGAAAGACTTTCCAGAAATGCCTTAGTTTATAAAAGGCTTTCCTTTGATAGGTGGGGTATATCACATTGGGGAGACCGTAAGTTACGCCGTGTTTTATTTAAAACATTAAATGCGGGGAACCCAAATGCAATTTTACACTACGGGTTAAGAACCTATTTTGACTCAACATATCCCAACATAGGATTTCGTGAGTTAGAAAGAGCTTCTAACATGCAACATGTTATACTTACGGGTTAGTGATGTTCGCTTCTTACCAAAATGAGAAAAAGAATATCAGGTTATAACTTTTAAATAAAACCTTTCCACAAGTGACGGATTCAGTAGTTGGGGTGAGAAACAAGGTTTTTAGATTATTACGGAGCTGTTGGACATTACGAAACCCTCGTCCTTTTGACGACATTACAACATGCTGCCTAGCTAATGGTCATAACGGTTATTTTCCACAAGACCAAGGATAGGAAGTCGTCTTAGTAAAACCAGAATGCATGACTTGTTTCTGGACTTATGAATTACATGTCTTTATTTCCTTTGCTGAACAGCTTGCGTATTAACTAGATTTATCTTCAAAATTGTCATGTATCAAAGTGTAATATATTTCATGTTATATGTAATATAGTGAAGTTGTAAGTTTGAAGAATATTTGTATGTGATATATTATTATAATCAGTTTTTCATATGGAATTGTAGTAGTTGAATTGTATATTAGCTACTAAGTATGAACTTAACGGGTAGGTAGTACCCAAGTTTAAACTTATAAAATGCTAATATGAAGAAAAAGCTTTTATAAATAAGTTCATATTATGCTACGAAATACTATTGACTACTCTTAATATTCTGTATGATTAACTCGATTCAGTTGGCTATTTTGAAAGAAATTGCACCGACTACTCGACAAACCATGAATATGAGCGAAGAGGAATTTCATACTTTTCTTGCTGCAAACATAGCTGCAGTACAAGCTGCGCTACATACCAACAATAACTATGAATCTAGCAATGCAGCTAACGGCGCAAGAAATCGTGTAGGATGCACCTACAAAGAATTCACTGCCTGCAAACCTTTGGAATTTGATGGAACCGAAGGACCAATTGGATTGAAACGGTGGACTGAGAAAGTCAAATCGGTGTTTGCCATAAGTAAGTGTACTGAAGAGGACAAAGTTAAGTACGCTACGCATACCTTCACAGGTACTGCGTTAACGTGGTGGAACACCTATCTTGAACAGGTAGGACAAAATGCTGCTTACGCACTACCGTGGTCGGCATTCAAGCAATTAATGAACGAGCAGTACCGTCCTAGAAACGATGTCAATAAACTCAAGGCAGAACTTAGAGAGTTACGAACACAAGGGTTCGACGTTACCACTTATGAACGACGATTCACAGAGTTGTGCCTATTGTGTCCGGGAGCATTCGAAGATGAAGAAGAGAAGATCGACGCATTTGTAAAAGGGTTACCAGTAAGGATTCAAGAAGATGTGAGTTCACACGAGCCTGCTTCTATACAGAAGGCAAGTCGAATGGCTCATAAACTCATAAATCAGATTGAGGGAAGAATTAAAGAGCAGGCAGCCGAAGAAGCCAACACGAAACAACTCAAGAGGAAGTGGGAGGAAAACGGTGACAAGAGTGTCCAGTACAACAACAACAACAATTACAACAACAATCGCAACAACTATCCCAACAACCGCAACAACAATCGCAACAATAACCGCAATCCTAACAATAACTACAACAAACATCCCAACAACAACAACAACTACAACAACCGTTTCATCAACAATAACAATCCCAACAACAACCTCAATAACAAAAACGGCAACAAAAACCAAAAACAGCCATGTCATAGTGTGAAGAAAATCATCAGGGGTTTTGCACGACATTTTACAACAGGTGTAAAAGAAATGGTCATAGCGCGACAAAGTGTGAGGTTTACGGACCAAAGTTTAACAGAACTAAAAGAACAAATAATGTCGGAACAAGTAATGCCGAAACGAATAGTGTCGGAGCAAGTAATACCAACGTTGTTTGTTATAAATGTGGAAAACCGGGCCACATTATTAGAAATTTCCCGAATCAGGGGAATACTAATGGGCAAGGCCGTGGAAGAGTTTTCAATATTAATGCGGCAGAAGCACAGGAAGACCCGGAGCTTGTTACGGTTACGTTTCTTATTGATGATAAATCTGCTTATGTTTTATTTGATTCGGGTGCGGATAAAAGCTATATGAGTAGAGAATTTTGTGCTAAATTAAGTTGCCCATTGACGCCTTTGGATAGTAAATTTTTACTCGAATTAGCAAACGGTAAATTAATTTCAGCAGATAATATATGTCGGGAGAGAGAAATTAAACTGGGGGATGAAACGTTTAAAATTGATTTAATACCAGTCGAGTTAGGGAGTTTTGATGTAATAATTGGCATGGACTGGTTGAAAAAGCTGAGAGCAGAGATCGTTTGTTACAAAAATGTGATTCGCATTATGCGTGAAAAAGGAAAACCTTTAATGGTGTACGGAGAAAAGAGCAATGCGAAGTTAAATCTTATTAGTAGTTTGAAGGTGCAAAAACTAATAAGAAAAGGTTGTTACGTCATTCTAGCACACATCGAGGAAGTTAAACCTGAAGAAAAGAACATCAATGATGTTCCCATCGCAAAAGAATTTCCCGATGTATTTTCGAAAGAATTACCGGGACTACCTCCGCACCGATCTGTTGAATTTCAGATAGATCTTGTACCAGGAGCTGCACCAATAGCTCGTGCTCTATACAGACTTGCACCTAGTGAGATGAAGGAACTCCAAAGCCAATTACAAGAACTTTTAGAGCGTGGTTTCATTCAACCAAGCACATCACCGTGGGGAGCTCCTGTTTTGTTTGTCAAGAAGAAGGATGATACATTTAGGTTGTGTATCGACTACTGAGAGTTGAACAAACTTACTATTAAGAACCGATAACCACTACCAAGAATCGATGACTTATTTGATCAACTACAAGACTCGTCGGTTTATTCGAAGATCGATTTACGTTCCGGGTATCATCAAATGCGGGTGAAGGAGGATGATATTCTGAAGACTGCTTTTAGGACACGTTACGGTCATTATGAGTTTATGGTTATGCCGTTTGGTTTAACAAACGCACCAGCTGTGTTCATGGACCTCATGAACCGAGTGTGTGGGCCATACCTTGACAAGTTTGTCATTGTTTTCATTGATGACATACTTATTTACTCAAAGAATGACCAAGAGCACGAAGAACATTTGAGAAAAGTGCTAGAGTTGTTAAGAAAGGAAAAACTGTACGCTAAGTTTTCAAAGTGTGCATTTTGGTTGGAAGAAGTTCAATTCCTCGGTCACATAGTGAACAAAGAAGGTATTCAGGTGGATCCAGCAAAGATTGAAACCGTTGAAAAGTGGGAAACCCCGAAAACTCCGAAACACATACGCCAGTTTTTAGGACTAGCTGGTTACTACAGAAGGTTCATCCTAGACTTTTCCAGAATAGCAAAACCCTTAACTGCATTAACGCATAAAGGGAGAAAATTTGAATGGAAGGATGAACAAGAAAAAGCGTTTCAATTGTTGAAGAAAAAGTTAACTACGGCACCTATATTGTCATTCCCTGAAGGGAATGATGATTTTGTGATATATTGTGACGCCTCAAAGCAAGGTCTCGGTTGTGTATTAATGCAACGAACGAAAGTAATTGCTTATGCGTCTAGACAATTGAAGATTCAAGAACAGAATTATACGACGCATGATTTGGAATTAGGCGCGGTTGTTTTTGCATTAAAGACTTGGAGGCACTACTTATATGGGGTCAAAAGTATTATATATACCGACCACAAAAGTCTTCAACACATATTTAATCAGAAACAACTGAACATGAGGCAGCGCAGGTGGATTGAATTGTTGAATGATTACGACTTTAAGATTCGTTACCACCCAGGGAAGGCAAATATGGTAGCCGACGCCTTGACCAGAAAGGACAGAGAACCCATTCGTGTAAAATCTATGAATATAATGATTCACACTAACCTTACTACTCAAATAAAGGAGGCGCAACAAGGAGTTTTAAAAGAGGAAAACTTAAAGGATGAAATACCCAAAGGATCGGAGAAACATCTTAATATTCGGGAAGACGGAAGCCGGTATAGGGCTGAAAGAATTTGGGTACCAAAATTTGGAGATATGAGAGAAATGGTACTTAGAGAAGCTCATAAAACCAGATACTCAATACATCCTGGAACGGGGAAGATGTACAAGGATCTCAAGAAATATTTTTGGTGGCCAGGTATGAAAGCTGACGTTGCTAAATACGTAGGAGAATGTTTGACGTGTTCTAAGGTCAAAGCTGAGCATCAGAAACCATCAGGTCTACTTCAACAACCCGAAATCCCGAAATGGAAATGGGAAAACATTACCATGGATTTCATCACTAAATTGCCAAGGACTGCAAGTGATTTTGATTCTATTTGGGTAATAGTTGATCGTCTCACCAAATCAGCACACTTCCTGCCAATAAGAGAAGATGACAAGATGGAGAAGTTAGCACGACTGTATTTGAAGGAAGTCATCTCCAGACATGGAATACCAATCTCTATTATCTCTGATAGGGATGGCAGGTTTATTTCAAGATTCTGGCAGACATTACAGCAAGCATTAGGAACTCGTCTAGACATGAGTACTGCCTATCATCCACAAACTGATGGGTAGAGTGAAAGGACAATATAAACGCTTGAAGACATGCTACGAGCATGTGTTATTGATTTCAGAAACAGTTGGGATCGACATCTACCATTAGCAGAATTTTCCTACAACAACAGCTACTATTCAAGCATTGAGATGGCGCCGTTTGAAACACTTTATGGTAGAAAGTGTAGGTCTCTGATTTATTGGAGTGAAGTGGGGGATAGACAGATTACGGGTCCGGAGATAATACAAGAAACTACTGAGAAGATTATCCAAATTCAACAACGGTTGAAAACTGCCCAAAGTCGACAAAAGAGCTATGCCGACATTAAAAGAAAAGATATAGAATTTGAAATTGGAGAGATGGTCATGCTTAAGGTTGCACCTTGGAAAGGCGTTGTTCGATTTGGTAAATGAGGGAAATTAAATCCAAGGTATATTGGACCATTCAAGATTATTGATCGTGTCAGACCAGTAGCTTACCGACTTGAGTTACCTCAACAACTCGCGGCTGTACATAACACTTTCCACGTCTCGAATTTGAAGAAATGTTTTGCTAAAGAAGATTTCACTATTCTGTTAGACGAAATTCAAATCAACGAAAAACTTCAATTCATCGAGGAACCCGTCGAAATAATGGATCGTGAGGTTAAAAAACTTAAGCAAAACAAGATACCAATTATTAAGGTTCGATGGAATGCTCGTAGAGGACCCGAGTTCACCTGGGAATGAGAAGATCAAATGAAGAAGAAATACCCGCACTTATTTCCAGAAGATACGACAACACCTCCAACTGCTTAAAATTTCGGGACGAAATTTATTTAACGGGTAGGTACTGTAGTGACCCGAACTTTTCCATGTTTATATATATTTAACGAAATTGATTTTTACATGATTAAATGTTTCCAACATGTTAAGCAATCAAACTTGTTAAGACTTGATTATTTGCAATGAGTTTCATGTAGACAATTGACCACCCAAGTTGACCGGCGATTCACGAATGTTAAAACTTATAAAAACGACATGACGATATATATATGGATATACATATAGTTAACATGAGATTATGATAAGTGAGTATCTCCATAAGTATATTAAAAATGAGTTATATACATAAAAACAAGACTACTAACTTAAGGATTTCGAAACGAGACATATATGTAACGATTATCGTTGTAACGATATTTAAATGTATATATATCATATTAAGATATATTAATATATCATAATATCATGATAAGATAATAATTTAACATCTCATTAGATATAATAAACAATGGGTTAACAACATTAAATGAGATTGTTAACTTAAAGGTTTCAAAACAACACTTACATGTAACGACTAACGATGACTTAACGACTCAGTTAAAATGTATATACATGTAGTGTATTTAGATGTATTAATATACTTTTGGAAGACTTCAAGACATATATCAAAACACTAATACTTAACGAAAATGGGTACAGTTACATTCCCATTCTTTTTTCATCAAGAATTCTAGTCGTATTCATACCCGTACTATACACAGCTTCTATACGTACTTACTGTGGGTATATACCAATAGGAACTAGCATGAGATTCCACTCTTGATTATGTCATGTATGACTAATCAATTTTAACTTCTACCATGAACTATTCAACTAACTAGAACTCCTTTTAACCCCACTCACCACTCACCACTTACCACTCATCATTCACTCCATTTCACTTCCAATTCTCTTTCTAATTCTCTCTCAACACACACACACACTCTTATGAATGAATTTTGCCAGTAGCTAATCATCATCTTCATTAAAAATTACTTCAAGAATCAAGCTATAATCATCTTAGGAAGAACACTTCAAGAACACTTCGAAAATCCTTTCAAGTTTACTAGTTTACATCCAAGCTTTCTAATCCATTCCAAGTAATCATCTAAGATCAAGAAACCTTTGTTATTTACATTAGGTTATCTTTCTTATTCAAGATAATAATCATATTCAAACTTTGATTCAATTTCTATAACTATAAACTATCTTAATTCGAGTAAAAATCTTACTTTAACTTGTTTTTGTGTCATGATCCTACTTCAAGAACTTTCAAGCCATCCAAGATCCTTTGAAGCTAGATCATTTCTTGTCACTTCCAGTAGGTTTACCTACTAAACTTGAGGTAGTAATGATGTTCATAACATCATTCGATTCATATATATAAAACTATCTTATTCGAAGGTTTAAACTCGTAATCACTAGAACATAGTTTAGTTAATTCTAAACTTGTTGGCAAACAAACGTTAATCCTTCTAACTTGACTTTTAAAATCAACTAAACACATGTTCTATATCTATATGATATGCTAACTTAATGATTTAAAACCTGGAAACACAAAAAACACCGTAAAATCGGACATACGTCGTCGTAGTAACACCACGGGCTGTTTTGGGTTTGATAATTAAAAACTATGATAAACTTTGATTTAAAAGTTTTTCTTCTGGGAAAATGATTTTTCTTATGAATATGAAACTATATCTAAAAATCATGGTTAAACTCAAAGTGGAAGTATGTTTTTCAAAATGGTCATCAAGACGTCGTTCTTTCGACTGAAATGACTACCTCTTACAAAAATGACTTGTAACTTATATTTCTGACTATAAACCTATACCTTTTCTGTATAGATTCATAATATAGAGTTCAATATGAAACCATAGCAATTTGATTCACTCAAAACGGATTTAAAACGAAGAAGTTATGGGTAAAACAAGATTGGATATTTTTTGATTGTTGTAGCTACGGGAAATATTGTAACAATTCTATACAAATCATGACTTAACAAACTTATATTGTATTATTCATGTATTCTAATATATATTATGTAATCTTGGGATACCATAGACACGTATACAATGTTTTGACATATCATATCGACCCATCTATATAATATATTTTGGAACAACCATAGACACTCTATATGCAGTAATGTTGGAGTTAGCTATACAGGGTTGAGGTTGATTCCAAAATAATATATATAGTTTGAGTTGTGATCTAGCCTGAGGCTTGTATACACTAGGTCGTGGATTGATCCAAGATAATTTATATTTATTTCTGTACATCTAACTATGGACAACTAGTTGTAGGTTATTAACGAGGACAGCTGACTTAATAAGCTTAAAACATTATAACGTATTAAAAAAATATTGTAAATATATTTTGAGCATACTTTGATATATATGTACACAGTGGCCAAGTCTTACTTCCCGACGAAGTAAAATTCTATGAAAGTGAGTTATAGTCCCACTTTTAAAATCTAATATTTTGGGATGAGAATACATGCAGTTTTATAAATGTTTTACGAAATAGACACAAGTAAATGAAACTACATTATATGGTTGAATGATCCAAGCCGAATATGCCCCTTTTGCTTGGTAACCTAAGAATTAGTAAACCGATCTACTAATTGACGCGAATCCTAAAGATAGATCTATTGGGCCTAACGAACCCCATTCAAAGTACCGGATGCTTTAGTACTTCGAATTCGTTTATATCATGTCCGAAGGATTTCCCAGAATGATAGGGGATATTCTTATATGCATCTTGTTAATGTCGGTTACCAGGTGTTCACCATATGAATGATTTTTATCTCTATGTATGGGATGTATATTGAAATATGAAATCTTGTGGTCTATTATTGTGATTTGATAATATATAGGTTAAACCTATAACTCACCAACATTTTTGTTGACGTTTTAAGCATGTTTATTCTCAGTTGATTATTAAGAGCTTCCGCTGTTGCATACTAAAATAAGGACAAGATTTGGAGTCCATGCTTGTATGATATTGTGTAAAAACTGCATTCAAGAAACTTATTTTTGATGTAATATATTCTTATTGTAAACCATTATGTAATGGTCGTGTGTAAACATTATATTTTAGATTATCATTATTTGATAATCTACGTAATGCTTTTTAAACCTTTATCGATAAAATAAAGGTTATGCTTGTTTTAAAAAATGAATGCAGTCTTTGAAAAACGTCTCATATAGAGGTCATAACCTCGCAACGAAATCAATTAATATGGAACGTTTATAATCAATATGAACGGGATATTTCATATCCTAGGAAATTAGACTCTTGTGATAATTCCCCTTCAGAACTCTATTCTCCATACCTGTCTATCTCTATCTTTATGAGTTCAATTACTGATTTATTTAGTTAATCTTAATCTATCACCTCTTGTCACTAGGATTAACTATATAGGCACTTTTGTTCCACGTTACTGAGCAAACATAAAAAAATACGAACCTGAGTTATATTTACCACTTAATCGTTAAAAGGAAGACAAGTAGGTGAGTTATAGCTAGGAACCCAGCTAAATATAAATGATAAAACCATTACTCTCTTGTGGTAGCTAATTCTGACGTGTTGCGACCTAACGACACCACACAAATAAAACCGTCCGTTTTGGCCATATCATAAGTGGAAGTAAGTTTTTGGCGCCGCTGCTGGGGACTTAATTTCTGTCTGTTAAGGTAATCATTGATTCTATTAAGATATCTGATATTCTTGAGTGGTGTATAAGAAAGACAATTATACACGGAATTGTTTGTTGGATTTTCCGAACAGTCTCCAATTATATTGGAACCAAAAGGATCCCGCCTCTCTGTTGTCTGCCTGGCCACTTGTTTCAAAGATAAATTGACAGGAAACACACCTGCTTAACCAGCAGGGAGTTTGTCAGTACAGGATTTAAAGTCGCCATTACAGTAAACCCTTTTTAAAACTATAAAACAAAATATTAATTATGGTATTAATTTCTATAGATTCCAGTTCAAACTTAACCGACTACGAAGAAAGTGTGAAAGGCAGTTGCTCTCCCACAACTTCAGAAACCGGCGAAGTTTTTCTTTATAAACCTAAAACAAATCTAAACCCTGATGAATCTCATCAAGAATTAGTTCTTGATCCTCGTAGCCCAAGAAGCCGGATAATTTCATCTGACTTAGAGATTTCATTGCTTTTGGATAAATTTTACTCAAATGAACCAGGATTCAACCCTCTTCACGATCCAAAAGGGAGGCTCAGTCTTAACAAACTCCTGATTATGGAAGATGAAATACGGGAAGAATATCCAACTATTTTCAACTATCCAGACTTGTTTGAATTTAATCCCAATGAGATACGACACATTGATAAAACAAAAGCTCCGTTTACTGGAAATCTGTTAAATCCTAGTAGAAGGTTAGAAGTCTATAGAGAATTCATTAGGCACCTCTATTCCTCAGACTTCCCGTTCTCAACATTTCAAATCAATCTGTTAAAAGAGCTGCGTTCTTAAGTTCGTTCTCTTCACAAACTGTTAAAAGAATGTGGGGATGATATTGTTGTCAAATATCGAGATGCGGAAATTGATTTCAAATTCGATTTAGAGTCATTCATCAGTTTTCTCCCCCACTTCACCAATAAGGAAGTTTCTCCATTATTATTATTATTATTATTATTATTATTATTATTATTATTATTATTATTATTATTATTATTATTATTATTATTATTATTATTATTATTATTATTATTATTATTATTATTATTGTTATTATTATTATTATTATCAATTATGTTATTATTATTAAGTTAATTATTGTTATCACTAATGTTAATACTATGAATGTTATTATCATTATAAGTAATATCAAATAAACCTTATTAGTATTATTATTATTATTATTATTATTATTATTATTATTATTATTATTATTATTATTATTATTATTATTATTATTATTATTATTATTATTATTCTATTATTATTATTATTGTTATTATTACTAGTATTATAATTACTATCATTGTTATTATTACTAATATATGTAATGTTATTGTTATTAATGACATAAGTATTATTATTAATATTATCACCATTAGTATTAATAGGATTATTAGTATTATTATTATTAAACTTATTATTATCATTATTATTATTGGTAGTAAAGTGATTATTTTTATAGTAGTATTGTTATCAGTACTATTAGTATTATTATCATCAATACGATTTTATATAAACATTATTTTATCAAAAGTATCATTATTAAAGTTATTAGAATTATCACAAAAATAAGTATTATTATTATCATGACTATTAAGATTATCTTTTGTTAAAATTTATATTTTTATTATTATTACTTTATAAATATTATTATTATCACTATCATTATTACTACAAATAAAGTGAGATATGTTAGTATCCAAAAGTATTATTTTCAATATCATTATTAAATCTAATTATTTATTATCATTATTTTGGTATCATCATTAATTTAGTAAATAAATAATATTTGTATATAAGTATATTTAATTTACATAACTTAACTATATTAATATATCTATATATCAAATGAAAATATACATAATAAAACTTATATATATATATATATATATATATATATATATATATATATATATATATATATATATATATATATATATATATATATATATATATATATATATATATATATATATAAATCACATCACTAATAATAATATATTTGTTCGATTACGAGTATATGTTTTAATATATATACGAATGATATAGGTTCGTGAATCCGGGGCCAACCTTGCACTTGTTCAATGCCGTCATATGTATTTTTACTACGAAATATAGTAGTGTGAGTTTCATTTGCTCCCTTTTTAAATGCTTTTGCAATATATATTTTTGGGACTGAGAATACATGCGTTGCTTTATAAATGTTTGACGAAATAGACACAAGTACTTAAAACTACATTCTATGGCTGGATTATTAAACTGAATATGCCCCTTTTTAGTCTGGTAATCAAAGAATTAGGGAACAGACACCCTAATTGACGCGAATCCTAAAGATTGATCTATTGGGCCTAACAAGCCCTATCCAAAGTACCGGATGCTTTAGTACTTTGATGTTTATATGTTTGGGGATATTCTAGATACATTTTGTTAATGTCGGTTATTAGGTGTTCAAACCATATGAATGAATTTTTAAACACTTACGAGTGTATGATTATTGAATAAATGAAATCTTGTGGTCTATTAAAATTATGGAAATGATTGATTTCGATAAACTAATGAACTCACCAACCTTTTGGTTGACACTTGAAAGTATGTTTATTCTCAGGTATTAAAGAAATCTTCTGCTGTGCATTTGCTCATTTTAAAGATATTACTTGGAGTCATTCATGACATATTTCAAAATACATTGCATTCGAGTCATTGAGTTCATCAAGATTATTATTAAGTCATTATAGTTTGGATATAGTATGAAATGGTATGCATGCTGTCAACTTTCGATGTAATGAAAGTTTATCTTTTAAAAACGAATGCAATGTTTGTAAAATGTATCACATAGAGGTCAAGTACCTCGCGATGTAACCAAATGTAATGTATTCGTCCAGATGGATTAGGATGGGTCACTATAGGTGGTATCAGATCGGTGGTCTTAGCGAACTAGGTCTTGCATTAGTGTGTCTAACTGATAGTTGTTAGGATGCATTAATGAGTCTGGACGACCGTGTCTGCATGTCAAAAGTTTTGCTTATTATTTCTTGTAGGAAATTATCTGCTTATCATTCTTAGTCTAGACACGTTTTACTGCATTGACTGCATGAATAGTGTATAGACAAAAATTCATATCTTAGCGTATCTGTTACTGTAGACTTTGCCTGACAGCTTCCGTAGATTCCTCCGTAACTTATGAGATTTTAGTATTATATATGCATATGTAAATTATGTATTGCAGGATACTAATCTACATCCTATAATCTAATTCATATTGAAAATCCTCCATCTGATCGTATGAGATGGATCCCTCAACCAGTTTGAATTCCTCGAATTCCGACAGCTATTCCGATATGGATATCCACATGAGCTCTGAAAGTAATGTAACCGGAATGGATCAACCGATTAGTCATCTTCAATTCTGGATGAATTAGGGATGGGTTCGTAGCCTACTTAATCATTGGAGATGTGAAGAAGGCGATCCCTCTACCAACCGAATTCACCTTTTGGTGAAGAACCTGAAGCAATTACCGACGAACCTATCCGAAACACCATTTTCAGCCTCATTTTCAGGGTAGCTCGTCACGATTATATTCTATCCACAATTCTAAACCTTATTCATCCGCTCATTTCGACCGACAATCATCCTGGAATAATGGAAGAAGTCAACGAACTTCGCGCTCGAGTAATCAATTTGGAAAACATGGTGCAAAACCTACCAGCTTCAGCAACAGCACCGACAACACCAGTACCACCAACAACCCAAGTTTCAATATCACATGCCTCAACATCTCATTTTGTACCTCGAGTATAATTATCATTCTATACGATGTTCTATATCATTTATCTTCGTTCGACATGGCGATTATGTAATCTCTAATGTTTTAGAGATTATGTATTCTAGATCTAACGGTAAATCAAATGAGTTTAATATTATATCTAGTCATTAAATTCATAATTACATCTGAAGAAAATATATATGTATATATGCTTTCATAAAGATTGTAATTAAAAATTCTGTTGTACAAACTGTTAATGGTGAAAATATTTTAACGGGTAGGTAATACCCGAGGAATATTTAGATTTCACATTAATGTGTTACACTGTACATTCTTCGAATCTGATTCAACAGTCATTTACTATCCTACTTACATTCACAGATATACGTATCCATTCACCACAGAATAACCATTTTCATTCAATTTCATATTTAGATTTTGACTTATCAGAATCCAACAAGTGGCATAATGAAGAAAACATTGGACAAAATAAAATTTGTTAGAAACAAACAAATTAACTATGAGAAAAATTTTGTTATGAATCCACGCTAACTGTTCCTAGCTAACTGTTCCTAGCTAACCAATTACATTTTATTTATCGCAATTTATATTCTCACAATTTATTTATCGTCATTTAATTTCTGTTATTTAATTTACGCACTTTAAATATCGGGACACGTATACAAGGTTTTGACATATCATATCGATGCATCTATATATATTATTTGGAATAACCATAGACACTCTATATGCGGTAATGATCGAGTTAGCTATACAGGGTTGAGGTTGATTCTATAATAATATATATACTTTGAGTTGTGATTGAGTATAAGACATGTATACAATGGGTCACGATACGTATTAATTAATTCGAATATTATATATTATACTATATATGAATTATTGAACTATTAACTGTGAACTACTAACATTGGACGATTAAAATGAATTAAAATATTGATTATAACATATGAAACTAAACATCTCTTCAAGTTTGCCACTTGATTTCATCTTAAACCTCATTTGTATCTTGACGATTTCAATTTGCATTCAAACCTTTCATGATTCTTGAAAACACCTCAATCAAGAGGATGAACCAACCGCACTTCATCGACGGAAGGAAAGATTTATGCATATAATTATGCACCTGAAAACTCTCGAAACCTGAGTAAACGTTTAACACGTATCTTTGCTAGCTCCTTTGGCGTTGTTATTGCCGAAAATAACATTGCAGTCCCTTTCTAAAGTAGCCAATTTTGTCACAGCTTCAGCAAATCAATTTTGACTTTTCATTCGAATGAACTCTATTATAACTTTGATATATAAGCTTGCCTTTCATCATCGTTACCGGGGAACCTTTTATATTCCACCATAATACCAGCAGACATACCAGCAACCTCGTTGCTCCTTGGCTTAAATTCCTCCGACAAATCACTATATTTATCTATTGAAGTCTTATCATGAACTCATCGGCATCTTGTAACGATAATTACCATACCAAATACCGGGAGGCATCAATCGATAATCTCGAATTTCTCAACGATTCTACGACAACAATTATATATATATATATATATATATATATATATATATATATATATATATATATATATATATATATATATATATATATATATATATCCTGGATTTACGAACTTCAATTCTGAATTTTTGAAAAGCTATTTAGCCTATGAATCAGTTTTCTGAGTTTAGAAAAAGCTGATGAAGCGGTGAAAACTGAAGACTGCCTTAACAGTCAAAAGTTTGATGATAAAAAATGGAGTGTTGAAAAAGCTCAAAGATTTTGATACTGAAAAATGAATTGAGCAAATCATGAAGGAGACACTGAACAAATCACAAGGACTAAACTTGTACATAAAGAATCCTGATGATTCTGTTTTTGATGAAATCTTTAGCGAATACCTTGCTCCTTAATCGCTCTAAATCATCGTGAATGAATTTCTTCATCACAATTTGATTCTAAAATTCTAAGATATCATGGTATCTTTCATTATAAATATTCTAGATATTTCTGAAGATATTTTCATAACTATTCTTATCTAAAATCATTTATCTCTTCGTGATATCAGTGTTACAACAGAAAGGAAACTATTTTAGTTTCTAAATTCTGAAAAATTTGAATTTAAAATATGAATATTTTTGAAGTAGTGTTGGGAACTGAAGAATGAGTTAGCATAATATAATGACACTTGATCAACGTGATTATATTACAGTAAGTCATGCTGAGTTTGTAATGAAACGTAATGATTCACAGACCATAACGTCATCATGTGCCATGTAACACGACTTTTACATTCTATCTAATATATAAACATATCAAGAACATAATTTCATGATAGTTCTATCTTTCCTCTTGAATTCTGGTAATTTAACCAATCAAGATCGTGCTATTACAATCTCTCTCTTAGAACGTTAGTCATGTTCATTCGAAACTTCATACTTACGAATTTTGGACCATTATTCGCTTGACTTGAAGTTGGGAAGAGAAAACAAAAGGATGGAACTGCAAAATATAAAGGAAATGAAGGGTGGATTTATAGGAAAATATCATACAGAGCAATCAAGACAGATCATCGCATTTAACCAAAGAGGATTCTAATCTCCTTAATTACCGAAAAATCAAATCTTATTACGAAGATTTCCTCTAAATTCTTTGATTTTTTGGAAACCAACCGTGACAACGTCACAGGTTAAGACAAACCTGCATTTACTCATTTTCACTCTTTTGTGATAGCTTCACTCGTACTCTTCACAGAAATCAAATTGTTTTATCCATAGTACTCATTGGTGATAAAACTCTAATTTCCAACTCATATGAGTCATGAAAACATTTTTATGGTTAGTCATGACGACCTCGATCAAATTTCGGGACGAAATTTCTTTAACGGGTAGGTACTGTGACGACCCGGAGATTTTAGACCAAATTTAAACTTAATCTTTATATGTTTCCGACACAATAAGCAAAGTCTGTAATATTGAAATCTAAAACTTTGAACTGTGTTTATATATACATTTGACCTTTGACTATTCCCGACGATTCATGAACAATTGGGTGTAAATATATATATATATATATATATATATATATATATATATATATATATATATATACAAATATAAATATAAGTATGTATATAATATTTTAAAAATTAATAAAGTATACTTTAATCATTTGAATTAAAATATAAAATAATATATAAAATAATTAAGTTGTTATAGAAATAAATAAATAAATAAATAAATATATATATATATATATATATATATATATATATATATATATATATATATGACCTATATATATATATATATATATATATATATATATATATATATATATATATATATATATATATATATATATATATATATATATATATATATATATATATATATATATATATATATATATATATATATATATATATGACCTCTATATACAATTAATATTACATGTATATTGTAAAATACATAAAATATATAAACATTAAATATTCTATACATTAGATAACTAGTAAATATGATAAAATTTATAAATTGTAATAATAATATAATAAGTGTAATTACAAGTTAGAAATAAATGTTATAGTAATATTATTATTATTTTCAATATTAATATCAAAATTATTATTAATATAACATACAAATATGAAACTTGATATATATAAATTGTTACAGTGTTATTACTAATATAAATAATTATTATAATTAATATAGTATTATGATTATTATCATTAATGGTAATCATACTTATTATTATTAAATATCATCATTATTAGTATTATTTTTTTTGTATTATTTTGGTATTATTATTATAATTATTTTATTATTTCTATTATTATCTTTATTAACTGAAATTAATTATTCCTTATATTATTATGAGTATTGTTATTTATTATTATTAATATTAAAGTATTATTATTATAATATTTATATTTATATTTATTAATTATTTGAAAAATGGTACATATAATTACAGAATCCGTTTAATATCACGATCAAACTGTGCTTAATCTTGTTTCCTGTCTGATTGTGTTTGATATCAAAATCAAATATTGTACCAATCATTTACATATCAATTTCTGCTTTTGATTTTATATATTTTTTCTGTCCTTCCCTGTCTGCTCGAGTAAAAAAAGTCGACTTCAATTTGTCAATACAAAACAAAATCAATGGTATCATATCACAGCTTCAATTATTCAGTTACTACCTTTAAATACTACTATTTTCTACTGCATTTAGGAAAATAAAACAGAAGTTTAAGAAAATAAAGTTCAAACACTCTGTACATGTAACTTTTCACTCAAAACTCGATTTCGAATGAAATTTTAAAATCTAATAATACAGTTTTGTTAGGAATGTTCTAAATGATCTTTCTGCAAAGTTTCAGTTATTAATTCGCAAAATCGAAGAGTAATTTTGGAGTCAAAGTTTTGAAACAAAAAGTCAAACGGTTTGTTCTTTGAGAAATTCGAAGTCTAGTTAAGGTTTCAGCTTAAATTGATGATTCAAACAGTTTCTTGGATTAATTTACAATCTTTTTCATGTAAAGATCATTACCTAAAACGATCCAAATTTTAAAATTGGTATTATGTGTTCATCGAGTTCATCCGGGTCTGCTACTGCTAAATAATTTTATTTTTTATTTTATTTTTTTTCTCTTTGTTTCTGTTGAACAAGTGATCATAGAAGATCGTTTATGTTTCAATTACGAATCGTAACTCAAACTAGTATTGATGTTATGGTCCTGTCGAATGGTTGAAGAAGAAGGAATTTATAAAAAGAGAAAACGGGTTATAAAAAAATTCATGTGGGTTTAAATCAGGAAAACAGAAAAACAAATCAATGGTTTGGTGTGGTGTCAGGTTAGCATAAGGTCGCGGGTTCGAGCCAGGATGGTGCCATTTTTTTTAAAAATCAACTTCTTTTGAGGTAGAACCTCCATTATTATTATTATTATTATTATTATTATTATTATTATTATTATTATTATTATTATTATTATTATTATTATTATTATTATTATTATTATTATTATTATTATTATTATTATTATTATTATTATTATTATTATTGTTATTATTATTATTATTATCAATTATGTTATTATTAAGTTAATTATTGTTATCACTAATGTTAATACTATGAATGTTATTATCATTATAAGTAATATCAAATAAAACTTAATAGTATTATTATTATTATTATTATTATTATTATTATTATTATTATTATTATTCTATTATTATTATTGTTATTATTACTAGTATTATAATTACTATCATTGTTATTATTACTAATATATGTATTGTTATTGTTATTAATGACAAAAGTATTATTATTAATATTATCACCATTAGTATTAATAGGATTATTAGTATTATTATTATTAAACTTATTATTATCATTATTATTATTGATTATTGATAGTAAAGTGATTATTTTTATAGTTAGTATTGTTATCAGTACTATTAGTATTATTATCATCAACAAGATTTTATATAAACATTATTTTATCAAAAGTATCATTATTAAAATTATTAGAATTATCACAAAAATAAGTATTATTAATATTATCATGACTATTAAGATTATCTTTTGTTAAAATTTATATTTTTATCATTATTACTTTATAAATATTATTATTATCACTATCATTATTACTACAAATAAAGTGAGAAATGTTAGTATCCCAAAGTATTATTTTCAATATCATTATTAAATCTAATTATTTATTATCATTATTTTGGTATCATCATTAATTAGCAAATAAATAATATTTGTATATAAGTATATTTAATATACATTGTGATGCCCCG
Organism: Rutidosis leptorrhynchoides; assembly: GCF_046630445.1. NCBI lineage: Eukaryota > Viridiplantae > Streptophyta > Magnoliopsida > Asterales > Asteraceae > Rutidosis > Rutidosis leptorrhynchoides. The sequence continues at coordinate 336,525,305 of NC_092338.1, read as the reverse complement.
TACAAAACCATCGTGTACGAATCATCAACAACAGGATCATTACAAGGTTAAGTACTATATGCTGTAATAAAAGAAGTTGCATTCACGATAAAAAGATGACGTTATAACCGACGTCAATTTTTTTACACCAACAGTATGCTTCTATGAATAGCAAGCATGAATAAATGTATGTGACCCTTAGGTTGTTACAAAACATAGTTTCAAATGTATTAAAGTTTGAATGCAAGATAAAGTAGTTCATGCGGTGATAACACTAGAGCAGCGGGTGTCTACGGCAAGACTTAACACGACAGCGGAAGCAAATAACCTTAAGCACCTGAGAAAAACATGCTTAAAAATGTCAACACAAAGGTTGGTGAGCTATAGTTTAAGTATAACAGTATGTAAGGTAGGCCACGAGATTTCAGTGCTACAAAGAGCGTTTCAAAACAGTATGATAAAGTATATGTTAATCGTGGGCACTTGGTAACTAACTTAACGTTTATACCCCCTGAAAGTACACTTGGCAAGTGCGTATGTTTACAAAGTATTAAACACTCGTTAAATGCTAGCACTACTAGCCCGAGTGGGGATGTCAAACCCTATGGATCCATATCTAAGATTCGCGTTCACCGGTTCAAAAACCAATGACTAAACGTTACCGAGCTAAAGGGAATGTTTCTGCCGTTATATAACCCACACATATATAAAGTTTAAGTACTTGTGCCTAGTATGTAAAATATAAAATCCGTATGTATTCTCAGTTTCCAAAATAAGTTAAAGTAAAAAGGGAATGCTATAACTCACAATGATAAAGTAGCGGTAAAGTATGACTCGGAAAGTAAGCAAGTAATGAAGGTTGTCCAAACGGGTCCTCAACCTAAGTCAAATATCACTAAGTTAGTAAATCATTCCAAAAGGTTTAAAAGTATGTAAATAAGGTCTTAAGGGTCATCATCATTCATCATCAAACAAAAGGCGTAAAGTAAGTTTCGTTCATGAAAGTAGTTTAAAACAAAGGCTGACTTCGGTCAGTCACCACGGCCTATACCCTTACTGAATTAAGGTGAGACCAGTGGCCATGGCTCCGTATATGAGTCCTTTAAGTGTGGTAAAATTTACAGAAGCAAACTCGTCTTCGTTTGACCCTGGAGACGGTCTAAGTGCGAGTAGGTCAGAAATTTATGCACAACGTTAAAAGGACATAGTGACGATCGGAGGGCCATAAATCCTAAACCGTAACTCGGATTAAGACAAGTCCTATATTAAAAGTTATCTACTCGAACAGATATATTTGAAAATCATAATAAAAACAGCACAGGTCTTACTGATCAGACCCAGAATACAGAAAACAAATAGGTCAGTAGGTTCCGGTGGTTCTTGGTGTTCGATGCTTATCACGGTTCTCATCCTTGTTGCATGTAGCTTCAAGTGTACAACTCGTTGATGTGTTTGCATCATTTTCACCAAGTTTTGACCATCATAACCCAAGTGCAAGTCTAAGACATGAAGCACAACTCACTTAAGTGTTGCAAGTGTTTTGATGAACCAAAGTTACATCAAAGTCTTAGATTTAACACATACATGAAATGTAAAAGTAATACTAACTAAATTTTGACAATTATGACACAAGTGTGAGTCTAAGACATGTAGATCAACTCACTTAAGAGTTGTATGAATTTGATGAACCAAAGTTACATCAAGGTCTTAGATCTAACACTTACATGAACTTTAAAGTAAAAACAAGTTACAAACTTGAAGTAAACTTATGAAATCAAGATCTTAAGTAGTAGAACATAGTTCTTAGTTAGATCTTTGAAGATCTAAGACTCAAAAGCCTAGATCAAGCATAAGTGTACAAAGTTATAGTTTAAAGAAGCCTACTTATGTTTTCTTGAATTTTCAAGTTAACTTTTAGTTCAAGATAGTATGGGACCAAGACTAACTTGTAGTACTTGACCATTTAAACTAACTACATGAAATTAAAGTGCATGATGTAAGGAAATAAACTAAGTAAAAAAACTAGTTCATGGGTTGTTCATACTTTAAAGATTCAAACCAAAGTTTGATCTTTAAGAAAGTAAACTTTAAAGCTTACTAACATGAATTACAAGTATGATTTACAACACATGATCCTTAAATCTTTTGAAACAATAAATGTAGAATCATAAACTAGTAAGTTTATGTTCTTGTGTTCTTGAAAAATACAAGATATTATGGAGAATCAAACTTAAGAGTTTGATTCTTAAACATGTAAGTAAGTAATAACAAGAACAAGTAACAAAGTAACAACAACTAGTAAGTATCAAACAACAAACAAAGAACAAAAGATGATGATGATATGCATGTATGTATTCGGTTTTAGAAAGAAAAGAAGAAGAGAAAAAGTCTTCAAGTTTACTTACAAGAACTAGAGAAAAGAGAGAAAAATGAGAAGTATCTTGCGTGTGTGAAAATGAGAGAGTAATGCAAGTAAATGTAATACAAAAAAAAAAGAATTTTGAACACCCTACCACCCATGGTAGTCCACGGCTGCTGCAGTAAAAAAAAAGAGGGAGGCAATTGTTCTTTGGTTACTTACATGTTAAAGCTTAAAAGTGTGGTTAATAGATGGTTGTTCATGGGAATTATGTAGTAACAAGATTCCTTAAGTCTTTAACTAACTAGTTAAGTTCAAATGGATTACTTACATGTATGTATGGGCTAACTAGTCCACTTAAGGGTGTAGGGTGGGATTATAAGCTCATGTTCAAGAGTCTATTTACATTAAACAAGTCCAAGTTCCATTAATTAACAAATAAATCCAAATAAAGCCCAAGTAACTAACTAATCACTATAGTTAATTAAAATGATTAATAAAATTAATCATGAATGTAAATAATACTTCAAAATATTATTCGTGCAAGTTTCGTGTGTCACAAAGACGTTTCGGGCAATTAAAGTCAAGTACGAGCAATCATGACAACAAGTAAATGTAATAACATACATTCGTTTTATCACACGTATTAATAATAATAATTATTAATAATTAACGTTGGAAATTCCAGGGTCGTTACATTACCCACCTGTTAAAGAAAATTTCGTCCCGAAATTTTAAGCTGAGGTAGATGGAGGAGTCGGGAAAAGGTGAGGATACTTCCGCATCATTTAATCCTCTCGCTCCCAAGTAAACTCAGGTCCTCGTTTGGCATTCCATCATACTCGTACAATCGGAATCTTGTTGCGTTTCAAAGTTTTGATCTCACGATCCATTATTTCAACAGGTTCTTCCACAAAGTGGAGTTTGTCGTCAATCGTAAGTTCCTCAAGTGGTATGATAAGTTCAGGTGCGGCAAGACACTTCTTCAAGTTTGACACGTGGAAGATAGGATGAACTGAGCTCAATTGTGCTGGTAGATCCAAACGGTAAGCAACGGGTCCAACACGTTCCAAGATTTCAAAAGGACCAATGTATCGTGGGTTTAACTTTCCACGTTTTCCAAAACGGATCACACCTTTCCAAGGTGCAACCTTCAACATTACACGGTCACCAACGTTGAATTCAAAGTCTTTACGTTTAAGATCAGCATAACTCTTTTGACGATCATGGGCAGTCTTAAGTCTAGCTTGAATCTGAGCAATCTTCTCCGTCGTTTCGTGGACTACCTCGGGTTCGGTGATTTGCTTTTCGCCTACTTCGGCCCAAAAAATAGGAGATCGGCACTTACGGCCATACAATGCTTCAAAAGGTGCAGCATTAATGCTAGAGTGATAACTGTTGTTGTACGAGAATTCGGCGAGTGGCAAATGCCTTTCCCACGCCTTTCTGAAATCGATGACACATGCACGCAACATGTCTTCCAAGGTCTGAATCGTTCGTTCACTTTGCCCGTTAGTCTGAGGGTGATAAGCAGTACTCATGTCAAGACGAGTTCCCATGGCTTCTTGCAAGGAACGCGAGAATCTAGAAGCAAAAAGGGGGTCGCGATCCGAGATGATCGATAAAGGTACACCATGACGAGATACAACCTCTTTGATGTATAGATGAGCAAGTCTTTCCATTGTATCCGTTTCCTTCATTGCTAGAAAGTGTGCAGATTTGGTAAGGCGGTCAACAATAACCCAAATGGTATCGTATCCGCCCACCGTCTTTGGTAGCTTGGTGATGAAATCCATCGTGATCCTTTCCCACTTCCATTGTGGGATTTCTGGCTGTTGAAGTAACCCAGAAGGTCTCTGATGCTCGGCTTTAACCTTCGAGCAAGTCAAACACTTACCAACATAAGTCGCAACGTCTTTCTTAAGATTCGGTCACCAATATTGTTCTTTAAGATCGTGGTACATCTTGCCCACGCCGGGATGAATCGAATATCTCGACTTGTGGGCTTCATCAAGTATAAGGTTCCGTAGATCTCCATAACGTGGTACCCAAATTCTTCCGGCATAACATCGGAGTCCAGACTCCCTAACCTCGAATCGAGAGACAAGTATGTTCAAATGTTCATGAGATATGTTCTCCTCCTTGAGAGCCTCATCTTGGGCTACTCTGATCTGACTGTTGAGGTTCGAATGGATGGTGACGTTCAGAGCCCTAACACGAAGAGGTGCCGTCCTCTCCTTTCGGCTTAAAGCGTCAGCTACAACATTGGCCTTGCCAGGATGATAGCGAAGTTCACAATCGTAGTCGTTGAGCGTCTCGATCCATCGACGCTGTCTCATATTCAGTTGCTTCTGATTGAATATGTGTTGGAGACTCTTGTGATCGGTGAAGATAGTGCTCTTAGTTCCATACAAATAGTGCCTCCACAATTTAAGTGCAAAGACAACAGCTCTAAGTTCAAGATCGTGAGTAGTGTAGTTCCGCTCGTGAATCTTCAATTGGCGGGAGGCATAGGCAATAACTTTTGATCGTTGCATCAGTACACAACCAAAACCACTCTTCAATACATCACAATAAACAACAAAATCGTCACTTCCCTCAGGAAGTGATAGGATAGGTGCGGTGGTTAACTTCTTCTTCAAAGTTTGAAATGCTGATTCATGTGCGGGTTCCCAAATGAACTTCTTACCCTTGTGAGTTAGTGCGGTCAAAGGACGCGCAATCAGAGAAAATCCATCAATGAACCTTTGGTAGTAACTGGCGAGACCTAGGATTTGGCGAATATGCGTCACAGTAGTAGGGGTCTCCCACTTGCTGATAGCTTCAATCTTGGCGGGGTCAACTTTGATACCCTGGTCGCTCACAACATGACCCAGAAATTGAACTTCCTTCAACCAAAATTCACACTTGGAGAATTTGGCGTAAAGTTGCTCTTGTCTCAAGAGTTCAAGCACTAGTCGGAGGTGTTGCTCATGTTCTTCTTCGCTCTTAGAGTAGATGAGGATATCATCTATGAAGACGATAACAAACTTATCCAAGTACGGCTTGCAGACACGATTCATGAGGTCCATGAATACGGCAGGTGCATTGGTTAATCCGAATGGCATCACGAGAAACTCATAATGACCATAACGAGTTCTAAATGCAGTCTTCATTACATCGCTTTCTTTCACCCTCAACTGGTGATAGCCGGATCGCAAATCGATCTTAGAGTAAACACTCGATCCTTGTAGTTGATCAAAGAGATCGTCAATTCGTGGAAGAGGATACCGATTCTTGATTGTCAATTTGTTGAGTTCACGGTAGTCGATACACATACGGAAGGATCCATCCTTCTTCTTCACAAACAGAACAGGTGCGCCCCAAGGCGAGAAACTTGGTTGGATAAACCCTCGATCTAACAGCTCTTGTAATTGACTCTGTAATTCTTGCATCTCGGAAGGTGCGAGTCTATAAGGTGCGCGAGCTACAGGTGCAGCTCCTGGCACAAAATCAAACTAAAACTCCACTGCTCTCTGCGGCGGCAATCCAGGCAATTCCTCTGGGAAGAATTCAGAAAATTTGTTCACAATTCGAACGTCGTTCACACTCTTTACCTCAGTTTCTACCGCTTTCACATGTGCTAGGACAGCAAAACGTCCCTTCTTCATAATCTTTTGCGCTTTCACACAACTAATGAGGTTCAACTTCGAGGTACATCTCTCTCCATAGATAACCAGTGGTTCGCCATCTCCTTATGGTATGCGAAGTGCTTTATCTCCACAGATAATATCGGCCCTTATCTTACTCAACCAATCCATACCAACGATCACGTCAAAACTTCCCAGTTTGATAGGTATCAAATCAATTTCGAAATCTGCACCAACTACGTTGATAATAGCTCCTCGACTAATGTGGTCAACTTTTTCAAGTTTACCGTTGGCGACCTCGACAAGCATACTCTCTTTTAACGGGACTAATGACCAATTAATCTTATCGCAAAAATGTCTACATACATAACTTCTATCCGCACCAGTATCAAACAAGACAGAAGCTAAAAGATTGTTGATTTTGAATATACCTGTCACCAAGTCAGGGTTTTCGCGTGCGTCCCTTGCATTAACATTGAAAGCTCTAGCGCGCGGTGGTCCGCCATTTTTTCGCTTATTTGGACACGTATTTCTGAAATGGCTCGTCTGTCTGCATTCGTAACACTTCCTTGCCCCTGTGGGGTTCAGCTTCCCATTCAAAGTGGTGACCTTGCAGTCTTTTCCAACATGCTAGACCGTTGGCACTTCTCGCAGACAACATTGCAATACCCAGTGTGGTGTTTGTAACACCTCTTGCATTGTGGTAAGGTTCCTTTGTAGTTCGGGTTGGAGTTGGTGTTGTTGTTGGGGTTGGGATTTCCACCGTTGTTGTTTCCTCTGAAACCCTCATGTCGTTTCGCCAGGTTTTGATCATAGTTTCTTCCCCTGTTGTTGTTGTTGTTGTTGTTGTTGTTGTTGTTGTGGTTATCCCATTTGCACTTCTCACTAGTACCTGCTTCAGACTTAGTTTTCTCCGGTTCATCGATGGTTACCTGATTCATTAAAGTATGCGCCATGCGCATCGCTTCGGGAACATTTGGTGGTTTGGATGAGGTGACGTTTCCTTTGATGGACTTAGGGAGTCCCCAGAAGTATCTCTCCATTCGCTTGAATTCTGGGGTGACCATTGTCGGATGCATCAGGGCTAGTTCCAAAAATCTCCTGTTGTAACCATCAAGGTCGTTCCCAACGGCCTTTAACTGCATGAATTCCATTTCCATCTTTTGGATTTCGGTTCTCGGACAATACTCCTCAATCATGGCACATTTAAATTCTTCCCATGGCGTAGCATACGCTTCATCGATACCTTTCGCTTGAGCTAACGTGTTCCACCACGTTAGTGCGCCATCAGATAGTGTGCAAGATGCAAACTTGGTCTTATTGTCCTCCGAACAGTTGCTAACTCGGAATACTGATTCAAGTTTCTCGAACCATCTGGTGAGACCAACCGGTCCCTCAGTGCCGCTGAAGTTATGTGGTTTACAGCTCTGGAATTCCTTGTAGGTACACCCATTTCGAACGAGTTGAATAACCGGTGGTGGTGGCGGTGGTGGTGGAGCTTGGGATTGCATTTCCGCAATGGCTGCGGCTACACGTTCTTGGATCATCTCTTCAATTTGAGCAGCAGTAGGTGTGGATCGACCGTTAGCCATGGTGTTCTATACAAATATTTTGACTCAAGTCAAAATCCAGCATTCAATATATAATAATATAGTATATAACAACCAACATGTAAACAGCACAACACATGTTAATTAAGTAACTCAAGTTGATACAAGTACCGCAAAACACCATACAGTAACGTAAATGGAACACTTGTGCAAAAAGTAACATCACAAAGTTTCCATTCATTAATAATAAGTTTCATACATCATGATAGATTCGTACAATACATAAGTGAAATATGAAACTACAACTAGATTACATCATGGAATCTAATATAAAAGGTCCTACGGTGAAGGTGGGTGTAGGATGTCTAAAACCTGAGCCAACTGCTCCTCGAGCTCAGTAACCCGACCTCGGAGGATTCCCACCTCCCTTATCAATTCCTCGACTGTGGGAGATGGTGGGGCAGGCGGTGCTGGTGGTGCGGGTGGTGCGGGTGGTGCCGGTGGTGCGGACCATACGAAACGGGGTGCAGACGTTCCGGCTCCAGAAATAGTCAGTACGTAACGGGGAACCTTACGTATCTGTGGGTCGGCAGGGTACGGCACAAACCGTTTACGGGCGGTAACCCTACGACGCCGACCAAATGCGTCAGTGAAAGCACGGCCTCCGTTGATCCCCGAAATGATGGTACCGTCGAAGCGATACCGCTTCTTCGGTGGGGTGGAGGGTGGCTGAATAGGTATATCGGCAGGGTCCTCATCATCACTGGAGTTGTCTGAGGAAGAGTCGTCTAAGGAAGAATCATCTGATGAAGAATCGGCGGATGATGAGTCATCCGAATCATGTGGTGGTGGCACGGGTGGTTGAGCTGGCAGTGCGAAGGCGGCCAACATCTCTCTGTGTCTGCCTGGCGGAATCGGCACTAAACGTCCATTAGCAGCGCGTCGGCACGGCATGCGCATATGGTTACGAAATGGCCCTTCCCCGAACTCCGCGGGAATCACAACACCACCGATGCGGGGCTGTGGCTCCGAGGATCCGGGAGCAGACGGAGCTGGAATCTCTGTAGGGTCCACGTGTTCGTCAATACTAGCCACTGGTGCAGGCGCCTGGCTGCTAGTCCCGGAAGATGAAGCGCCGGGGTCACTCGTGGGTAGCGGGATCGGTGTGTCAGCAGCAGCAGCAGGTGGGGTGGCTGATGAGTCTAAACTGCCCAAAACGATAGCAGGTGGTACATCCGACATCTGAATAAGGAAAAATAAATTTTCCATGTCAGTAAGTCATAAAGCAAGCACGTATTAGGCCAACAGTTTAAATCATGTATAACAATAAGTAGCATGGCAATAATAACGAATCGTACAGAAGTAGCATGCAATCGAAAGCAAGTAATTTCATATAGTAGTGAAATCATGTAATAGCATATGGCATATAGCAGTAAAAGTAAGCAGCAACATGCAGTAAGTCCAGCGGAAACAAGTAAACTAGCAAGTTGTAGATTAGTCCTATTAGTGAATCCTACTCGGGTCGGTCTTAGACTCACTAATGCAACCTAATTCCCTACAACCAATGCTCTGATACCAAATGTGATGCCCCGTACAAAACCATCGTGTATGAATCATCAACAACAGGATCATTACAAGGTTAAGTACTATATGCTGTAATAAAAGAAGTTGCATTCACGATAAAAAGATGACGTCATAACCGACGTCAATTGTTTTACACCAACAGTATGCTTCTACGAATAGCAAGCATGAATAAATGTATGTGACCCTTAGGTCGTTACAAAACATAGTTTCAAATGTATTAAAGTTTGAATGCAAGATAAAGTAGTTCATGCGGTGATAACACTAGAGCAGCAGGTGTCTACGGCAAGACTTAGCACGACAGCGGAAGCAAATAACCTTAAGCACCTGAGAAAAACATGCTTAAAAACGTCAATACAAAGGTTGGTGAGCTATAGTTTAAGTATAACAGTATGTAAGGTAGGCCACGAGATTTCAGTGCTACAAAGAGCGTTTCAAAACAGTATGATAAAGTATATGTTAACCGTGGGCACTTGGTAACTAACTTAACGTTTATACCCCCTGAAAGTACACTAGGCAAGTGCGTATGTTTACGAAGTATTAAACACTCATTAAATGCTAGCGCTACTAGCCCGAATGGGGATGTCAAACCCTATGGATCCATATCTAAGATTCGCGTTCACCGGTTCAAAAACCAATGACTAAACGTTACCGAGCTAAAGGGAATGTTTCTACCGTTATAAAACCCACACATATATAAAGTTTAAGTACTCGTGCCTAGTATGTAAAACAAAAAATCCGCATGTATTCTCAGTTCCCAAAATAAGTTAAAGTAAAAAGGGAATGCTATAACTCACAATGATAAAGTAGCGGTAAAGTATGACTCGGAAAGTAAGCAAGTAATGAAGGTTGTCCAAACGGGTCCTCAACCTAAGTCAAATATCACTAAGTTAGTAAATCGTCCCAAAAGGTTTAAAAGTAGGTAAATAAGGTCTTAAGGGTCATCATCATTCATCATCAAACAAAAGGCGTAAAGTAAGTTTCGTTCATGAAAGTAGTTTAAAACAAAGGCTGATTTCGATCAGTCACCACGGCCTCTACCCTTACTGAATTAAGGTGAGACCAGTGGCCATGGCTCCGTATATGAGTCCTTTAAGTGTGGTAAAATTTACAGAAGCAAACTCGTCTTCGTTTGACCGTGGCGACGGTCTAAGTGCGAGTAGGTCAGAAATTTCTGCACAACGTTAAAAGGACATAGTGACGATCGGAAGGCCATAAATCCTAAACCGTAACTCGGATTAAGACGAGTCCTATATGAAAAGTTATCTACTCAAACAGAGATATTTTAAAATCATAATCACAACAGCCCAGGTCTTACTGATCAGACCCAGAATACAGAAAACAGACAGGTCAGTAGGTTCCGGTGGTTCTTGGTGTTCGATGCTTATCACGGTTCTCATCCTTGATGCATGTAGCTTCAAGTGTACAACTCGTTGATGTGTTTGCATCATTTTCACCAAGGTTTGACCATCATAACCCAAGTGCAAGTCTAAGACATGAAGCACAACTCACTTAAGTGTTGCAAGTGTTTTGATGAACCAAAGTTACATCAAAGTCTTAGATTTAACACATACATGAAATGTAAAAGTAATACTAACTAAATTTTGACAATTATGACACAAGTGTGAGTCTAAGACATGTAGATCAACTCACTTAAGAGTTGTATGAAGTTGATGAACCAAAGTTACATCAAGGTCTTAGATCTAACACTTACATGAACTTTAAAAGTAAAAACAAGTTACAAACTTGAAGTAAACTTATGAAATCAAGATCTTAAGTAGTAGAACATAGTTCTTAGTTAGATCTTTGAAGATCCAAGACTCAAAAGCCTAGATCAAGCATAAGTGTACAAAGTTATAGTTTAAAGAAGCCTACTTATGTGTTCTTGAATTTTCAAGTTAACTTTTAGTTCAAGATAGTATGGGACCAAGACTAACTTGTAGTACTTGACCATTTAAACTAACTACATGAAATTAAAGTGCATGATGTAAGGAAATAAACTAAGTAAAACAACTAGTTCATGGGTTATTCATACTTTAAAGATTCAAACCAAAGTTTGATCTTTAAGAAAGTAAACTTTAAAGCTTACTAACATGAATTACAAGTATGATTTACAACACATGATCCTTAAATCTTTTGAAACAATAAATGTAGAATCATAAACTAGTAAGTTTATGTTCTTGTGTTCTTGAAAAATACAAGATATTATGGAGAATCAAACTAAAGAGTTTGATTCTTAAACATGTAAGTAAGTAATAACAAGAACAAGTAACAAAGTAACAACAACTAGTAAGTATCAAACAACAAACAAAGAACAAAAGATGATGATGATATGCATGTATGTATTCGGTTTTAGAAAGAAAAGAAGAAGAGAAAAAGTCTTCAAGTTTACTTACAAGAACTAGAGAAAAGAGAGAAAAATGAGAAGTATCTTGCGTGTGTGAAAATGAGAGAGTAATGCAAGTAAATGTAATACAAAAAAAAAAAAGAATTTGGAACACCCTACCACCCATGGTAGTCCACGGCTGCTGCAGCAAAAAAAAGAGGGAGGCAATTGTTCTTTGGTTACTTACATGTTAAAGCTTAAAAGTGTGGTTAATAGATGGATGTTCATGGGAATTATGTAGTAACAAGATTCCTTAAGTCTTTAACTAACTAGTTAAGTTCAAATGGATTACTTACATGTATATATGGACTAACTAGTCCACTTAAGGGTGTAGGGTGGGCTTATAAGCTCATGTTCAAGAGTCCATTTACATTAAACAAGTCCAAGTTCCATTAATTAACAAATAAATTGAAATAAAGCCTAAGTAACTAACTAATCACTATAGTTAATTAAAATGATTAATAAAATTAATCATGAATGTAAATAATACTTGAAAATATTATTCGTGCAAGTTTCGTGTATCACAAAGACGTTTCGGGCAATTAAAGTCAAGTGCGGGCAATCATGGCAACAAGTAAATGTAATAACATACATTCGTTTAATCACACGTATTAATAATAATAATTATTAATAATTAACATTGGAAATTCCAGGGTCGTTACATACATAACTTAACTATATTAATATATCTATATATCAAATGAAAATATACATAATAAAACTTATTAATCTACTATATATATATATATATATATATATATATATATATATATATATATATATATATATATATATATATATAAAAATCACATCACTAATAATAATATATTTGTTCGATTACGAGTATATGTTTTAATATATATACGAATGATATAGGTTCGTGAATCCGAGGCCAACCTTGCACTTGTTCAATGCCGTCATATGTATTTTTACTACGAAATACAGTAGTGTGAGTTTCATTTGCTCCCCTTTTAAATGCTTTTGCAATATATATTTTTGGGACTGAGAATACATGTGCTGCTTTATAAATGTCTGACGAAATAGACACAAGTACTTAAAACTACATTCTATGGCTGGATTATTAAACCAAATATGCCCTTTTTTAGTCTGGCAATCTAAGAATTAGGGAACAGACACCCTAATTGATGCGAATCCTAAAGATAGATCTATTGGGCCTAACAAGCCCCATCCAAAGTACCGGATGCTTTATTACTTTGATGTTTATATGTTTGGGGATATTCTAGATGCATTTTGTTAATGTCGGTTACCAGGTGTTCAAACCATATGAATGAATTTTTAAACACTTACGAGTGTATGATTATTGAATAAATGAAATCTTGTGGTCTATTAAAATTATGGAAATGATTGATTTCGATAAACTAATGAACTCACCAACCTTTTGGTTGACACTTGAAAGTATGTTTATTCTCAGGTATTAAAGAAATATTTCGCTGTGTATTTGCTCATTTTAAAGATATTACTTGGAGTCATTCATGACATATTTCAAAAGACGTTGTATTCGAGTCATTGAGTTCATCAATATTATTATTAAGTCATTATAGTTTGGATATAGTATGAAATGGTATGCATGCCGTCAACTTTCGATGTAATGAAAGTTTGTCTTTTAAAAACGAATGCAATGTTTGTAAAATGTATCATATAGAGGTCAAGTACCTCGCGATGTAACCAAATGTAATGTATTCGTCCAGACGGATTAGGACGGGTCACTACAGGTGGTATCAGAGCGGTGGTCTTAGAGAACTAGGTCTTGCATTAGTATATCTAACTGATAGTTGTTAGGATGCATTTGTGAGTCTGGACTTCGACCGTGTCTGCATGTCAAAAGTTATGCTTATCATTTCTTGTCAGAAATTATCAGCTTATCATTCTTAGTCTAGACACGTTTTACTGCATTGACTGCATAAATAGTGTATAGACAAAAATTCATATCTTAGCGTATCTGATAATTCATATCTTAGCGTATCTGTTACTATAGACTTTGCCTGACAGCTTCCGTAGATTCCTCCGTAACTTATGGGATTTTAGTATTATATATGCATATGTAAATTATGTATTGCAGGATACTAATCTACATCCTATAATCTAATTCATATTGAAAATCCTCCATCTGAACGTACGAGATGGATCCCTCAACCAGTTTGAATTCCTCGGATTCCGACAGCTATTCCGATATGGATATCCACATGAGCTCCGAAAGCAATGTAACCGGAATAGATCAACCGATTAGTCATCTTCAATTCTGGATGAATTGGGGATGGGTTCGTAGCCTACTTAATCATTGGAGATGTGAAGAAGGCGATCCCTTCCACCAACCGAATTCAACTTTTGGTGAAGAACCTTAAGCACTTACCGGCGAACCTATCCGAAACACCATTTTCAGCCTCATTTCCAGGGTAGTCATCACGATTATATTCTATCCACAATTCTAAACCTTATTCATCCGCTCGTTTCGACCTACAATCATCCTGGAATAATGGAAGAAGTCAACGAACTTCGCGCTCGAGTAATCAATTTGGAAAACATGGTGCAAAACCTACCAGCTTTAGCAACAGCACCGGCAACACCAGTACCACCAACAACCCAAGTGTCAACATCACATGCCTCAACATCTCATTCTGTACCTCGAGTATAATCATCGTTCTATATGATGTTCTATATCATTTATATTCATTCGACATGGCGATTATGTAATCTGTAATGTTTTAGAGATTATGTATTCTAGATCTAACGGTAAATCAAATGAGTTTAATATTATATCTACTCATTAAATTCATAATTACATCTGAAGAAAATATATATGTATATATGCTTTCATAAAGATTGTAATTAAAAATTCTGTTGTACAAACTGTTAATGGTGAAAATATTTTAACGGGTAGGTAATACCCGAGGAATATTTAGATTTCACATTAATGTGTTACACTGTACATTCTTCGAATCTGATTCAACAGTCATTTACTATCCTACTTACATCCACAAATATACGTATCCGTTCATCGCAGAATAACCATTTTCATTCAATTTCATATTTGGATTTTGACTTATCAGAATCCAACAAGTGGCATAATGAAGAAAACATTGGACAAAATAAAATTTGTTAGAAACAAACAAATTAACTATGAGAAAAATTTTGTTAAGAATCCACGCTAATTGTTCCTAGCTAACTGTTCCTAGCTAACCGATTACATTTTATTTATCGCAATTTATATTCTCGCAAATTTATTTATCGTCATTTAATTTCTGTTATTTAATTTACGCACTTTAAATATCGGGACACGTATACAAGGTTTTGACATATCATATCGACGCATCTATATATATTATTTGGAATAACCATAGACACTCTATATGCGGTAATGATCGAGTTAGCTATACAGGGTTGAGGTCGATTCTATAATAATATATATACTTTGAGTTGTGATCGAGTCTGAGACATGTATACAATGGGTCACGATACGTATTAATTAATTATAATATTATATATTAAACTATATATGAATTATTGAACTATTAACTGTGGACTACTAACATTGGACGATTAAAATAAATTAAAATATTGATTATAACATATGAAACTAAACATCTCTTCAAGTTTGCCACTTGATTTCACCTTAAACCTCATTTGTATCTTGACGATTCCAATCTGCATTCAAACCATTCATGATTCTTGAAAACACCTCAATCAAGAGGATGAACCAACCACACTTCATCGACGGAAGGAAAGATTTATGCATATAATTATGCACCTGAAAACTCTCGAAACCTGAGTAAACGTTTAACACGTATCTGTGCTAGCTCCTTTAGCGTTGTTATTACCGAAAATAACTTTGCAATCCCTTTCTAAAGTAGCCAATTTTGTCACAGCTTCAGCAAATCAATTTCGACTTTTCATTCAAATGAACTCAATTATAACTTTGATATATAAGCTTGCCTTTCGTCATCGTTACCGGGGAACCTTTTATATTCCACCATAATACCAGCAGACGTACCAGCAACCTCGTTGCTCCTTGGCTTAAATTCCTCTGACAAATCACTATATTTATCTATTGAAGTCTTATCATGAACTCATCGGCATCTTGTAACGATAATTACCATACCAAATACCGGGAGGCATCAATCGACAATCTCGAATTTCTCAACGATTCTACGACAACAATTATATATATATATATATATATATATATATATATATATATATATATATATATATATATATATATATATATATATATATATAACTTCTATTTCCTGGATTTACGAACTTCAATTCTGAATTTCTGAAAAGCGCTTTAGCCTATGAATCAGTTTTATGAGTTTAGAAAAAGCTGATGAAGCAGTGAAAACTGAAGACTTCCTTAACAGTCAAAAGTTTGATGATAAAGAATGGAGTGTTGAAAAAGCTCAAAGATTTTGATACTGAAAAATGAATTGAGCAAATCATGAAGGAGACTCTGAACAAATCACAAGGACTAAACTTGTACATAAAGAATCCTGATAATTCTATTTTTGATGAAATCTTTAGCGAAAACCTTGCTCCTTAATCGCTCTAAATCATCGAGAACGATTTTCTTCATCACAATTTGATTCTAAAATTCTAAGATATCATGGTATCTTTCATTATAAATATTCTCGATATTTCTGAAGATATTTTCATAACTATTCTTATCTGAAATCATTTATCTCTTCGCGATATCAGTGTTACATCAGAAAGGAAACTATTTTAGTTTCTAAATTATGAAAAATTTGAATTTAAAATATGAATATTTTTGAAGTAGTGTTGGGAATTGAAGCATGAGTTAGTATAATATAATGACACTTGATCAACGTGATTATATTACAGTAAGTCATGATGAGTTTCTAATGAAACGTAATGATTCACAGACCATAATGTCATCATGTGCCATGTTACACGACTATTACATTCTATCTAATATATAAACATATCAAGAACATAATTTCATGATAATTCTATCTTTCCTCTTGAATTCTGGTAATTTAACCAATCAAAATCGTGCTATTACAATATATCTCTTAGAACGTTAGTCATGTTCATTCAAAACTTCATACTTACGAATTTTGGACCATTATTCGCTTGACTTGAAGTCGGGAAGAGAAAACAAAAGGATGGAACTGAAAAATATAAAGGAAACGAAGGGTGGATTTATAGGGAAATATCAGACAGAGCAATCAAGATAGATCGTCGCATTTAACCAAAGAGGATTGTAATCTCCTTAATTACCGAAAAATCAAATCTTATTACGAAGATTTCCTCTAAATTCCTTGATTTTTGGAAACCAACCATGACTACGTCACAGGTTAAGACAAACCTGCATTTACTCATTTTCACTCTTTTGTGATAGCTTCACTCGTACTCTTCACAGAAATCAAATTGTTTTATCTATAGTACTCACTGGTGATAAAACTCTAATTTCCAACTCATATGAGTCATGAAAATTTTTTTATGGTTAGTCATGACAACCTCGATCAAATATCGGGACGAAATTTATTTAACGGGTAGGTACTGTGACGACCCGGAGATTTCCGACCAAATTTAAACTTAATCTTTATATGTTTCTGACACAATAAGCAAAGTCTGTAATATTGAAATCTAAAACTTTGAACTGTGTTTATATATATATTTGACCTTTGACTATTCCCGACGATTCACGAACAATTGGGTGTAAATATATATATATATATATATATATATATATATATATATATATATATATATATATATACAAATATAAATTAATAAAGTATACTTTAATCATTTGAATTAAAATATAAAATAATATATAAAATAATTAAGTTGTTATTGAAATAAATATATATGACCTCTATATACAATTAATATTACATGCATATTGTAAAATACATAAAATATATAAACATTTAATATTCTATACATTAGATAACTAGTAAATATGATAAAATTTATAAATTGTAATAATAATATATTAAGTGTAATTACAAGTTAGAAATAAATTTTATAGTAATATTATTATTATTTTCAATATTAATATCAAAATTATTATTAATATAACATACAAATATGAAACTTGATATATATAAATTTTTACAGTGTTATTACTAATATAAATAATTATTATAATTAATATAGTATTATGATTATTATCATTAATGGTTATCATACTTATTATTATTAAATATCATCATTATTAGTATTATTTTTTTGTATTATTATGGTATTATTATTATAATTATTTTATTATTTCTATTATTATCTTTATTAACCTAAATTAATTATTCCTTATATTATTATGAGTATTGTTATTTATTATTATTAATATTAAAGTATTATTATTATAATATTTATATTTATATTTATTAATTATTTGAAAAATGGTACATATAATTACAGAATCCGTTTAATATCACGATCAAACTGTGCTTAATCTTGTTTCCTGTCTGATTATGTTTGATATCAAAATCAAATATTGTACCAATCATTTACATATCAATTTCTGCTTTTGATTTTATATATTTTTTTCCGTCCTTCCCTGTCTGCTCGAGTAAAAAAAGTTGACTTCAATTTGTCAATACAAAACAAAATCAATGGTATCATTTCACAGCTTCAATTATTCAGTTACTACCTTTAAATACTACTATCTTCTACTGCATTTAGGAAAATAAAACAGAAGTTTAAGAAAATAAAGTTCAAACACTCTATACGTGTAACTTTTCACTCAAAACTCGATTACGAATGAAATTTTAAAATCTAAAAATACAGTTTTGTTAGGAATGTTCTAAATGATCTTTCTGCAAAGTTTCAGTTATTAATTCGCAAAATCGAAGAGTAATTTTGGAGTCAAAGTTTTGAAACAAAAAGTCAAACGGTTTGTTCATTGAGAAATTCGAAGTCTAGTTAAGGTTTCAGCTTAAATTGATGATTCAAACAGTTTCTTGGATTAATTTACAATCTTTTTCATGTAAAGATCATTGCCTAAAACGATCCAAATTTTGGAATTGGTATTATGTGTTCATCGAGTTCATCCGGGTCTGCTACTGCTAAATAATTTTATTTTTTATTTTATTTTTTTTCTCTTTGTTTCTGTTGATCAAGTGATCATAGAAGATCGTTTATGTTTCAATTACAAATCGTAACTCAAACTAGTATTGATGTTATGGTCCTGTCGAATGGTTGAAGAAGAAGGAATTTATAAAAAGAGAAAACGGGTTATAAAAAAATTCATGTGGGTTTAAATTAGGAAAACAGAAAAACAGATCAATGGTTTGGTGTGGTGTCGGTTTAGCATAAGGTTACGGGTTCGAGCCAGGATGGTGCCATTTTTTTTTAAAAATCAACTTCTTTTGAGGTAGAACCTCCATTATTATTATTATTATTATTATTATTATTATTATTATTATTATTATTATTATTATTATTATTATTATTATTATTATTATTATTATTATTATTATTATTATTATTATTATTATTATTATTATTATTATTATTATTGTTATTATTATTATTATTATTATCAATTATGTTATTATTATTAAGTTAATTATTGTTATCACTAATGTTAATACTATGAATGTTATTATCATTATAAGTAATATCAAATAAAACTTATTATTATTATTATTATTATTATTATTATTATTATTATTATTATTATTATTATTATTATTATTATTATTATTATTATTATTATTATTATTATTATTATTATTATTATTATTATTATTATTATTATTGTTATTATTATTATTCTATTATTATTATTATTGTTATTATTACTAGTATTATAATTACTATCATTGTTATTATTACTAATATATGTATTGTTATTATTATTAATGACATAAGTATTATTATTAATATTATCACCATTAGTATTAATAGGATTATTAATATTATTATTATTAAACTTATTATTATCATTTTTATTATTGGTAGTAAAGTGATTATTTTTATAGTTAGTACTGTTATCAGTACTATTAGTATTATTATTATCAACACGATTTTATATAAACATTATTTTATCAAAAGTATCATTATTAAAATTATTAGAATTATCACAAAAATAAGTATTATTATTATCATGACTATTAAGATTATCTTTTGTTAAAATTTATATTTTTATTATTATTACTTTATAAATATTATTATTATCACTATCATTATTACTACAAATAAAGTGAGAAATGTTAGTATCCAAAAGTATTATTTTCAATATCATTATTAAATCTAATTATTTATTATCATTATTTTGGTATCATCATTAATTTAGCAAATAAATAATATTTGTATATAAGTATATTTAATATACATAACTTAACTATATTAATATATCTATATATCAAATGAAAATATACATAATAAAAATTATTAATCTACTATATATATATATATATATATATATATATATATATATATATATATATATATATATATATATATATATATATATATAAATCACATCACTAATAATAATATATTTGTTCGATTACGAGTATATGTTTTAATATATATACGAATGATATAGGTTCATGAATTCGAGGCCAACCTTGCACTTGTTCAATGCTGTCATATGTATTTTTACTACGAAATACAGTAGTGTGAGTTTCATTTGCTCCCTTTTTAAATGCTTTTGCAATATATATTTTTGGGACTGAGAATACATGCGCTGCTTTATAAATGTTTGACGAAATAGACACAAGTACTTAAAACTACATTCTATGGCTGGATTATTAAATCGAATATGCCCTTTTTTAGTCTGTTAATCTAAGAATTAGGGAACAGACACCCTAATTGACGCGAATCCTAAAGATAGATCTATTGGGCCCAACAAGCCCCATCCAAAGTACCGGATGCTTTAGTACTTTGATGTTTATATGTTTGGGGATATTCTAGATGCATTTTGTTAATGTCGGTTACCAGGTGTTCAAACCATATGAATGAATTTTTAAACACTTACGAGTGTATGATTATTGAATAAATGAAATCTTGTGGTCTATTAAAATTATGGAAATGATTGATTTCGATAAACTAATGAACTCACCAACCTTTTGGTTGACACTTGAAAGTATGTTTATTCTCAGGTATTAAAGAAATATTCCGCTGTTCATTTGCTCATTTTATTATATTACTTGGAGTCATTCATGACATATTTCAAAATTCGTTGCATTCGAGTCATTGAGTTCATCAAGATTATTATTAAGTCATTATAGTTTGGATATAGTATGAAATGGTATGCATGCCGTCAACTTTCGATGTAATGAAAGTTTATATTTTAAAAACGAATGCAATATTTGTAAAATGTATCATATAGAGGTCAAGTACCTCGCGATGTAACCAAATGTAATGTATTCATCCAGATGGATTAGGACGGGTCACTACATTCGGGGTACTTCGTAGTTCAGAAAATCTGAGGTTGTAAGAAGCACTAGAGTGGGCTTTTCAGTATGAACTCAGAACGGTGTGATAATGATTGAGGTGTCAACATTCAGCAAGTGATTTAATTGTGTGTTCAAGTATATGTTTGTCAACCCGTGTTCATTGTAATTGTTTATTGTTAGTGGGACGTAGCTAACAGTGACTCATGAACGTAGTTATGGATAAACTGTTGAACATGATTAGGATCTTGCTCCGAGATATTTGAAATGAAAGTATGATTTGAGACAATGTATTGCGTCTAGCCTACGAAAATACATTGTAGTGTTTCATATAGTAGTTTTGAAAGTCGGAGAAGATATAGTAGGTGATGAATCAGATGTTGATTGACAGTGTTGTATGTTGTGACTATGTGGGATTGGATATAATGATTGGAAAACATTGTTTTGATGGGTTGAAAATTTTGAGTTACGGTGAGATCAATATTATCTTCTCGAGAAAAACTTGATGAGATATGACATATGATTATTTGTGGAATCACTCTTAATGTCGATTTATTGCGATTTTCTGAAGAACTTGACAGTAAGTTAACCTTTCAGACATGGTAACAATCGTTGTGTTGGATCTAGTTGTTGATTTATTTATGGTTAATCAGGGTTAAATTGCGAGTTCTGATAGAATTTTAACTAAGTGATGATATTACAAAAGCTAAGTGGGTGGTGTCAGATTCGTGTATCGAAGTTATTTGATGGAAATAACGTGTTGATATTTGTCCTATGACTGTATTAGTGGATGTACGCTATTAGAAATCATTAATGGTGTGATCGAAATTGATTTGAGAATTATGTATGTGATAATTCTTACTATTTATGATACGATCCGAGACATGCGTTAGCCGACGGAATAACTGGTATGTAACGACATTGTTGTAAAGAGCATGATAAATTATTGAATACCGGGTCGGTAAGAGGAATTTTATTACAGATTTGGGGCAATTTCTGGGAAGACAATGTTGAAATTGTGATGCAGTTATGGTGGAAATTGACTGAGCTTGTGTTCAGATGTTAGGCGATGACACCAGATTAACGACATGGAAGGAATTGATTTAGAAAATTCGATGGAGTTATCTTATGGGTAATCCCAAGAACTTGACGAAATGGTTTGATTCGATGAATCTAAGGTAGATTACCGTTGGTATCCACGCGTTGGTGTGCAATCTCAGTTTTGATGTAGGACTTTTTCATGATGAACCATAGAAACCAAAACTTTGGTGTAAATTGGTGTGCTAAAGGGGGATAGATACTTATGATTCGAGAATACAATGTGTAAACAGAAACTTGATATGACTCATTTTGAGAGAATTTGTTAGATCAATGACAGGTGTTAATTCGAGAAAAAGGGAATTTGTTAGATTGATATGATTCGAGAATACAGTATTGTTTATGAGTTGTCTCATGTTTGAAAGGGTGTTAATTGTAAGTGACATAAAATTGATGGATCGTTATCCTTTTAATTTAACACTCAGATAGAAAATGAATTGTGCAGTTTTTGGTATCCCCGATTGTTGGTGCATGCTTACTTCTGCAAGCGACGAGTGTGATACTGTAGGCAAGCATGTGATAAATTGTCTGACTGTGGTGTTGTGTAAGTGGGAATAGTGGATAAACTTATGCCAGAAATGACCATTTGATGGTAATCGTAGCTGAAAAATTTGGTGTTTGACTCTATGTCAGTAAGTTTTCAAAGTTGGTTAATTTGATGATGAGTTGCCAGATGAGAAGACTTGTTGAGTAATGAACCTACTTAGGTAGTGCATGTAGCAGTAAGATGTGTTTTGATTTAGTTCTCGGTGTGAACATTAGTGATGATGGTTGTTACCTTTGACCCTTATGCCTATGACTGACCAGATTTCAAGGACGGAATCTCTTTAAGGGGGGTGGATTTGTAACAGACAGAAACCCGAGCTAGAAGTAAGATGACTATTTTGCCTTAAGATTTAGGTAAGCATTGTTATATGCTTTTATTTTCACAATATGTTTATTATTATTATTTTAGTATGCGGTTAAGACCAGTTGTGACAAGGGTCACAGAAAATGTTCGTTTGTTGAATTTGGACTCCGTTAGGGTGGACAAACTAAGTACGAAAGATATCAGATAACTGATAAATACCCGTGTGTTATGGGGTATAAGTTTTAAACCCCATTAAGTGTATGATTATCTATTTAGTGAGTTCATTCTCTAGAACTCTCCCAAAACTAAAAACCGTACCTTGTTTTTATCCTCTTCAAAACCCTAGTTGATTTTAAGCTAGAAATTGGATCAAGAAGCTTTAGGGATTGATTTTCATCATCCTTTTGATCATGAAACCAGGTTAGTATGTTTGAATCTGGCTCTAATTCTTGGTGTATTTGGTTTTGGGTGTAAAATGGGTTTTATGTATTTTTGAGCTTGAATCTTCATGAATTGTGTTAGTTATGCTTAGTTAATGTTAGATATATATTATATAGTTGTTATATGAAGTTTGTAAGTAAGTTTTATGACTAGAACAAGCTAAAATCAAGATTTGGGGTCAAAAACGCGAAAACAGCGAGCTGGAGCTGTTCTTCAGCTCCCACACTTTTGATAGCCCAACCACGTGGTTGAGCACACTTTTGAGGGCTCAAACATGCGGTTGAGGACTCAACCGTACGGTTGAGGGTTCAACCACGCGGTTGAGCACTTGTCAGTTTTTGGTAAAATTGAAAAGGCCATAACTTTCAAACCGTAACTCCGTTTTTGATGAATAAACTATCGTTGGAATCGACTTGAGATCTAATTTCCAATGATAAGGTTTTAAGAAGCAGAATAAAATTTTATTTTGATCATAAAAAGGGGTGTTAGGATATATGTCTTGTTTTGCACACATGTGAAGGTTGTTATTGATTGAGGTTATGATATAGACTTATATCATAGTTAATACATGATTGTATGTGTTGATTTATAGTATGTATTGATGTTTTATGATGTGTATCTTGGGTTGAAACCTATCTAAATAGTTGGTGCTACTGTTCTTCATCACTCGCACGAGTGAGCCTTCACTCGTACGGTTGTGGTGATCAACCGTGTGATGAACCGTGCGAGTGAGTGGTTAAGGATAACTATTGTTTTGGTTAAGATGATACGTAAGGGTGAGATGTGACTCGTACGAGTCACTGGTCACTCATGTGACGAATTGTACGTATCAGGTGATTAGTTGTTGGATGTTTGGTAATATACCAAACGTACGAGTAAGTTGTCAACCGCACGGTTGAGTGTTCTCAAACATGTGAGTGAGGGTGTTACTTGTACGGTTGGCATACCAGTTTTAATTGTTGATCTATAATGTTGTTGTTTTATTGTTGATTTAATATCAAGATATGATTACTGATTGTGTTATGTCTATTCTCAGGTGAAAAAGAGTAAAGAGAAGACTCGGAAAGATTAGACCTCTGAGAATCTTCAGTTGTTGGTAATTGCTGAGTGGGTCTATCTTTGGATAGAGTTTAAGTAGCAAATCATGCTACTGAGGATTGCTCTGATTACCTTGTGTAGTGTAGTGATTGCCATGCTAGTTAGATAGTGCATGCTACGTGATTAACATGTTGTAAATGTGCATTGTGCTTGACACTAGCCATTCCTAGGGAGGTTAGGGATTCGCAAATGTTCCAAGGGAGGTTACAGTCCATGTGAGGTCAACCATTCCAAGGGAGGTTGAGTTCGTACCCTACAATCTGTTGCAGAGGCTAGACGGGAAACGACTATCGGTAGATGCTAGCCTGATCAGCTAGGTCATGTGCCCATACAAGCCGTTGATCCTCATATTGTCTTTGTTTATATGCTTGTTGGTTGTAAGCATGTTAGATGATTAATGTATGATGAATTTCTTAAGCTTAATCTGTAGATAGATTCCATTCACTTAGCGGTGTGCTAATCCCCCACATTCCTCCCCCTGCAGGTTTTGCTACTGCTAATGAGATCGAAACATGATGTAGAAGACATGTTTGACTTGCAACTCTGATGTGGACATTTGTAACCGTGTTTGTAATAACGTAATATTGTTTGTTAAAGTAAACTTAATTATGTGGTTTTGTACTAATGTAATTAAGGTTATGATTTTACTACATAAGACTTCCGCTGTGTTATAAAAAAATTGGCCGGTGTTACAACGTTGGGTTGTCTTGCCCGCGAATAGAATCGAGCAAATCATATTTGCCTGGAAGTTGTTATCTGCGTGCCATCTGTAATAATCAAGCAATGTAGGTTATGTTCCAAAAATAATAAGAAGACTTCGTGTAACAATAAGATATGAAAGAATGTATATTTTTCTATAAAAATTCGAAATGAGGGTTTTACAAATGGCACTTTCCACATCCCTGTTATTGACAATTATAGGCAAAATTACCGCAAACTGTATCCAAAAAAACTATAAACATATTTCAAGCAAAATTCAATGTATACCCGTGATTGCAACAACTAATGCTTAAAAATAATAATTATAGCGAGTTAGTACGTAATAAGGAATTTTTATCAAAATATGATGATTTTTAAGCATACAACAATCAAAATGATCATTTTTAATTACCTTAAATATTTTAAACATCAAACTTTTCCTATAATGTTTTCGAGTTATGATTTATAACCATTTTTATCGAAAAATATTAGTTTTAGTAAAAACATACATAATAAGGAAAATCAAAGACTAAGTTCCAAATTTGTTTTTAAGTCAACGATATATAGTTTTCAAGTCATCCTAAGTTTTAAAAATGTTTTAACATTAGGAAAAACCCAAAAGCTTAATTTCGTACATTTTTCTAAAATTGTATTTTTCAACAAAAAGATCTTAAATCTTGTTCCAAAGTGTTTAGGTGATGTAATTAACCTAGTAAAGCTCGTTCTTAAGGAGCAAAACATCAAAATTCCCAAAATTTCACTAATTGCAAGTCAAGAACACAAATTGATGAATCGTAAACTAAAAGTGAACCTAAAGGCCTCAATCGAACCTAAAAACTAGCAAACAGTATCCACATTGTTTAACTAATCATGCAAGGAGTCATAATCAAACATAAAACACAATTTTTCTTAAAAGTTAAAAATTAAACTCTAGTTAAAAATTTGATTTTTAATCATGAAAATGTACCTTTAACACGAAATTGACAGCGCGAATGCGTTTAGAAGGAGCGAGAGAATAAGTTTCGAGCTTGGAATCAATCAATTTGATCAAGATTTGGTGGTTGAGTGGTGGTGTAGTGCTCGTCGGTTGAAGGAGAGAAAAAGGGAGGAGAAGAAAAAGAGAAAAAGAAAAGAAGAAAGAAAAAGGCAGAGAAACAGAAGAACAAAATGGGCCCGTGTGGTGTACGGGCTTATTTTCTCGGCCGACCCGTGATTTTTTGTGTCTTATTTTTCGATTTTATCATTGGATTTTATTAAAGATTTATAAAGTTTTCTCAGATTTTAATCTGGTTGTTTTATTTTATTCTCTATCTATTATAAAAAGAAAATAAAAGAAAATAGACAAAGTAAAAATAGAAAATTGTTATTTTATTAAAAACATATATTGATTAAACAGGTTCCACAACTAACTTCCAGAAATGATGTGGAAAGAAAGATATGTTTAAAGCTTCTTTGACCATCCAGAGTAAATCAGCGGAGTGTACTGAACATATTTCAAAATCACTTAGCATTTTACGCTCACGTTTTTGTAAGTCCCCGATGTCTCGATAATTAAGTTCGAAAATAAGTTTTGACACTATGTCTTGAAACAGAAGATTTTCCTCGGAGTCAGGATCCCCGATAGAAAATTTTAATTTTTCAGATATTTCTCGGATAACCTTTCTTTGAGGAGTCGTGAATGGAAATTTTGACGTAGTGGAATTTGTACGAGTTCAGAATATATTTCCTTTCTTTTTGCAAAGAAATTATTATCTATTCTTTCCTCGGTTGAATCAGAAAAATTTCAATTAATCTTTTAATGAGAAATGATGCCGGATCAAAGTGAAGAAATCTCAATTTCCATATTTTGAAATAGGGTTAGGTTTTTTACTTTCAATCAAAAATTTTAACTCAAAAATCATTGCTGCAACATAGTGGTTGATACGAATTTGGAAAACTCTTTATCATCGATATGAGGTAGAAAACTTACTGTTGGTACGATTTTCCGTATAGCGGGTGTAAGGTACCAGTACAGAACAATATCCGTCTAGCGTAGAGCGATTGGATGTTGATTGATGTCTGCCCTCAGGAAATAATCCCTGCAGACCCGGAACACGGATGAGAGATCCGCGGGGTGGCCTCAATCAATCTTTGGATCAATCTGTAATTGATCCGTCTAGCGTTCTGTTGCCAAGCGGTTGATGTTTTAGAGTGAGAAAGAACTATGTGAGAGAGAAAGTGTTTCTCTCTGACTCAAATTCAGATGTGAAATGTGGTGACCCAGGGGGTCTATTTATAGGCGTAGAATGTTTGAAATTCTCGAGAACACGTGTCAAACGCTGATTAATTCTGTTATGCGATATATCCAGAACTGCCTTTGGCGTGAACTGACGTGGCTGTGTGCCGCCCACGCGCCTAATCAAGGGCTTAAGCATAGAAGCTACCTGCAGGGCTTACACATGACGCTGGGTGGCCTGCTGAACACTGGACGGCAAATGCTAAAAATTGCCAAATATTGTTATCTTTTATGCTTTCTGATATATTATTCTGTATAAAAATAATGCTTTTATGCGTGTATCTCCTAGGATACACCATTAAGTCCCCCAATTTAATGTCTTTATTTTTGTAAAAAATAAAGTCATTAAACTAAAAATAAAAGATGCCTTTTCCTCAGGAACATAAACCTGCTACAACCGTTCTGTTTCTCTGCAGCGCCATGTACCTTTTGATCATGGTCTGCAAAATTATCTTTTTGAAATTTGAATTTTTTTTTTTCAATTGAATTTATGTTTCCCGCATATTTGTACACCCGTCACATGGCAGTATATCATCCATGCGATTAACCGTCAACTATTCATCTTCCACTCGCTATTTAATACCCGAATTTTACTGTTTTGCATCTTCTCAACCCGAATTAATTTTTCTTCATCTACCTTAAACTTCTGTCAAAAATTCCCTTCTTAACTATCTAATCAATGGCTATCCTTAATGTTGAGAATATTCATAGTGAAATTTCATCAACATATTTAGATCGCGTTAGAATTGCATTCCCTAAATTCTTTAGAGCCGACGCTGTTCTCCCTAGTCCTCATGATTCTGCATCTCATCCCCCTTCTGGCAAAGTTGCTATTTACGGTCGTGCACTATATATTTCTCATCTCCATATTCCTTTCACAAAATTCTATTTAGATGTTTGCAGCTTTTACCGCATTAGTGTTGGCCAATTTGAGCCTATGTCCATCTGAAAAATTATGCTTTTCGAAATGTATTGTCAGTCTCAAAATATCACACCTTCTATACGCCTTTTTTGTCATCTTGCAACCGTGAAATATTATGATAAGGGATGGTTCTTTATCATTATGGATGGTTTTCTGTTTAATTCCAGTGACGCGTCAGAGAATTGGCAAAACACCTTCTTCTTTATTAATAGTGAAGTAATTCCCAACAACTGTTTAAATGATTGTTATTGGCGTACATCACTCGATCCTCCATAAATCACCCATCCTAGGTTATCTGCTGATGAACGAAAGTTAGTAAACATGATGAAAAAACAAAGAATTCTGAATCGACGATATCCAGAAAACATGCTTTCTTTATGTTCCCTTAACGCTGAATGAGATGAAGCAACTCGTGGTTGCGCTATTGTTATGCTAAAAAACAAAGGTATATTCTGATGAAAACTTGTAGGTTGCTTATTAATTTGTATTGTCTGCATAATAACTGCTACATTTTGTTATTTCAGCTATTACTCTGATCACCGCCTTGCGACACATTAAGTTTGATGAGCTACAATTTGCATCAGAAACGATGATTGATGAAACGCTTGAAAAAAGTTTATCTGAGAATGATCTTGTTGATGAGTCGGATTTAACTTGAGCAAATTCACGTAAATGTCGTGCTGCTGGTAATCTTTCTTTTGATTCAATAGCAGAAGAAAATCTTTTTTTCTTTTTCCATATGCCTATCAATGGTGGCTATTATAATGTTAACCCTGATAATATCCAGTATTGAATTATGAATCATTGTATCTGGATTGGAAATACTTTTTAAATAACAACTGCTATTTTAATCCAGCCATATCATCTGAAGGAGAAACACGGAGAAGGCTTGCTCTTCCGCCTCCCGTTTAGCGTAACAGAATAGGCGAAAGCAGCTCACAGATTAGCCTCCCTAATTTAGATACTGATGGCCTGTCATCCATTTTAGCGGGTCCTCTAGGTAGTTATGAGGATTTTATGAAATACCTTGAAGCTATGGTGTCCCCCTCACTTCTCCATTTCTTTGAAAGTCTATCTGATGGTGATGCTCGAAAGTGTCAAGCGCAAGGCATTATCTGGAATATATATATATCTGAAGACTTTGTATTAATTTTGTCAAAGCTTTATATGCTATGATTATAATCAATAAAACATGATAGCTAGTCATTTATTGTTTGTATTATTTTATGTCATGATGGTCGTAGATACAATCTATTGCCTGGATGTTCAGCGGAGTTCTACGTCGTCCGCTGCAATTTCAACCTTTTGTTTATGATTGAACTTCTGCCACCGAGAATAAACTTCTCTTCTGTGGGCAGGGATGGCACACAGCTTTGTGACATCTGATAAAAATCCTTTGTCGGATAAAAATTATGAAGAGTGTGCTATAAGAATAATTGTTTGAATTCTTATTACTTAAAGAAATTTTTACATTTATGATTGCATCTCTATTCACAATAGTTGATCAGGCTATCTGAAGATGCAATACTACGCATAAAATTTCTTTAAACTCATTGCGTTTCATGTTCTCTGAATTTCCTCATCGGAGGGCGCTGTAAGGGTATATGATCCATTAGGATGTACTCGCACAATTTTATATGGACCTTCCCATCGTGGCCCCAACTTCCCTTGCTTTGTCTGTATACTTGCTTCATTGTCCCTCAACACCAAATCTCCCTCTCTGAATTGCACATGCCTAACTCGTTTGTTGTAATATTTTGCCATTCGCTGCTTAGCATCTGCTTGACAGATTGCAGCCATGATCCGCCTTTCTTCTAATAAATTCAAGTTTTCACGTAAGACGGATGACTTAATTTTACATCAAATGCCAAAACTCTCTGTGTCGAAACACGGATCTCAGCTGGTATTACTGCCTCGGTACCATATACCACGCTGAACGGTGTTTCACCCGTGCTCCGTTTTGGCGTTGTACGGTGAGCCCATAAAATATATGGAACTTCATCTACTCATTTGGTCTGACTCAAACCCAACCTAGCTTTTATGCCAGCTACAATTTCTTTGTTTGTTACTTCAACTTGACCGTTTGCTTATGGGTGAGCAACAGAGGTAAATGTTTGTCTAATGTTTAATTCCTCACACCAACTTTTGAACGGATTATCTGCAAAACTGTTTACCATTATCACTTATAATTTCGTTTAGAAAATCATATCTACACACAATACCATTCCATACAAACTTCTTTATGTTTTCACCCATTATCCGTGCTAACACTTTTGCTTCAAACCACTTAGTTAAAAAATCAATTGCAACCACCAAAAACTTTGCATTTCCAACACTCCTTGGGAATGGCACTACTATGCCAATTGCCCACTTATAAAATGGCATGCAGATGATACTGAGATTAAATCATATTTTGGTAAACGCTGGACGTTCTATGCCGCTGACAGGCATCACATGCTTTAATTATCTCTGCCGTATCTCTGTAAATTGTTTGCCAATAATATCCTTGCCGCATTATCCGTCCCACAATAGTTCTATAACCAAAATGTTGTGAACATAAACCTTCATGCATCTCTTTCACCACATCTATAGCTTGTTGTGGTGCTAAACACCTCAAATTTGGTCCATTGAAAGATTTACTATAGAGCACACCATTTTCCAAGACGTAAAGCGGAGCACTTACCTTTATCCATCTTTCTTCCATGACATCAGCTGGTAGTGTTCCGTCTTGCAAATACTTCACGTAGGGAGTCATCCAACACGATCCTCCTTCTTTAACTGTTGCTACTACTACTTTTTCATCAATTGATTTATCTTTCAAAACTTCCACCAAAACTTTCTTATGCAAATGATCAAATGCAAATGTTGCTAATTTGCTCAAACCATCTGCTTTTTTGTTCTTATTTCTTGATATTTGCACAACTTCCAAAGTTTCAAAATTTTTAGAAATATTTTTAACCAATTGTAAATATCGTTTCATTGAGATATCTTTTGCTTCAAATGCCCCGTTAACTTGCTATGCTACAATCTGAGAATCCACATACGCACGCAAGTGCTTTATTCCCATATCAAACGCTATGCAGAGACCGAAAAGCAATGCCCCATATTCTGCTTCATTATTAGATGCATAAAAACAAAACTTAAGCTCATATGTATGCTCTTCCCCTTCCGGACTGGTAAGGACCAATCCTGCACCAAATCCTTCCTCACTTGATGCACCATCAGTATGCAACTCCCACATGCAATTAATGCTTTTAACATCTTGCGAATAATCCACTTTTTCAGTTGTTTCTAAAAGAAAATCTGCCAAAATTTACCCTTTAACTGCATGTCGATGAGAAATTTATTTCATATTCTCCCTATTCAACCGCCCATATTGCTAAATGTCCTGACGACTCTGGATGTTTCAAAATTTGCTTTACTAGTTGATCTATTAAGACAATAATTGGATGTGCTTGAAAATAGCGTCTGAGTTGCCTAGCTGTGTGCATTAAGGCATATACCAATTTTTTGATGGGCGGATAATTGACTTCACTTTGAAGTAATATCTTACTGAAAAGTATATTGGCATTTGCACCCCATTCCGTTCTACGATTAAAACTGAACTAATGGCTTCCGTCGGCGTTGCCATATATAGAATTAATGTTTCTCCTGCTATTAGTGCATTTAGGTGGGCAATTCTTTTAAAAGTCATTTAACATCCTAAAAAGCTACTTCAACCTCTTATGTCTACACAAAATTCTTTTTGTTTAAATAGCTTTTTAAAACCCTCATGAACGGTAATGATCGGTGATAACTCCTAAATTACACAGTTTTTTGATAACATTTTGAGGAGTTATCTTAGTATTTTTGAGTCATTTTGATTCCCAAACACACTAAAATGGGTAAAAATGGGAAAAATATATTTCTAATGATTATGTCCAAGTTATGTATTAAACAGGATCAAAAATAAAGAAAATTGTAAAGTGGCTAGATGAAACCGCCGGCATGGTGATAATGAAGCCACCAGCTTTGGAGATGAAAGTACCAGAATGTTCCAGAATCGATGTAAAATTGAAAGAACTTGTTGATCAAGAAAAAGGCAAAGGAAGCCGCCGACTTCCCAATGAAGCCGCTGGCCTGGTTGGCACGGTTTCTCAACTTATCCACCAAGTTCAAGTAAAATGGAAACAAAATCAAGATAAAATCAAAAAGATCCGGTGAATCAAGTGAAGCCGCCGGCCTGGCATGAAGCCTCCGGCTTTAGTATGATGGTTATAAGATCTGGCTTGCGGATTAAGTTTAACTTGCACGAGGAGTCACTGACTAAAGGCAAGCCGCCGGCTTCCCACTGAAGCCACCGGCTTGGCCACCGCCCCAGAATTCTATAAATTAAGGCCTCTGGTCTCAGTTTTCATATGTTCAGAAGTAGATAGTTTTTCCAGATTTTGTTAGGTCATTTTTTAGGGGTTTTCTCTAAACCCTTAGGTTAGATTTACTTTTATTAATCAAGATTCAAGATTTAATTCAAGTTTTTTTACATCTACCTTCTTTTTGAGGTATGATTCTATCCTTATTTTATTGTTTTGTCTATTTTATTTTCTGTATTCGTTTCTGTTCGTCTTTTACTATGAACTAAACGTTCATAGTGAGTACATGGACGAAAGATAAACTTCATCTGGGATTCAGATGAAGCCGCCGGCTTCACCCTCAAGCCGCCGGCTTGGAGTGAAGGAAGCCGCCAGCTTCGTGCTTTATTCTGTGCAATTTCTGCATCTTTTCCAGATCTGTATGGTTGAGTTTCTGTAATGATATTTGAATCGTTTTGAATATGTTTTGTTTGACTCTACTTGTTTGCCATGCTTAATGATTAAATAATATGATTTTAGGGTTGATTAGTCCTTGATCCGATAATCTATTATTCGATTCATGCTACTTGTTTAGATCTAGTCCATCAAACTTGTTAAATTGAATTGCATGCAACTAAGTTAAAGAACTTAATAGTGATAAACTTATTTGATTTAAATTACGCTTATATAATAGAAGTAAATATTGTTAGGCTTAATCGAAGAACATTCGTTTGCTTTTGTTTAATTAATGATTGCATGAAAACTTAGTAGTAATTGACTTTCAGCTAGTAACTTGAGTTGATCTACTTGGTGTTTAATAGCTTATATAATTTGTCAGTCTATTTGCATATTGATCCTCATCACAAGATTGATATGTATCATGTAATTGAATTAAATATGAAGAATTAAGATGTTAATTATGCACATCATATATCTAGCATATGCTTTAAGTCCTACTTATTGATTGATATGCAACACAAGGGATAATAATTGGTCTATAATTGTTATTCTACTTTGTGTTAATATAAGTCATGAAACTTATCTAATATGATTCCCGAATGAATTGTTTGTCCATGTAATCACTTGTATCTTTATTTGTATTTTATTTTATTTTAAATCTTTAATTCCTTATTTTACTTTGTTTATCTTTAAAAGCAAACTCTTTCCTAAGAGATAAATCTATCCCATAAAAGACATAAAAATATATCTTTAATTCTTTTATAAGAATTAAATAATAAAACAACTCTTATCCATACCTAGCACTTCCCTTGGGAAGATAACCTAAAATACTACCTCTGATCAGGTTTTGTTGCTCGTTAGGGTGTTAAAAGTGTAATAATAAAGGTTATATAAATTTAAAAGTTTGAAAGGCAAATTAAGCACTGCACACTTTTTGCACATCAACTTTTTGGCACTACTGCCGGGGAAGTATAGCGCGGTAAATACGGAAGTTGGATATACTTTGGTTATTGATATTTCTTGAAAACGGGTGATGACTGTCTTCCTTTAGGGGAGAGTTGCTGGGGTTCCGATTTAAAGGCTCCTGCCCAAACCTAGACGCTGACGGTTCACTTAAGTATTGAAAGATTCAATAGGCCGTGTATGTTTGATTATTCATTGTTATGCGATAAAAGTTTTTATTTAATATTTATATTATTAATCATGTTATTAATATTTATTATATTTATTTATTTAAAATTCAATAATATACTAAGATATTTCTTAAATATTAATATAAACATAAAACTTAAAAATATATATCCTTTAAGGCTTAAAAGATTTTCTCCTAAAATATTTCTTTTCATGATTTTAGATCACATGATTACTCGGTCCAAGAAACCAGTCTTACAAAGAACGTTGTCAAATCCTGATATATTATTTAAACTTTCTAAGGATTCAAAAATTCTTAAGAAATTAGTTTTCAAAGAGGGAACTACTTCTAATCATGATTCATTATCTAGCCCTCCGTCTAGTCCTGATTCTAATTTGGGATCTCTTTTTGGTTCAGAAACTAAAATGACTGATTCAATGGAAGCATTAATGAAAGCTGGTTGGGAAGGATTAGGTCATGCTATTACTCATCCCGAAATAAAAGAAAATTTTGATATTAAGGGTCCTATTTTTCATTTGCTTAAAGATAATCAATTTAGGGGTACGGAGAAGGAAGATGCTAATGCCCACATTCCGAATTTTAAAGATATTTGTAATCTGTTTAACATTAATAATGTGGAAAGTTATACTATTCATCTTCGTCTCTTCCCATGGTCGTTAAAAGATGAAGCTAGGGAATGGTTGAACTCGTTACCTGAAGGAGATATTACTAGTTGGGATACGATGGTTGAAAAGTTTCTTACTCGATTCTTTCCTGCGTCTAAAACTATCACCCTTCAAACTGAAATTGCTAATTTTTGTCAGAAAACTAATGAGTCTCGTTATTCTTCTTGTGTTCGATTTGGTCAAATGCTTAGAGGTTGTCCACAACATGGTTTGGATAAATTTAAAAAGGTAACTACTTTCTATAAGGGTTGTGATATTGCTATGAGAAAAGAGATTGATACATCTGCTGGAGGAAACATTATGAGTAAAACTGTCGAAGAAGCTGAAACCTTGATTAATAAGTTGGCTACGCAATCCCATGAATGGCACCAAGACTTAGATATTTCTCGTTCGGTAAAATCTGTTAGTTATGATTCTGATGATATGGTTAAGGCTATGAATGTGCAATTGGGTAATTTAGGAAGGCAAATTGAAAAGCTTACTAAGGAGATACATATGATTAAGGTAGGTTGTGAAAAATGCCAAGGTCCTTATGCTACTAAGGATTGTGTTAAGTTGAGAATGTTTCGTATGTGAATCAATTCCAAGGAAACCCAAACTACCGTAATAATTATAATGCACCTTATCCTACTAATAATAAAAACCCACCTGGTTTCTTTCCTGTTAAAGCACCCTTCATTCCCAATTCTTCTAATTCTCAAACAGATAGGAAGTCTAATCTTGAAGAAAGCATCCTCACTTTCATCAAAAATCAAAATGAAGCTAATGAAAACATAAAAGCTCAACTTTCCCAAGTACAAAATAATCATCAAGCGTTCATTCAAAACTTAGATGGCAATGTTACTAAGTTATTCAAACTTGTCGAGGGTAAAGTTCCTGTTGAATCTGAAGTTTCTAAGGAAATTCATTTTGAAAAGGTGAATGTTATTAGAGAAGTGAATAGGGTTGATGTTCATGAACCTGGTTTGAGGTACTTATGGGAGTTTGAAATGGGAGAAGAAGAGTATGATCAAGAAATAAAGAAGTTGACTGTTAATGAGGAAGATAAGTCAAAAGATGCTAAGGTTCGAGGTCTTGATCGTGATGAGGTAATTTTCATGCATGAGTTGTTTGATGAGAAGGAAGAAGAAGTTAATGAAGAGGTGGATGAAAATAATGAAGTTAATAGTGAAAAATCTGAAAATTAGAATGTGAAGATAAAGATGATTGGTTAGCTGATATTGTGAAACAATTGGAAGAAAGGAGAAAAGAAGGTTTCCACCCTCTTTATTCCTTCACAATTGATCCGGTAGATCCGTATTCATCATCTGAAGTTCCCGTTGCTATGTGCACTGATCCGGGAGAATTTTAAATTCCTTGCTTAATTCATGGTCCAATTCCAGTTATGGGATTAGCTGATACTGGTTCTAGCATTAATGTTATGCCGTTTTTCGTTTATAATCGTTTAGGATTGCCATCGTTGGAACCAATAAGAGGAAATGTGTGTTTTGCTGATAGTCATTTACATGAACCGTTGGGGATTGTTAGGCAAGTTGAAGTCATTGTTGGTTATGCTTTCTATAAAATTGATTTTATTGTGATGGACATGAAAGAAGATCCAATAACTCCTTTAATTCTAGGATCTCCGTTTCTAGCTACCGCTCGTGCTACCATTAAATATGCCGATAATTCGTTAACTATTCGTTATGGTGCTATATTTGAATCTATTCCGTTAGTTCCAAGATCCAAAGTTCCTCGCTCTAATGTGAAAATGGTTAAAGTTGATAAAGAAGTTGATGATGACTTTACCGTGGATAGAATTATAACTGAATTTATAAAAGAGCAATATAAGCTTAGCACGGAAGTGAGAAAACATATCCTTGAGTTGAGTGTTTCATTTGAAATGTCTTTTCGTAGGGGTCTTGACATCACATTGAATTTATTGTAACTAATTAAAGCGTTAAATGAGTATGAAAATAGTAAGTGTGAAGAGAATAAGCCTAAGGAGTAATTTCGTAAGAAGAAAAGAGACGCGCAAATGACTCTATAATCAAAACTATCTATCCCTTTATATATGTTTATTAGGACTATATTATGTCTAAGTGTTTTATTATTTAAATATGATTGTAAGAGCAATATAGCTCGTAAGTGTTTAAATGATTAATTGATGAAGAGTTATTAATAAAATATTATGTTCGTATTATCCTTTTTGTTATTTAATATTTTGTCAAGTTACTTATTCAATTCAAAGGAAGTCCGCAAAAGTGCTCACAAATCGTTCTGTGATCCTACAAATTGAGTAACATCACTCTTTCCCTTATTTTTAATTATGTCCTTTATTTATTTATTTCATTCTTTATTATAATTACAATAAGGACATTGCATAATCTAAGTGTGGGAAGGGAAGTGATTAATCACTTAAATGATTATAAAAGATATTATCAAATTTTTCCAAAAAAGTTGAAAAATGGGTACAATTTTAAATTTTTCAAAAAATATAAATTCTTAGTCAAACTTATGTCTTTTTACTAACTTAATCTTAATGATAATAATAGAACTACTCTCAATTTCGAGATCGGATTACTTGTTTAAGATAAGAAGTTAAAAGTCAAAAATTGTGAAACGAGTGCAAACTTATAGCCACTACCATATGGCATAAGAAGCATGGACCACTGAGGAAGCAAAAGAGTCCCAAATAAGGGCCAATTTAAATTTATTTGCCAAGTGTAAAGCTAAAAGCTAAGCATGAAAGCAAAAGAAATGAAAAGGAAAAAGAGCCCAATGAAGGCCAACAAAAGAAAATAGTTCCAATGAGAACCATACACTTCTTAAAGTTAGAAAATAAAAGAGTCAAATGATGACCAAACTGTATAAATTTGACTTAATAACCATTAAGGCTACTTGTAATCCTTGGTCTGGTTCAGACTAGTTCTTGCGAATAATAAATACTAACTTCGAATTAAGACATACTTTTGACTTTGCAATTTTACTTTAAATACCCATGATATAATTTATAAGGTTTACTTGAGGACAAGTAAAGGTTTAAGTGTGGAGAATTTGATAACTCCTAAATTATACAGTTTTTTTATAACATTTTGAGGAGTTATCTTAGTATTTTTGAGTCATTTTGATGCCAAAACACACTAAAATGAGTAAAAATGGGAAAAAGATATTTCTAATGATTATGTCCAAGTTATGTATTAAACATGATCAAAAATAAAGAAAATTGCAAAGTGGCTAGTTAAAGTCGTCGGCATGGTGATAATGAAGCCGCCGACTTTGGAGCTGAAAGTACCAGAATGTTCCAGAATCGATGTAAAATTGAAAGAACTTGTTGATCAAGAAAAAGGCAAAGGAAGCCGCCGGCTTCCCAATGAAGCCGCCAGCCTGGTTGACACGGTTTCTCAACTTATTGACCAAGTTCAAGTAAAAATGGAAACAAAATCTAGATAAATTCAGAAAGATCCGGCGAATCAAGTGAAGTCGCCGACCTGGCATGAAGCCTCCGGCTTCAATATGACGGTTACAAGATCTGGCTTGCGAATTAAGTTTAACTTGCATGAGGAGTCAACGACTCAAGGCAAGCCACCGGCTTGGCCACCGCCCTAGAATTCTATAAATTAAGGCCTCTGATCTCAGTTTTCATATGTTCAGAAGTAGATAGTTTTTCCAGATTTTGTTAGGTCATTTTTAGGGGTTTTCTCTAAACCCTTAGGTTAGATTTACTTTTTGTAATCAAGATTCAAGATTTAATTCAAGTCATTTTACATCTACCTTCTTTTTAAGGTATGATTCTATCCTTATTTTAGTATTTTGTCTATTTTATTTTCTGTATTCGTTTCTGTTCGTCTTTTACTATGAATTAAACGTTCATAGTGATTACATGGACGAAAGATAAACTTCATCTGGGATTCAGATGAAGCCGCCGGCTTCACCCTCAAGCCGCCGGCTTGGAGTGAAGGAAGTCGCCGGCTTCGTGCTTTATTCTGTGCAATTTCTGTTTCTTTTCCAGATCTGTATGGTTGAGTTTCTGTAATGATATTTGAATCGTTTTGAATCTGTTTTGTTTGACTATACTTGTTTGCCATGCTTAATAATTAAATAACATAATTTTAGGGTTGATTAGTCCTTGATTCGATAATCTATTATTCGATTCATGCTACTTGTTTAGATCTAGTCCATCAAACTTGTTAAATTGAATTACATGCAACTAAGTTAAAGAACTTAATAGTGATAAGCTTATTTGATTTAAATTACGCTTATATAATAGAAGTTAATATTGTTAGGCTTAATCGAAGAACCTTCGTTTGGATTTGTTTAATTAATGATTGCATGAAAACTTAGTAGTAATTGACTTTCAGCTAGTAACTTGAGTTGATCTACTTGGTGTTTAATAGCTTATATAATTTGTCATTCTATTTGCATATTGATCCTCATCACAAGTTTGATATGTATCATGTAATTGAATTGAATATGAAGAATTAAGATGTTAGTTATGCACATCACATATCTAGCATATGCTTTAAGTCCTACTTATTGACTGATATGCAACACTTAGTTTAACCTATTAAGGGATAATAATTGGTCAATGATTGTTATTCTACTTTGTGTTAATATAAGTCATGAAACTTATCTAATATGATTCCCGAATGAATTGTTTGTCCATGTAATCACTTGTATCTTTATTTGTATTTTATTTTAAATATTTAATTCCTTATTTTACTTTGTTTATCTTTAAAAGCAAACTCTTTCCTAAGAGATAAATCTATCACATAAAAGACATAAAAATATATATATTTAATTCTTTAATAAGAATTAAATAATAAAACAACTCTTATCCATACCTAGCACTTCCCTTGGGATGATAACCTAAAATACTACCTCTGATCGGGTTTTGTTGCTCGTTAGGGCGTTAAAAGTGTAATAATAAAGGTTATATAAATTTAAAAGTTTGAAAGGCAAATTAAGCACTGCACACTTTTTGCACATCAACTTTTTGGCATCGCTGCCGGGGAAGTATAACGCGGTAAATACGGAAGTTGGATATACTTTGGTTATTGATATTTCTTGAAAACGGGTGATGACTGTCTTCCTTTAGGGAAGGGTTACTGGGGTTCCGATTTAAAGGATATACTTTGGTTATTGATATTTCTTGAAAACGGGTGATGACTGTCTTCCTTTAGGGAAGGATTACTGGGGTTCCGATTTAAAGGCTCCTGCCCAAACCTAGATGCTGACGGGTCACTTAAGTATTAAAAGATTCAATAGGCCGTGTATGTTTGATTATTCGTTGTTATGCGATAAAAGTTGTTATTGAATATTTATATTATTAATTATGTTATTAATATTTATTATTTTTATTTATGTAAAATTCAATAATATACTAAGATATTTCTTAAATATTAATATAAACATAAAATTTAAATATATATATCCTTTAAGGCTTAAAAGATTTTCTCCTAAAATATTTCTTTTCATGATTTTAGATCACATGATTACTCGGTCCAAGAAACCAGTCTTACAAAGAACGTTCTCAAATCCTGATATATTATTTAAACTTTCTAAGGATTCAAAAATTGTTAAAAAATTAGATTTCCAAGAGGGAACTACTTCTAATCATGATTCATTATCTAGCCCTCCGTCTAGTCCTAATTCTAATTTGGGATATCTTTTTGGTTCAGAAACTAATATGACTGATTCAATGGAAGCATTAATGAAAGCTGATCGGGAAGGATTAGGTCATGCTATTACTCAGCCCGAAATAAAAGAAAATTTTGATATTAAGGGTGCTATTTTTCATTTGCTTAAAGATAATCAATTTAGGGGTACGGAGAAGGAAGATGCTAATGCCTGTAGTGACCCGAACTTTTCCATGTTTATATATATTAAATGATATTGATATTTATATGATTAAGTGTTTCCAACATGTTAAGCAATCAAACTTGTTAAGACTTGATTAATTGAAATAGGTTTTATATAGACAATTGACCACCCAAGTTGACCGGTGATTGACGAACGTTAAAACTTGTAAAAACTATATGATTTCATATATATGGATATATATATAGTTAACATGGTATTATGATAAGTAAACATATCATTAAGTATATTAACAATGAACTACATATGTAAAAACAAGACTACTAACTTAATGATTTCGAAACGAGACATATATGTAATGATTATCGTTGTAACGACATTTAATTGTATATATATCATATTAACATATATTAATATATCATAATATCATGATAATGTAATAATTTAACATCTCATTTGATATAATAAACAATGGGTTAACAACACTTAACATGATCGTTAACCTAAAGGCTTCAAAACAACATTTACATGTAACTACTAACGATGACTTAACGACTCAGTTAAAATGTATATACATGTAGTGTTTTAATATGTATTTATACACTTTTGAAAGACTTCAAGACACTTATCAAAATACTTCTACTTAACAAAAATGCTTACAATTACATCCTCGTTCAGTTTCATCAACAATTCTACTCGTATGCACCCGTATTCATACTGGTACAATACACAACTTTTAGATGTATGTACTATTGGTATATACACTCCAATGATCAGCTCTTAGCAGCCCATGTGAGTCACCTAACACATGTAGGAACCATCATTTGGCAACTAGCATGAAATATCTCATAAAATTACAAAAATATTAGTAATCATTCATGACTTATTTACATGTAAACAAAATTACATATCCTTTATATCTAATCCATATATCAATGACCAAAAACACCTACAAACACTTTCATTCATCAATTTTCTTCATCAAATTGATCTCTCTCAAGTTCTATCTTCAAGTTCTAAGTGTTCTTCATAAATTCTATAAGTTCTAGTTTTATAAAATCAAGAATACTTCCAAGTTTGCTAGCTTACTTCCAATCTTGTAAAGTGATCATCCAACCTCAAGAAATCTTTCTTATTTACAGTAAGATATCTTTATAATACAAGGTAATACTCATATTCAAAATTTGATTCAATTTCTATAACTCTAACAATCTTATTTCGAGTGGAAATCTTACTTGAACTTGTTTTCGTGTCATGATTCTGCTTCAAGAACTTTCAAGCCATCCAAGGATACTTTGAAGCTAGATATATTTTTCTCATTTCCAGTGGGTTTATCCACAAAACTTGAGGTAGTAATGATGTTCATAACATCATTCAATTCATATATATAAAACTACCTTATTCGAAGGTTTAAACTTGTAATCACTAGAATATAGTTTAGTTAATTCTAAACTTGTTCGCAAACAAAAGTTAATCCTTATAACTTGACTTTTAAAATCAAATAAACACATGTTCCATATCTATATGATATGCTAACTTAATGATTTAAAACCTGAAAACACGAAAAATACCGTAAAACTGGATATACGCCGTCGTAGTAACACCGCGGGCTGTTTTGGGTTAGTTAATTAAAAACTAGGATAAACTTTGATTTAAAAGTTATTCTTCTGGGAAAATGATTTTTCTTATGAACATGAAACTATATCCAAAAATCAAGATTAAACTCAAAATGGAAGTATGTTTTCCAAAATGGTCATCTAGACGTCGTTCTTTCGACTGAAATGACTACCTTTAAAAAAATGACTTGTAACCTGTATTTCTGACTATAAACTTATACTTTTTATGTATAGATTCATAAACTTAAGTTCAATATGAAACCATAGCAATTGGATTCACTCAAAACGGATTTAAAACGAAGAAGTTATGGGTAAAACAAGATTTGATATTTTTACTTGTTGTAGCTACGTGAAAATTGGTAACAAATCTATACAAATCATATCGTAGCTAACTTATATTGTATTATACATGTATTCTAATATATTATGTAATCTTGGAATACCATAGACACGTATGCAAATGTTTTGACATATCATATCGACCCATCTATATATATTATTTGGAACAACCATAGACACTCTATATGCAGTAATGTTGGAGTTAGCTATATAGGGTTGAGGTTGATTACAAAAATATATATACTTTGAGTTATGATCTAGCCTGAGACGTGTATACACTGGGTCGTGGATTGGGTCAAGATAATATATATCAATTTATTTCTGTACATCTAACTATGGACAACTAGTTGTAGGTTACTAACGAGGACAGCTGACTGAAAATATTTAAAACATTAAAACGTATTAAAAAAATATTGTAAATATATTTTGAACATACTTTGATATATATGTACATATTTGTTATAGGTTCGTGAATCGTCCAGTGGCCAAGTCTTACTTCCCGACGAAATAAAAATCAGTGAAAGTGAGTTATAGTCCCACTTTTAAAATCTAATATTTTGGGATGAGAATACATGCAGCTTTATAAATGTTTTACAAAATAGACAAAAGTACGCAAAACTACATTCTATGGTTGGATTATTAAACCGAATATCACCCTTCAAGTCTGGTAGCCTAAGAATTAGGAAAATGGCCCCTAATTGACGCGAATCCTAAAGATAGATCTATTGGGCTTAACAACCCCCATTCAGGTTATGGATGGTTTAGTACTTCGAGATTATTATACAGACGAGAGGTTCTGTTTTGGGGATATTCTATGCATTAAGTTAACGTCGGTTACCAGGTGTTCAACATATGACTGATTTTTATCTCTATGCAGTTTGCGAAATGCCTGATAAGAGATGTGTTATAAAAATGAAATCTTGTGGTCTATTATTATGATTTAATAATATGTAGGTTAAACCTATAACTCACCAAATTTTGTTGACGTTTTAAGCATGTTTATTCTCAGTTGATTATTAAGAGCTTCCGCTGTTGCATACTAAATTAAGGACAAGATTTGTAGTCCATGCTTGTATAATATTGTTTAAAAACTGCATTCGAAGACTTATGTTGATGTGTAATATTATTGTAAACCATTATGTAATGGTCGTGTGAAAAACGCTATATTTTAGATTATCATTATTTGATAATCGTCATAATATTTTAAAGGTTATGGTTTGTTTTAAAATCGAATGCAGTCTTTGAAAAATGTCCCATATAGAGGTCAAAACCTCGCGACGAAATCAATTAATATGGAACGTTTATAATCAATATGAACGGGACATTTCAGTTGGTATTCGAGCGTTGGTCTTAGAGAACCAGAAATTTGCATTAGTGTGTCTTATCGAGTTTGTTAGGATACATTAGTGAGTTTGGACTTCGACCGTTTTTTCATTAAAAACGATTGCTTAATACTTTTGTTGGAAATTATATATTATTAACATGTAAATATTATGTGATATATTAACCTCTTAATGTGTTTGATATTGTGTGATAGATGTCTACCACTAGTACAAATCCCATCGACTCACCTAATAATAATGAAGAGTCGAATATAATT
This sequence comes from Rutidosis leptorrhynchoides, assembly GCF_046630445.1. Lineage (NCBI taxonomy): Eukaryota > Viridiplantae > Streptophyta > Magnoliopsida > Asterales > Asteraceae > Rutidosis > Rutidosis leptorrhynchoides. Next base: position 336,481,090 of record NC_092338.1, on the reverse strand, counting down.
TGGGAAGATTCACAAATTCTCGAAGAGGAACCGAAAGAAGAGGAACTGGAAGAAGAGGAATCAGAAGAGGAGGAACCGAAAGAAGAAGAGGTTCCAGAAGAATAAATATTGATACCTATAGTAAATCGATTAAATAAAAGAAAATCCTCAACCATCGGACCAAAGTTAATAATGGTCAATGGTGTTTCCGCTGAGAAAGCAAAATATTGGGAAGATTATCAATTTTTCGATGAATTGGATCCCGATGAGGATTCCGATGATGTTATAGAAATTACCTCGACCTAATTTAATAAAGTGAAAGAAAATAATAAGGGAAAAGGTATAAAAATAGAAAAACCCGATTCTAACCCCAATGAACTTTATATGTATCGGCAACATCCATATTTCCTAAAATGTAACAATGACCCGAGAACCTCTAAACCACCAGGTTTTTCTAAACCATTGTGGAAAACGACTGCTCGTATTAGGGGAGCATCATATATCCCTAGGAAATTAGCAAAATGAACCAAGTCCGAAGAAGAAGAAACGAGTGAGCCGGATTAGAGAGTTGTAATCATGTTGTGTAATATATGTAATATAGTGTGCTTGTACTTTTATGTTCTATGTAAAAATTACTTGTATTGTTTGTTAATTATCTTTTACGAATCTAATCCTTGTCTATTTTACAGTATAAAAACAAAATGAACGTTAAGGGTAGACAACCGAATATTTTAGAAGACCTACCAGAGGATATGATTGAGGAAATCTTGTCTAGAGTCGGTCAGAATTCATCAGCACATTTAGTTATGGCGAAATTAACTTGTTAAACATTTGAAAGACTTTCCAGAAATGGCTTAGTTTATAAAAGGCTTTCCTTTGATAGGTGGGGTATATCACATTGGAGAGACCGTAAGTTACGCCGTGTTTTCTTTAAAGCGTTAAATGCGGGGAACCCAAATGTAATTTTACGCTACGGGTTAAGAACCTATTTTGACTCAACATATCCCAACATAGGATTTCATGAGTTAGAAAGAGCTTCTAACATACAACATAAAGAAGCATGTTATGCTTATGGGTTAATAATGTTCGCTTCTCATCAAATTGAGAAAAAGAACATTGGGTTGCAACTTTTAAATAAAACATTCCAACAAGTGATGGACTGGGTAGTTGAGATGAGAAACAAGGTTTTTAGATTATTACGGGGCTGTTGGACATTACAAAACCCTCGTCCTTTTGATGACATTACAACATGCTATCTTGTAAACGGTCACAATGGTTATGTTCCACAAGACCAAGGATGGGAAGTAGTCATAGTAAAACCAGAATGCATGACTTGTTTCTGGACGTATGAATTACGTGTCTTTATTGCCTTTGTTGAACGACTTGCGTATTTACTAGAATTGTCTTCACAACTGTTATGTATCAGAGTTTTTATGTGCTATATTTCATGCTATATGTAAAATAGCGGTATTGTAAGTTTGCAAAATATTGTATAAAAGTTTGAATGTGAAATATTATTATAATCAGTTTTCATATAGAACTGTAGTAGTTGAATTGTATGTTAGCTACTAAGTATGAACTTAACGGGTAGGTATTACCCGAATTAAAACTTATAAAACGCTAATATGAAGAAAAAGCTTTTATAAATGAGTTCATATTATGCTACGGAATACTATTGACTACTCTTAATATTCTATATGATTAATTTAATTCTTTTGGCAATGTTTGAAGGAAATGGCACCGACTACTCGTCAGAACTTGAACATGAGTGAGGAAGAATTCCGTGCTTTCCTTGCAGCAAATATAGCCGCAGTACAGGCTGCAATGCAAAACAACAATAACTCAGGGTCTAGCAGTGGAGTTAACTCCACAGGAAACCGTGTCGAATGCTCCTACAAGGCTTTCACTGCCTGTAAACCTCTGGAATTCGATGGAACTGAAGGACCAGTCGGACTGAAATGATGGACCGAAAAGGTCAAATCTGTGTTTGCTATAAGCAAATGTGCTGAGGAAGATAAGGTAAATTACGCCACGCATACCTTTACAGGAACTGCGTTAACATGGTGGAATACCTATCTCGAACAAGTGGGACAAGATGCTGCTTACGCACTACCGTGGTCAGCATTCAAACACTTAATGAACGAGCAGTACCGTCCCAGAAACGAGGTTAATAAGCTTAAGGTAGAGCTTAGAGGGTTACGAACACAAGGGTTTGATATTACCACGTATGAACGACGATTCACAGAGTTGTGCCTATTGTGTCCGGGAGCGTTCGAAGATGAAGAAGAGAAAATCGACGCATTTGTAAAAGGGTTACCGGAAAGGATCCAAGAGGATATAAGTTCACACGAGCCCGCCTATATACAAAAGGCAAGTCGAATGGCTCATAAACTTATAAATCAAATTGAGGAAAGGATTAAAGAACAGGCGGCCGAAGAAGCCAATACGAAACAAGTCAAGAGGAAATGGGAAGAAACCAGTGACAAGGGTCACAATTTCAATAATCAACCCAACAATCATAACTACAATCGCACCAATTTTCGCAACAACAACAACCACCCCAGCAACAACAACTACAACAACCGTTTCAACAACAATAACAACTGCAACAACAACAATCCCAACAATAACAACAAGAGGCAGAAATTCTGCCAGAGATGTGAAGGATACCATCCAACTGGGCTCTGTACAGCAGTTTGTACTAAGTGTAATAGAAAGGGCCATGGTGCGACAAAGTACAAAATCTACGGATCAATGGCTAAGGGAACAAATAATGCCGGAACAAGTTATGCAGACATTACCTGTTTCGGATGCGGGAAGAAGGGCCATTATAAAAATATGTGTCCAAATTAGGGGGATAATTATGGGCAAGGCCGAGGATGAGTCTTCAACATTAATGCGGTTGAAGTGCAGGAAGACCCGGAGCTTGTTACGGGTACGTTTCTTATTGACAATACATATGCTTATGTTTTATTTGATTCGAGTGCGGATAGAAGCTATATGAGTAAGGATTTCTGTGCTAAATTAAGTTGTCCATTGACGCCTTTGGATAATAAGTTTATACTAGAATAAGCAAACGGTAAATTAATTGCAGCAGATAATATATGTCGGAATCGAGAAATTAAACTAGTTAGCGAAACATTTAAGATTGATTTGATACCAGTAGAGTTAGGGAGTTTTGATGTGATAATCGGCATGGACTGGTTGAAAGAGGTGAAAGCAGAGATCGTATGTTACAAAAATGCAATTCGCATTGTACGAGAAGAAGGAAACCCTTAATGGTGTACGGAGAAAAGAGCAACTCGAAGCTAATTTTTTATTAGTAATTTGAAGGCGCAAAAGTTAATAAGAAAGGGTTGCTATGCTGTTCTAGCACACGTCGAGAAAGTACAAACTGAAGAAAAGAGCATCAATGATGTTCCCGTCGCAAAAGAATTTCCCGATGTATTTCCGAAAGAATTACCGGGATTACCTCCACACCGATCCGTTGAATTTCAAATAGATCTTGTACCGGGAGCTGCACCAATAGCTCGTGCTCCATCTAGACTCGCACTCAGCGAAATGAAGGAACTTCAAAGCCAATTACAAGAACTTCTAGAGCGTAGTTTCATACGACCAAGTACATCACCATGGGGAGCTCCTGTTTTGTTTATCAAAAAGAAGGATGGTACATTCAGGTTGTGTATCGACTACCGAGAGTTGAAAAAACTTACCATCAAGAACCGTTACCCACTACCGAGAATCGACGACTTATTTGATCAATTACAAGGCTCGTCAGTTTATTCGAAGATTGATTTACGTTCTGGGTATCATCAAATGCGGGTGAAGGAGGACGATATTTCGAAGACTGCTTTCAGAACGCGTTATGATCATTACGAGTTTATGGTTATGCCGTTTGGATTAACTAACGCACCAGCTGTGTTCATGGACCTCATAAACCGTGTGTGTGGGCCATATCTCGACAAGTTTGTCATTGTTTTCATTGATGACATACTTATCTACTCAAAGAATGATCAAGAGCACGAAGAACATTTGAGAAAAGTGCTAGAGTTGTTGAGGAAGGAAAAACTGTACGCTAAATTTTCAAAGTGTGCATTTTGGTTGGAAGAAGTTCAATTCCTCGGTCACATAGTGAACAAAGAAGGTATTCAGGTGGATCCAGCAAAGATTGAGACCGTTGAAAAGTGGGAAACCCCTAAAACTCCGAAGCATATACACCAATTTTTAGGACTGGCTGGTTACTACAGAAGATTCATCCAAGATTTTTCCAAAATAGCAAAACCCTTGACTGCATTAACGCATAAAGGGAAGAAATTTGAATGGAAGGATGAACAAGAAAAAGCATTTCGATTGTTGAAGAAAAAGTTAACTATGGTACCTATATTGTCATTGCCTGAAGGGAATGATGATTTTGTGATATATTGTGACGCCTCAAAGCAAGGCCTCGGTTGTGTATTAATGCAACGAACGAAGGTAATTGCTTATGCATCTAGACAATTGAAGATTCACGAGCAAAATTATAGGACACACGATTTGGAATTAGGCGCTGTTGTTTTTGCATTAAAGACTTGGAGGCACTACTTATATGGGGTCAAAAGCATTATATATACCGACCATAAAAGTCTTCAACATATATTTAATCAGAAACAACTAAACATGAGGCAGCGCAGGTGGATTGAATTGTTGAATGATTATGACTTTGAGATTCGTTACCACCCAGGGAAGGTGAATGTGGTAGCCGACGCTTTGAGTAGAAAGGACAGAGAACCCATTCGAGTAAAAGCTATGAATATAATGATTCACAATAACCTTACTACTCAAATAAAGGAGGCGCAACAAGGAGTTTTAAAAGAGGGAAATTTAAAGGATGAAATACCCAAAGGATCGGAGAAGCATCTTAATATTCGGGAAGACGGAACCCGGTATAGGGCTGAAAGAATTTGGGTACCAAAATTTGGAGATATGAGAGAAATGGTACTTAGAGAAGCTCATAAAACCAGATACTCAATACATCCTGGAACGGGGAAGATGTACAAAGATCTCAAGAAACATTTTTGATGGCCAGGTATGAAAGCCGATCTTGCTAAATAAGTAGGGGAATGTTTGACGTGTTCTAAGGTCAAAGCTGAGTATCAGAAACCATCAGGTCTACTTCAACAACCCGAAATCCCGGAATGGAAATGGGAAAACATTACCATGGATTTCATCACTAAATTGCCAAGGACTGCAAGTGGTTTTGATACTATTTGGGTAATAGTTGATCGTCTCACCAAATCAGCACACTTCCTACCAATAAGAGAAGATGACAAGATGGAGAAGTTAGTACGACTGTATTTGAAGGAAGTCATCTCCAGACATGGAATACCAATCTCTGTTATCTCTGATAGGGATGGCAGATTTGTTTCAAGGTTTTGGCAGACATTACAACAAGCATTGGGAACTCGTCTAGATATGAGTACTGCCTATCATCCACAAACCGATGGGCAGAGCGAAAGGACGATACAGACTCTTGAAGACATACTATGAGCATGTGTTATTGATTTTGGAAACGGTTGGGATCGACATCTACCATTAGCAGAATTTTCCTACAATAACAGTTACCACTCGAGTATCGAAATGGCATCGTTCGAAGCACTTTATGGTAGAAAGTGCAGATCTCCAATTTGTTGGAATGAATTGGGGGATAGACAGATTACGGGTCCGGAGATAATCCAAGAAACTACAGAGAAAATCATCCAAATTCAACAACGTTTGAAAACCGCTCAGAGTCGACAAAAGAGCTACGCAGACCTTAAAAGGAAAGATATATAATTTGAAATTGGGGAGATGGTCATACTTAAGGTTTCGCCTTGAAAAGGCGTTGTTCAATTTGGTAAATGGGGGAAACTAAATCCAAGATACATTGGACCATTCAAGATTTTAGATCGTGTAGGAACAGTAGCCTACCGACTTGAATTACCTAAACAACTCGCCAATGTACATAATACCTTTCATGTCTCGAATATGAAGAAGTGCTTAGCTAAAGAAGATCTCACTATTCCTTTAGACAAAATTAAAATCAATGAAAAACTACAATTCATTGAAGAACCCGTCGAGATAATAGATCGTGAGGTTAAAAGGCTCAAGCAAAACAAGATACCAATTGTTAAGGTTCGATGGAATGCTCATAGAGGACCTGAGTTCACCTGGGAATGAGAAGATCAGATGAAGAATAAATACCTGCATTTATTTCCAGAAGATACGTCAACACCTCCAACTGCTTAAAATTTCGGGACGAAATTTATTTAACGGGTAGGTACTGTAGTGACCCGAACTTTTCCATGTTTATATATATTAAATGAAATTGATATTTATATGATTAAGTGTTTCCAACATGTTAAGCAATCAAACTTTTGAAGACTTGATTAATTGAAATAGGTTTTATATAGAGAATTGACCACCCAAGTTAACCGGTGATTAACGAACGTTAAAACTTGTAAAAACTATATGATGTCATATATATGGATATATATATAGTTAACATGGTATTATGATAAGTAAACATATCATTAAGTATATTAACAATGAACTACATATGTAAAAACAAGACTACTAACTTAATGATTTCGAAACGAGACATATATGTAACGATTATCGTTGTAACGACGTCTAATTGTATATATATCATATTAAGATATATTAATATATCATAATATCATGATAATGTAATAATTTAACATCTCATTTGATATAATAAACAATGGGTTAACAACACTTAACAGGATCGTTAACCTAAAGGCTTCAAAACAACATTTACATGTAACGACTAACGATGACTTGGCGACTCAGTTAAAATGTATATACATGTAGTGTTTTAATATGTATTTATACACTTTTTAAAGACTTCAAGACACTTATCAAAATACTTCTACTTAACAAAAATGCTTACAATTACATCATCGTTCACTTTCATCAACAATTCTACTCGTATGCACCCGTATTCGTACTCGTACAATACACAGCTTTTAGATGTATGTACTATTCGTATATACACTCCAATGATCAGCTATTAGCAGCCCATGTGAGTCACCTAACACATGTGGGAACCATCATTTGGCAACTAGCATGAAATATCTCATAAAATTACAAAAATATTAGTAATCATTCATGACTTATTTACATGTAAACAATATTACACATCCTTTATATCTAATCCATATACCAACGACCAAAAACACCTACAAACACTTTCATTCATCAATTTTCTTCATCAAATTGATCTCTCTCAAGTTCTATCTTCAAGTTCTAAGTGTTCTTCATAAATTCTGTAAGTTCTAGTTTTATAAAATCAAGAATACTTCCAAGTTTGCTAGCTTACTTCCAATCTTGTAAAGTGATCATCCAATCTCAAGAAATCTTTCTTATTTACAGTAAGATATCTTTCTAATACAAAGTAATACTCATATTCAAAATTTGATTCAATTTCTATAACTCTAACAATCTTATTTCGAGTGGAAATCTTACTTGAACTTGTTTTCGTGTCATGATTCTGCTTCAAGAACTTTCAAGCCATCCAAGGATCCTTTGAAGCTAGATATATTTTTCTCATTTCCAGTGGGTTTATCCACAAAACCTAAGGTAGTAATGATGTTCATAACATCATTCGATTCATATATATAAAACTACCTTATTCGAAGGTTTAAACTTGTAATCACTAGAACATAGTTTAGTTAATTCTAAACTTGTTCGCAAACAAAATTTAATCCTTCTAACTTGACTTTTAAAATCAACTAAACACATGTTCTATATCTATATGATATGCTAACTTAATGATTTAAAACCTGAAAACACGAAAAACACCGTAAAACTGGATATACGCCGTCGTAGTAACACCGCGGGCTGTTTTGGGTTAGTTAATTAAAAACTATGATAAACTTTAATTTAAAAGTTGTTCTTCTGGGAAAATTATTTTTCTTATGAACATGAAACTATGTCCAAAAATCATGATTAAACTTAAAATGGAAGTATGTTTTCCAAAATGGTCATCTAGACGTCCTTCTTTCGACTGAAATGACTACCTTTACAAAAACGACTTGTAACCTGTTTTTCCGACAATAAACTTATACTTTTTCTGTATAGATTCATAAAATTAAGTTCAATATGAAACCATAGCAATTGGATTCACTCAAAACGGATTTAAAACGAAAAAGTTATGGGTAAAACAAGATTGGATATTTTTACTTGTTGTAGCTACGTGAAAATTGGTAACAAATCTATACAAATCATATCCTAGCTAACTTATATTGTATTATACATGTATTCTAATATATTATGTAATCTTGGGATACCATAGACACGTATGCAAATGTTTTGACATATCATATCGACCCATCTATATATATTATTTGGAACAACCATAGACACTCTATATGCAGTAATGTTGGAGTCAGCTATACAGGGTTGAGGTTGGTTCCAAAAATATATATACTTTGAGTTGTGATCTAGCCTGAGACGTGTATACACTGGGTCATGGATTGGGTCAAGATAATATATATCAATTTATTTCTGTACATCTAACTATGGACAACTAGTTGTAGATTACTAACGAGGACAGCTGACTGAAAATATTTAAAACATTATAACGTATTAAAAAAATGTTGTAAATATATTTTGAACATACTTTGATATATATGTACATATTTGTTATAGGTTCATGAATCGACCAGTGACCAAGTCTTACTTCCCGACGAAGTAAAAATCTGTGAAAGTGAGTTATAGTCCCACTTTTAAAATCTAATATTTTGGGATGAGAATACATGCAGCTTTATAAATGTTTTACAAAATAGACACAAGTACGCAAAACTACATTCTATGGATAACATTATGTAATGGTCGTGTGAAAAATGCTATATTTTAGATTATCATTATTTGATAATCGTCGTAATATTTTAAAGGTTATGGTTTGTTTTAAAATCGAATGCAGTCTTTGAAAAACGTCTCATATAGAGGTCAAAACCTCGCGACGAAATCAATTAATATGGAACGTTTATAATCAATATGAACGGGACATTTCAAAGCCCACATTCAGAATTTTAAAGATATTTGTAATCTGTTTAACATTAATAATGTGGAAAGTAATACTATTTATCCGTTAGCGTTTTGTTGCTAAGCGGTTAATGTTTTAGAGTGAGGAAGAACTATGTGAGAGAGAAAGTGTACTTCTCTCTGACTCAAATTCAGATGTGAAATGTGGTGACCCAGGGGGTCTATTTATAGGCGTAAAATGTCCGAAATTCTCAGGAACACGTGTCAAACGCTGATTAATTTAGTTATGCGATATATCCGGAACCTCATTTGGTGTGAGCTGATGTGGCTACGTGCCGCTCACCCGTCTAATCAGGGGCTTAAAAATAGAAGCTGCCTGCAGGGCTTACGCATAACGCTGGGTGGCATGCTGAGCGCTAGATGACAAATGCTAAAAACTACCAAATATTGTTATCTTTTATGCTTTCTAATCTATTCTTCTGTATAAAAATGATGCTTTTATGCGTGTATCTTCTAGGATACACCATTACTTACGAATGATTCTAAATCAGATTTTAGGTCAATTTCTTCATCTTGATACTTGACAAAAGTTTCTTCCCCACATTCGGTTGATAGTTTGTGAAGAGAACGAACTCGATTATGCAGCTCTCTCAAGAAATTCATTTGAAGTTTTGAAAATGGGAAATCTGAGGAATAGAGGTGTCTAATGAATTCTCTATAGACATCTAACTTTGTTTTAGGATTTAACAAATCTCCAATAAATGGAGCATCTAGGTTATCGATGTATCGTTTCTCTTTTGGAATATATTGAAACAAGCACGAATATCGGAAAATAGTTGGGTATTCTTCTCTTATTTCATTTTCCATAATGAGGAGTTCATTAATAATGAGTCTCCCTTTTGGATCATGAAGAGGGTCGAATCCTAGTTCATTTGAGTAAAACTTATCTAAAAGTAATGAAATCTCTAAGTCGGATGAAGTTATCCGGCTTCTTGGACTACAAGGATCAAGAATTAACTCCTGATGAGATTCATTAGGATTCATATCCATTTTATTTTTATAGAGGAAAACTTCTCCGGTTTTCGAAGTTGTGGGAAAGCAACCGCCTTTCACACTTTCTTCGTAGCCAGTTAAGTTTGAACTAAAATCTACAAAAATTAATATCATAATTAATATTTTATTTTTATAAAAAAGGGGGTTACTATTACAATGGCGACTTTAAATCCTATACCGACAAACTCTCTGTTTATTAAGCATATGTGGTTCTTGTCAATTTATCTTTTGAAACAAGTGGCCAGATCGACAACGGAGAGGCAAGATCCTTTTAGTTCTAATATAAATGGATACTATTCGGAAAATCCAACAACCAAGTCCGTGTATTTGTATTTCTTAGACACCACTCAAGAATCTCATATGCCTCGACAGAATCAACGGTTACCTTAACAAAAAGAAAATTTGATCCACAGCAAAGGCGCCAAAAACTTACTTCTCCTTATGATATGACCAAAGCTGGCGGTTTTATTTTTTGTGGTGTCGTTAAGTCACAAGAAGTCAGAATTAGCTACCAGAAGGGAATAGTGGTTATATAATTTATATTTTGCTGGGGTTTCCTAGCTATATTTAACCTACGTGTTCTCTTTTAAATGAGTAAGTCGTAAGTATAACTCAGGTTCGTACTTTTGTACGTTTGCTCAGTAATGTAGGATAAAAGTGCCTTGAAATTCAACCCTAATGACAAGTGGTGATAGAATAAGATTAACTAAGATGGTTTAAAATTATAAAGAAGAAGGGATAGGTATGTGAAACATGATACGGACGGAAAGTTGTTAAAAGAGTTTAACTTCCTAGAATAAACACTAAACCTCAATCAGTTGGGTGATGAACCTAATCAATTTGTCAATGAGAGTTTAGGATTTGAAGATTCTGGCTAAGAAGGATATCCCTACTCCGAACGTTAACCTTAAAGGGTTTAAACGACCTTAGGGATGAGATCCTAGGTACATGAATAAAGTGATATATCCCTAAAGTCCCTTTGCGGGCAGGGTCACAATTTTAAGCCCAGCAACCCATTGAGTGGTGGAGTTTATGTTACTTTAGTTGTTGAGTTTTTGAATCTTTCTTTGACGCCTCTGCATGTTAGGCATATCCAGGCTGCTAAGATTGAGAATGAGGGTACACATGTGCTGGGTGCCCAGGTTTATGAGGGTTGTAAAGTGTTAGTTCAAAAAAAGAAGAAAATTTGTAAGTATACTGGTACGCATGCTCAGTCTGAGGCAGATTTAACAGATCTGGATGAGGAGATGGAGGTGCCTCCAGCTGCTGATGTGGAGATGATCAAAGTGGGTAGTTCTAGTGGTGCTGGTTTGACTTTTGATTTTATTACAAACCAGTTTAGTGGGATGAGGCTTCATACTGAGGGGCAGTTTACGGGTATGAGAGAGTATGTTGATAGTCGTAGTCGGGATGATCAGGTGTATTATGATGAGCAGAACAGGTTACTTCATCAGCATGTTGATGAGGGTTTTGAGCATACTTGGTATAATCAAGCAGGTATTCGTACAAATGTGCAATGGACTCAACATTCCTTTGATCTTTACCGCCATGACTCGCAGAACTTCATTCAACTAGTTGCTCCCGGTTGGACTGACTGGGGAGGCCCGAGCTCACCTCACCCTTCCTATGACTATGATTCGGCCCTTGCCCAGGCTCAAGCCGCCCACCAGCTTGCAATGCAGCAACATCACCAGCAGTCTCAGCAGCAACATCAGGATCAGCAAAACCCCATACCACATGATGGGTCCTTTTGGGGGTTCTTTTGAGAAGCTTTGATGATGATGGCGAGTGCGCATGTGCGCGTGTGTGTTTGTTAAGACAATTTTTAATTTCTTGTTTTTATTTTGGATGACTGTATTTGGTATTTTTAAAACTATGTACTTGGATATTTTGATGGGGTGTTTCGGTACCGCGGTGGTACCACCCCATCCATGCATGCGTGGTTTTATTCTTATTTGCAGGTTATTATGATTCACATGCTGTTAACTTTCAAAGACCGGCATTAAGTTCAGCATTTTTTTGCATTTGATGATAATTGTGTGGTTGATATTCGAGTGGATGCCGATGTTCTTATGCTGGCAGTAAGTTCAGCGCCATCGTGCACCGTCTCTCCATGATCGTTGGATCTAAAAATCCGGGTTTCTTTTTCTTTTTCCTTTTTACTATAGTCCTCTCGAATTTATCTTTAATTTTTCAGATTTCATGTAAGTGAGAGCTTTACATGATCTTAAGTGGGGGGGGGGGGGGGGGGGGGGGGAGAAATCCTCGCGGACATTTGTCATCAATTTGAAAATTTTATGGACTTTTTGATTAAGTTTTTGTTGAAAAAAGAAAAAAAATTAAATAAGGGAGCAAAGTCTTCCAGGATTTTAAAAATCCAGATTGTAGGATGATTCAAGTGCATCCATAAAGGAAGTCAAGTCTTTCGAATGCCCGTCTTACTTGGTGTTGGAGACTTCCTAATCTACGTCATTTCATACTGACATTGGTTAATACTTCATTTCACGATGTATTACAGCGATGTATCGTACTGTGGAAGAGGAGCATTGAGCTTCAACCGTGCTGTCTTTTTATGTAAGAGCAATGGCTTTGTGTGCTAGTGTTTGCTTAGACAACGCACGCCATGGTCAAAAGCCATGGTATCCTTTAATATACGAGAATGTAGTATCCGCTTCCTACATTTTCTTAAAACTGGCATAAAAGCTAGATGAGTGGGAAGTGGGGTCCAAGGACCTAAAATAAAATTAACTAAGTGTTTAAACACTTCCAGGGGAATCGAGTCCTCCCATGTTCTTTTTAGGAAGTAAAGTCTTCCAGAACTTATCAGTAAAGTCTTAAAAGTTAAGTGTGATTCTATTTAGGAAGTAAAGTCTTCCTAGTCGGGTGTTGAAGGTTTCATCTTTAACACTCTAGAGTGGCTCACAACTGCTTATCAAGGAATTTAAAATCCGAAAAATTATGGAATTGATGGACTTCTTATTTAGCCACGTGGAGCACTAATTCCATGAACCTCCGTCAATGCTTTCGCCCTACTATGAGAGAAACCATAGAGTTGTGATAGAAAGTTTGATGAGTGTCGGTCATCCTAAGCCCGGATTGACCAATAAAGATAGGGGTACCCAGTCCCCTAACTTTGGCGCACCTACCTTAACCCAATTTTGGAATTGACGATTATATTTGGAATTGACAAATTATTGGTGTGTTGGGGGCATGGAGGTGAAGGAGGGATAGTCATAACGGGTTGATGAGAGGAACATACTTTTTGAAGGCGTACATTTTATACATGATAGACTCCTTGGCGAACGGAAATTTTTATGATTTTCATGGTAATTGGAGCTTATGATATATATCTTGTTGACATCTTGAGTTACTTTTGGTAAATTGATGGCTATCCTGCGAATCCTACATAATTGGTCAAAGTCAAGGAGGTCAAAAGTTTGAGTTTGTGAAATTTTTTACTTGATGATTGATGTTTTGATAACCTTTTCGAAGATGGAGTTGACTTTGACCGGAGAATGGTTGTGATGGGTAGATTTAGGTTTGAATTGTGGTTGATTTTGATGGTTTTTGTTGAAGACTGGAACCATGTGCTTGTTATGTTGAAGACTACACGATATAGATTTATTGCTCTTTAAGAATAATATCGGTTTGTCTTGATTCTCTAATTGTTGAAGACTTGTCCTAGCTTGTTTATTTCTACATAAGTTGATATTATTTGAAGATAGACTTGCTTGAGGACAAGCAAAGTTCAAGTGTGGGGGATTTGATATCGCTCAAATTATACATATATTTCTTCACGATATCGGTCCTTTATTGTTATTTATTTGCGGAAATGTGAAGACTTTTGGTGATTAATTGAGATGAAATGGTAATACTAGCTCCAGAGGTCTTTAGTTTATTGTTTTGGTTGTTTTATGCTTGAGTATTGGTTATAATTAAGCTCAAAGTATGTTTGAACGCGAGAAATCGAAGTTTTACTGAGTCTGGAGCCGATCACGGCCGCAACAGGTTAAATCCCGGCCATAATACATTGGCAGAAGTTGAAGATATCGAAATCAGACCAATCCCGGTCGCGACACAAGCATCCCGGTCGCGATGCCCCTTCCCCATCCCAGTCGCGATCCACCTATCACGGTCACGACGCGGGCCTGATCAGGTGACTTTTTGAGCTCTTATAAATAGTCGAGCTTTTTAACCCTAAAGGGGTGTGCAGTTTCCAGCTACGAAAAAAGAGAGTTCCCCGAAGACCTAAACCTTACCATTGAAGACTTGCTCATCTTTTACTTCTATTCGATTAATCATAACGTTCAGTACTTGTTTTGATCACCAGTTTATAATTGTAATCATAAATACTCCTAGTTTTTATTGTTTATCCGTTTCTTGCTACTTTAATATGTTAGGCTAAATCAGTTTAGTGTTTGCTTGAATGTGAAACTATGAATATTGGATTGTTCTATCATTTGGATTTAATGTTTTGTGATTGAAATTGATTGTGTTTGATTAAAGATCCACTTTTATGCATTTTCTATGTTCTTAATTCAATTAAATAGATTGTTAATCGTTTAATGTGAGTTAGATTTGAGATGCAATTTATGCTTCAACACTTAGGTGATCTAGACAATTAGAAAAGTGATTTCAAGTGATTGTATCATTGATTTAATTAGTAATTGAAAGGCTTTTGAATTGCATAATAGTGTAATTAGATTGCGATAATTAGGATTTCAAGTGAGTTTAGTCCAAATCAACTCTCATTAGTTTATATCAAATATAATTTAGTCTTTTGAAGTGTGTTTATGTGAGTTTACTCACTTTGATTGATTAGAACTTTGTGAGAAGTCAAACAACTATATTAAAGACATAATAATCGGTAATAACTGCAAGAATAATCCATCTTAGTAGTGAATCATTTAAGTGGACACTATTTTATCTTAATTGTTAATTAATTTCATTTTGCTTCATGTTAATTGCGTGAATTGAAATACTAACCAAATCTCTTCATTAAATATCTAGGATAATTACTAGTATTGAGATCTTGATTAAACTGCTCTCTGTGGAATGAACTGGTCAATTTACTTATAGATTACTGCATGATCAGGTTATAGTTGCCTGTAAGTGTGTGATAATTGTTAAGTTTTTAGCTAGTTATTTTGAGGTATGATATCACATATCACCAGTTGATACAGATTACACCTATATAGCTTTCGAACGAATTAAGCTTATACAAGGTCTGGACTCTATCGATTTAATATCCAGACCACTACTAATTACAATAGTGGAATTCTTCTATTTATAGAGATTCTAAAAACCATGTAAATAATCTATTGTCCATATCTACAAATGATGTTTTTACTTCAACAGAACACATGTCATGTGACTCTCTTTCCTCTTCAATAGCTATTTGCAGGAGCACCCCAAATGGTTGGACATCCTATTTGAATAAACAAATGGAATGTTGGGTTCCCTAGGCGTTGAAAAAGTTTTAACCATGAAATGCACATTGATTAACCTTCAGCATTCCTTAGTTGCCTTGTAAGGTCACTTGTCAGCTGTCGACAAGTGTCTTTTTCTCTTCAACTTAGTCTTCGATGTCAGTTGAATATTACTCTTTGATGTAGACAACACAGGTAATGTTACGCATATCTGCATGACTATGCAGATTACGCATCCAAAGCCCTGAACCGTACACTAATTACCATGTACAACATATGGCACGGGTATAGCCGCACACTATGCGCCTATACCATCTGATGTGATTTTCGTATACTTGCATAAGGGTCCAATATATTCTAGAAGAATGTATGGTATAATTACTTTGGATTCTTTTCCTTAAATAATAAAAGTTAGTTAGGATGAGATCGCATTTAAATAGGGAAGAGATTCTATCGAAACCCTAATTCGTGAGCCTATAAATATATAGATCATAAACCCTAAAAACATATTCGGTTACTCATACGTAACAAAAAGCATACACATCATCATTGTACGAACAAGCTTCATACGATCTAAAACGTAAAGACTTTCAGGTATGCCTCGAACTATAAAACCTTCATGTCTTTGGGCCACTCAACCCCGTATGCTGGGTTGTTGGTGGATTCTCAAATCGGCCACTCTGTAGGAATCGAAACGATACTGATGTAGGTTATCCACGACTAAGTGTTGGAGGTTCGAATATTGTTAGTCCTTAAACCCTATTAATGCACTCAAGCGTAAGTTCATCTTGATTGAAAATATGCTTGATCATTTGGTGCCATCCGTGGGACTTGAACCCATGACCACGTGGTCTAACAAGCTCAGTTGAGCTTGTCATTCACAATCTCCTGCACGGAGACGTTGGGATCATTGATTAAAAATTGCAAACGGGTAATTGGGATCTATTCAAGTAGGGCACAAGCTTCGTCACACCTTTCTTTTGCTCCACATGAGAGCAGCTCAGCAACATTCGGAGGAATCACGGGGGGTACATACAACTCCTGGCAGATAATATTCCAGAACAGGGTACGCTCATAAGCGCGCGCAGCAACCATGGTTGCGCCGAATCGCTGCTCGACCACTTTGCAGTCAAGAGCATGCTGGATGATTGTCGGTAGACCCTTCCAGAGAATGTCGTATTGCGCCTTCACATCATTGTGTTTCACGCCCCACGATTCCTGGGCCGCAATCCAAACACTAAAGCTCTCATTTAAAAAGATAACATGACTTTCTGCTTCTTTAAGCTTTGCAGATAAAGATGCAATTTCGGACTCCATGAACCTCTTTTCAGAAACGTGCTGGTCTTCATCTCGCTGCTTCTTAAACATCAGGACGTTTATTCGTTCCTCTGCCTGCACTGGGGCGGTCACAGCAACCGCAAGTTGAGCAGTCAGCCTTGCGTTGTCCTCTTGCAACGAATTTATTTTAACTGTTTCCGTCACTGATGGTGATGGTGGATGGGCGAGAGCAGCAGATTTTTGTTGCAAATGGTTCAGATCTTTAGCAAAGTTGAAAAGCGTCGACTGTGCGTCAATATAAAGTTTGTCAGATGGAGAAAGCGATGAAAACTTCTGTATTAACTGATGAGGGGCACAAGATTGTAAAAATGAAAACTGTTCTGTAAATACCGGAAGTGGAACTTTCAATAACTCATGAACATTAGGAATCAGTAAAGATGTGTTGTCAGGATTCACGCATGCACGCTTGGCACATGAAGAATAGTGAGATACACCACTTGGACCTGCAAATAAGATAAAACGACGATATGCAAAGATTAAAGTCCAATTTAAGAGTAAGACAGACGATCAAAGTTAATACCTTCATCAAGTAACCTCTTGTGGTTACCAAGGCTTCTGGCATCAGGGGTTTGATAAAGCGAAGGTATAGTGTCGGAACGACTGGCCGGAGAAATGGTGAAATTACCAGAGTCGGTGGCAGGAATGGGTGCATATGATTCCATCTTCATCTGCAAAATAAAGTAAATCAGAACACAATATATGTAAGACGTAAATATGTAACTAAGGTTACATAGTACAACGCAACAAAAATATAAGAGTATAATACACACCTTTTTACGATCGGATAAAGATTTGGCAGAGAAGATAAAAAGGGCTGAATGCCTGTAAAAGGAAAAGATTATGAGATAAAATATGCAAAAACCCTATTTATAGAGAAAATACGTGGGTCAAAAAGTAACACGGGTGTAATCACAACCGTACACGTGTGTCAATCCTAGGCTAAACACTTTGTTAAGATGTCCGGTGCACGTTAGCATTAACAGGCGGTTGCATAATTACAATGATTACCTTTTCGGTAAACAGTGACAGTTGTCACCTCGGGTGCAGGAAATTCAGCCGAAAAGACAGTTTAGTGACTGCACGCATACATTGCATTTAATGCTAATACAGTATCTGGTTACGCATATATATTTAAAAAATCTTATGCACCATCCGGTTACACTTGAAATCCAACTAGACATTTTAACAAAAATTGTAAGCATGCTAATTTGGTTCAAGGGAATTATTATGGTTCATTATGTGTAAGTATTCTTACTAGTTCGACGTCATACACTAATTTTCATTGTATATAACATCGAACTGGGGGGACTTAATGATACGCATATCCGCATGACTATGCGGATTACGCATCCAAAGCCCTGAACCGCACACTAATTGCCATATCTAACATATGGTACGGGTATAGCCACACTCTATGTGCCTATACCATCTAATGTGAGTTTTGTATAGTTACATAAGGGTCCTGTATATTCTAGAAGAATGTACGGTATAATTAATTCGAATTCTTTTCCTTAAATAACGAAAGTTAGTTAGGATGAGATCACATTTAATTAGGGAAGAAATTCTATCGAAACCCTAATTCGTGAACCTATAAATATAAAGCTCATAAAACCTAAAAACATATTCGGTTACTCATATTTAAAGAAAAGCATACACATCATCATCGTACGAACAAGCTTCATACGATCTAAAATGTAAAGACTTTCAGGTATATCTCGAACTATAAAACCTTTATGTCTTTGGGCCACTCAACCCCATATGCTGGGTTGGTGGTGGACTCTCAAATCGGCCACCCTTTCTGAATCGAAATGATACCGATGTGGGTTATCCATGACTAAGTGTCGGAGGTTCGAATATTTTTAGTCCTTAAACCCTATTATGCACTCAAGTGTAAGTTCACCTTGACTGAAAATATGCTTGATCAACAGGAAACAATTATGCTTGTAATGGAGCAAAATTTGTCTAAGTGTTGAGTGCTGCTCCAGCCTGGTACTGCTTCTTCTTATGCTGGTTCTTCTGTAATCTTATGCTGGTTCAGCATAAATCCTATGCTGGTTGTGAAGCACCGTTGAAACTTTAACTATCTTATGCTGATAATTTATGCAGCACACCAGCTCACTCAAACACATCATTCATTACTATTTCTAAAAAAATAAATACGTAATCTTATGCTAGCCTGAACATATCAACTAGTGTTTATAATCATGTTTTATCATAATTAAATCCTTAATTATGTAGGGGACTCAACAATCTTCCCATATTTGATGATGACAAAACACGTAACAGGATAAGAAAAACACGAGGGCCTAGCTCTTTAGGACTTAAGAAAATAATTAGTAAATTGTCCCTTGAGTTTACTTTTATAAGATCTTTTGCTGACTTATCTATATCTTATAAACTGATATATTGTTGATGATAACTCAAGTAATAATATCCATTATTTTCATTCAATGTTCATTACAATTTTAATGGAATATTAAAAAAATTACAGATTATAAGTAGAATAAAATTCTAATCTTCATCAACTAGTTTCTTCTTTAATCTTAATACCTGGGAAGAGTTCAGAAAGATCTTCAATTCTGAGCTGGGGTATGATTAGTGGTAGAAATGACTGGTTCTCATCAACTCCCGGTGCATTGGCATATTGGGTGGCCTTTTTAAACAGTTCTTTCAACTCTTTAATGATAATTCTTCTCAGATTACTGTCCTTTTTGCCTTGAAGTATTCAAGTATCTCCATCCATTTAGAGTGACCATATCTTCTTAGATCTGTCAACTCAACCCACTCAATTACATTGTTATCCCTGCTGATGTTGATGATACTTTTAGTGCAGTTCTTAAACTTGATGATTTTTGCCAAGTTCAGTCTTCGTGTCATCACATTAGAATATCTTTCCCTCATCATTCCATCCCACGCAGTTTGAGATTTGGCACTGAGAGTAGGCTTGACTTATTTACTTTATTTTCTGCTGCCTCTTCAGCATCAAACTCTTTGTCTGCAGCTGCGGAAAATATCTGGCTGGTTCAGTAATTTTTTCTCATCTTCTTCCTTTTGTTATTGAGCAACAAGTTTTCCTTCTTATTACTGCAGGCTTATATATTCAGCAAGCTTTGCATCAGATTTTTTGTGATATTCTAGTTGAAGAGACATCAAATATTCTTCTAAGGACAAATTCAATTCTTTAGCTGCATCTGCCATCAATCTACCTTCCCATGTACTCACAAGTATTGTGTACTATTCCAAACTAATTCCTAGTCTTCTGGCCTCAGCAAATTTTATCTTTTCATCCACTATACTTAATCTCATCTTGTTGACTTCAAGAAACTCTTGTATATGCATGTTAAGGTTAGCAGGCAAGGATGTAGTATTCATGATCTATAGGGTGATAATGCATCCTGATCCTTCACTCATTGTCAGCCCTGATAGCTGCATCCTTTCGCAGCCATTCTTCAACAGAAATGTTCAATCTTTGGGCTTCTCTTTTCTCATTTGAGAGTTGAGGAGAAGGAGGCTTAATTGGTTTAGAAAGTTCATCTTCCCAAATCAAGTGTTTTTCATGTAGCTTGGGGGAAGATGGAGGAAATACAAGTGGTACCTCTTCTGTGCCTGAAGGACCAGCTGGTTCATCTTGTTTCACATGTTCCATCATTCTATCAAGTACAACCAATCCTTCAGGTGTTAAACTACTAGATGATCCAGCAGGTTGATCATTGGTTGGTCGTTCAGCAGCAATAATGATTTCATTAGTACCCAGCTCATCCACCTTCGCTGGGTCTTCAAGACTTCGATTACCCAGTAGCACATTTCATGCTAGGTCTTCTTCCTCAACTTCACCTGTTGAGTTTTCTACTCCTGCTGATAAAATTTTCTCCCAGACTTTAGATGGAAGATAATGCATAGGATACTTATTGGAAGGTATAATTTCTTTATCAGACTCAGACAGGAGTTCAACATTTCACAACTTGACATAAATAAGAGCTCAGATCGAATGGGTTGATGATCTTTAGTTTGAGTTTTGACTCTTTGCTTATCAATAGCTTTAGGTTCAATTGGTGATGCTGTTTCTCAAGTTTCCATATAGGAAGTTGATTGAAGTTGCTCCCCCTTAGTATCAGACTGATGTATATGTACTGGTGTATCATCATCACCAGCAGAGGTCTGACTATCCTCCACAAGTTGTTGTTGTTATGGCTTTTATTGCTGTTGTTGTTGGTCAGCTGGTGCTGTTTGATCAGTAGCTCTTGTTTTCATGCCGGAGAATAACCATGGCTTGAAGTTAGCACTCTTTTCTGCTTGAGGCTGGTTGGAATGAAGATAAACTCGTACTTCTTCAACGATAAGATCATTGATTCGTCCTGTTCTCTCAGCATAGAGCTTTGCTTTCTTTTTCTCAAATCTAATCTGAAAATTAGCTTCTCACTTCTTCTGATGTTTTAAGTGCTTCTTGAGGTTAGCTATTTGATCTTTTCTTTTCTTCTGATCATCAAAGAGATTAACTTGTTCAAGGATCTTTTGATGCCTTTTTTGTAGTATTCATTGACCGAGCATTGGAAGCATATTACCAGCTTGTTATTTCCTATGGTGTCTCTTAACATATCTTTGCATCTTTCTTTCAATGCTTTGAGACACATCTGGAATCTTAGATTTAACCATTTCCTCTGACTGGACACTACTAGGCTTACTACCAGTACCAACATCACCAGCACATGTACCAGATGCACTACTGGACTTAGTGTTTCCTGTAACGACCCTGGATTTTCCAACGTTTATTTATTAATAATTATTATTATTAATACGTGTGATTAAACGAATGTATATTATTACATTTACATGTTGCCATGATTGCCCGTACTTGACTTTAATTGCCCGAAACGTCTTTGTGACACGCGAAACTTACACGAATAATATTTTCAAGTATTATTTACATTCATGATTGATTTTATTAATCATTTTAATTAACTATGGTGATTAGTTAGTTACTTGGGCTTTAATTGGATTTATTTGTTAATTAATGGAACTTGGACTTGATTAATGTAAATGGACTCTTGAATATGGGCTTATAAGCCCACCCTACTTCTTAGTTGGACTATTTAGCCCATGTCTTTCACTTGTAAGTATCACTTTAGATGGTAACTAGTTAGTTAAGGAAATAAGAATCTAGTCTTCACATAATCCCCATGCATGCACCCTTATTATCCTACTTTTTAAGCCTTTACATGTTAGTGACTAGTGAGCATTTCCCTCCCCCCTCTTGATCCCAAAACCGTCGGTTTAGATGGCTACAAGGAGGGTTTCATTTTCAATTTTTTTGTATTACTTCTACTCACATTTCTCTCATTCAAACACACACACAAAAACACTTCCAACTTTCTCTCTTTTCTCTTTAGTTCTTGTAAGTAACTTGAAGCTTTTCTTCCTTTCTTTTTTCCTTGTAAAACCGTAGCCCTTGGCTACACAATCATCATCATCTTTTGTTCTTTAATGTTGTTTAATTACTTGTGTATGTTAGTTGTTGTTTGTTACTTACTTACTAGCTTTCAAGAATCAAACTTGTTAGTTTAATTCTTCATTTTATCTTGTTTTACAAGAACACTCAAGAACATAAACTTACTAGTTTATGATTCTACTTTTATTGTTTCAAAATATTTAAGGTTCATGTGTTGTAAATCATACTTGTAATTCATGTTTGTAAACTTTAAAGTTTACTTTCTTAAAGATCAAACTTTGGTTTGAATCTTTAAAGTATGCAACCCATGAACTTATTTACTTGTGTATTTAGTTTATTTCTTCATATTATGCACTTTAATTTCATGTTTGTTGGTTGCTAAATGGTCAAGTATTACAAGTTAGTCTTGATCTCATACTTTCTTGAACTAAAGTTAACTTTGAAAGTTCAAGAACATGTAAGTAAGTTTTCTTTAATTATAACTTTGTACACTTATGTTAGATCTAGACTTTTGAGTCTTGGTTCTTCAAGATCAAACTAAGAACTATGTTCTACAACTTAAGGTCTTGATTTCATAAGTTCACTTTCAAGTTTGTAACTTATTATTAGTTTTAAAGTTCATGTATGTGTTAGATCTAAGACTTGGATGTAACTTTGGTTCATCAAAACACTTGCAACACTTAAGTGAGTTGTGCTTCATGTCTTAGACTTACACTTGGGTTATGATGGTCAAACCTTGGTGAAAATGATGCAAACACATCAACGAGTTGCACACTTGAAGCTATATGCATCAAGGATGAGAACCATAATAAGCATCGAGCACCAAGAACCACCAGAACCTACTGACCCTATTGTTCTACTATTTATGTGTCTGACCTGTACGACCTGGGCTACTGTAATTATGATTTTCAGATATCTCTGTTCGAGTAGATAACTTTTCATATAGGACTCGTCTTAATCCGAGTTACGGTTTAGGATTTATGGCCCTCCGATCGTCACTATGTCCATTTAACGTTGTGCTGAAAATTCTGACCTACTCGCACTTAGACCGTCACCACGGTCAAACGAAGACGAGTTTGCTTCTGTAATTTTTACCACAACTAAAGGACTCATATACGGAGCCATGGCCACTGGTCTCACCTTATTTCAGTAGGTATAGAGGCCGTGGTGACTGACCGAACTCAACCTTTGTTTAAAACTCTTTACTTGAACGAAACTTACTTTACACCTATTGTTTGATGATGAATGATGATGACTCTTAAGACCTTATTTACATAATTTTAAACCTTTTTGGACGATTTAATGACTTAGTACTATTTGACTTAGGTGGAGGACCCGTTTGGACAACCTTCATTACTTGCTTACTTTCCGAGTCATACTTTACCGCTACTTTATCATTGTGAGTTATAGCATTCCCTTTTTACTTTAACTTATTTTGGGAACTGAGAATACATGCGGATTTTATGTTTTACATACTAGGCACGAGTACTTAAACTTATATATGTGTGGGTTATATAACGGCAGAAGCATTCCCTTTAGCTCGGTAACGTTTAGTCATTGGTTTTTGAACCGGTGAACGCGAATCTTAGATATGGATCCATAGGATTTGACATCCCCACTCGGGCTAGTAGCGCTAGCATTTAACGAGTGTTTAATACTTCGTAGACATACGCACTTGCCAAGTGTACTTTCAGGGGGTATAAACGTTAAGTTAGTTACCAAGTGCCCACGGTTAACATATACTTTATCATACTGTTTTGAAACGCTCTTTGTAGCACTGAAATCTCGTGGCCTACCTTACATACTGTTATACTTAAACTATAGCTCACCAACCTTTGTGTTGACGTTTTTAAGCATGTTTTTCTCAGGTGCTTAAGGTTATTTGCTTCCGCTGTCGTGCTAGTCTTGCCGTAGACACCCGCTGCTCTAGTGTTATCACCGCATGAACTGATTATCTTGCATTCAAACTTTAATACTTTTGAACTATGTTTTGTAATGACCTAAGGGTCACATACATTTATTCATGCTTGCTATTCGTAGAAGCATACTGTTGGTGTAAAACAATTGACGTCGGTTATGACGTCATCTTTTTATCGTGAATGCAACTTCTTTTATTACAGCATATAGTACTTAACCTTGTAATGATCCTGTTGTTGATGATTCGTACACGATGGTTTTGTATGGGGCATCACATTTGGTATCAGAGCATTGGTTGTAGGGAATTAGGTTGCATTAGTGAGTCTAAGACTGACCCGAGTAGGATTCACTAATAGGACTAATCTACAACTTGCTAGTTTACTTGTTTCCGCTGAACTTACTGCATGCTGCTGCTTACTTTTACTACAATATGCCGTATGCTACTACATGATTTCTCTACTGTATGATATTACTTGCTTTCGATTGCATGCTACTTCTGTACGATTCGTTATTATTACCATGCTACTTATTGTTATACATGATTTAAACTGTTGGCCTAATACATGCTTGCTTTATGACTTACTGACATGGAAAAATTTATTTTTCCTTGTTCAGATGTCAGATATTCCACCTGCTATCATTTTGGGTAGTTCAGACTCGTCAGCCACCCCTCCTGCTGCTGCCGCCGACACACCGATCCCGCTACCCACGAGTGACCCCGGCGCTTCATCTTCCGGGACTAGCAGCCAGGCACCTGCCCCAGTGGTTACTTCTAGCAGAGCCCAGGACCCTTCGAAGATTCTAGCTCCATCTGCCCCCGGACCCTCAGGATCACAGCCCCGCTCCGGTGAGATTGTGATTCCCGCGGAGTTCGGGGAAGGTCCATTCCGTAACCGGTATTGCCATTGGTGCTGACGCGCCCCTGATGGACGTCTCATTCCGATCGGACCCGCTCATTACCAACAGATGATGGCCGCTCAAGGACGACCAGTTCAGCCACCCGTACAGCCACCACATGATTCGGACGACCCGTCATCCACTAATGCTTCATCCGACGACACCTCCTCAGATGACTCCGACGAGGAGGACCCTGATGCACCTGTTCAGCCACCCTCCACCCCGCCAAAGAAGCGGTATCGCTTCGACGGTACCATCATTCCGGGGATCAACGGAGGACGAGCCTTCACTGACGCGTTTGGTCGGCATCGTAGGGTTACTGCCCGTAAGCGGCTTGTGCCGTATCCTGCCGACCCATAAGTGCGTAAGGCACCCCGTTACATACTGACTATTTCTGGAGCTGGAACATCTGCACCCCATTATGTAATGTCTGCACCACCCGCACCACCCGCACCACCGGCCCCACCATTTCCCACTATCGAGGAATTGACAAGGGAGGTGGAGATCCTCCGAGATCGAGTTGCTGAGCTAGAGGACCAGATGGCCCATGTTATGGACATCCTTCACCCACCTTCACCGTAGGGCTTTTGTATTTAGATTTCATTATGTAATCTAGTTGTAGTTTTATGTTACACTTATGTATTGTACGAACTTATTCAGATGTATGAAACTTATTATTATTAATGGAACTTTGCGTTATTTAATTCTTGCACGATGTTCTATTTACATTACTGTACGATGATTCTGTGGTATTTGTACTTAGATGCGTTATTTAATAACATGTGATGTTTTGATTCCATGTTGGTTACTATATACTGTTTTATTACTATTTGAATGCTGGATTTTGACTTGAGTCAAAATTTTTGTTTAGAACACCATGGCTAACGGTCGATCCACACCTACTGCTGCTCAAATTGAAGAGATGATCCAAGAACGTGTATCCGCAGCCATTGCAGAAATGCAACCGCAAGCTCCACCGCCACCGCCACCACCGCCGATTATTCAACTCGTTCGAAATGGGTGTACTTACAAGGAATTCCAGAGCTGTAAACCACATAACTTCAGCGGCACCGAGGGACCGGTTGGTCTCACCAGATGGTTCGAGAAACTTAAATCAGTATTCCGAGTTAGCAACTGTTCAAAGGACAACAAAACCAAATTTGCTTCTTGTACGCTGTTTGACGGCGCGCTCACGTGGTGGAACACAATGGCACAGGCACAAGGCATTGATGAGGCGTATGCTATGCCATGGGAAGAATTTAAGTGTGCCATGATTGAGTATTGTCCGAGAACCGAAATCCAAAAGATGGAAATGGAATTCATGCAGTTAAAGGCCGTTGGGAACGACCTTGATGGTTACAACAGGAGATTTTTGGAACTAGCCCTGATGTGTCCGACAATGGTCACCCCAGAATTCAAGCATATGGAGAGATACTTTTGGGGACTCCCTAAGTCCATCAAGGGTAACGTCACCTCATCCAAACCACCAAATGTCCCAGAAGCGATGTGCATGGCGCATACTTTAATGAATCAAATAACCATCGACGAACCGGAGAAAACTAAGACTGAAGCGGGTACTAGTGAGAAGCGCAAATGGGATAACCACAACGACAACATCAACAACAGGGGATGGAACTATGAACAGAACCTGGCGAAACGACATGAGGGTTTCAGAGGAAACAACAACGGTAGAAACCCCAAACCCAACAACAACACCAACTCCAACCCGAACTACAAGGGAACCTTACCACAATGCAAGCGGTGCTACAAGCATCATACTGGGTATTTCAATGTTGTTTGTGAGAAGTGCCAACGGACTGGGCATGTTGGAAAAGACTGCAAAGTCACCACTTTGAATGGGAAGCCGAACCCCACAGGGCCAAGGAAGTGTTACGAATGCGGGCAGACATGCCATTTCAGAAATGCATGTCCAAATAAGCGAAAAGATGGCAGACCACCGTGCGCTAGAGCTTTCAATGTTAATGCAAGGGACGCACGCGAAAACCCCGACTTGGTGACAGGTATATTCAAAATCAACAATCTTTTAGCTTCTGTCTTATTTGATACTGGTGCGGATAGAAGTTATGTATATAGACATTTTTGCGATAAGATTAATTGGTCATTAGTCCCTTTAAAAGAGAGTATGCTTGTCGAGGTCGCCAATGGAAAACTTGAGAAAGTTAACCATATTAGCCGAGGAGCTATTATCAACATAGCTAGTGCAGATTTCGAAATCGATTTGATACCCATCAAACTGGGAAGTTTTGACGTGATCGTCGGTATGGATTGGTTGAGCAAGATAAGGGCCGATATTATTTGTGGAGATAAAGCTCTTCGTATACCACAAGGAGACAATGAGCCACTGATCATCTACGGAGAGAGATGTACCTCGAAGCTGAACCTCATTAGTTGCGTGAAAGCGCAAAAGATTATGAAGAAGGGACGTCTTGCTGTCCTAGCGCATGTGAAAATGGTAGAAACTGAGGTGAAGAGCGTGAACGACGTTCGAATTGTGAACGAATTTTCCGATGTCTTCCCAGAGGAATTGCCTGGATTACCGCCGCCAAGAGCAGTAGAGTTTTAGATTGATTTAGTACCAGGAGCTGCACCTATAGCTCGTGCACCTTATAGACTCGTACCTTCCGAGATGCAAGAATTATAGAGTCAACTACAAGAGCTGTTAGATCAAGGATTTATCCAACCAAGTTTCTCGCCTTGGGGCGCACCTGTGTTGTTTGTGAAGAATAAGGATGGATCCTTCCGTATGTGTATCGACTACCGTGAACTCAACAAATTGACTATCAATAATCGGTATCCTCTTCCACGAATTGATGATCTTTTTGACCAACTACAAGGATCGAGCGTTTACTCAAAGATCGATTTGCGATCCGGTTATCACCAGTTGAGGGTGAAGGAAAGTGACGTGATGAAAACTGCATTCAGGACCCGTTATGGTCATTATGAGTTTCTCGTGATGCCATTCAGTTTGACAAATGCACCTGCCATGTTCATGGATCTCATGAATCGTGTCTGCAAGCCGTACTTGGATAAGTTTGTTATCGTCTTCATAGATGATATCCTCATCTACTCTAAGAGCGAAGAAGAGCATGAGCAACACCTCCGACTAGTACTTGAACTCTTGAGGCAAGAGCAACTTTACGCCAAATTCTCCAAGTGTGAATTTTGGTTGAAGGAAGTCCAATTTCTGGGTCATGTTGTGAGCGACCAGGGTATCAAAGCAGATCCCGCCAAGATTGAAGGTATCAGCAAGTGAGAGACCCCCACTACTCCGACTCATATTAGCCAATTCCTAGGTCTCGCCGGTTACTACCGAAGGTTCATTGGAGGATTTTCTCTAATTGCGCGTCCTTTGACCGCGCTAACTCACAAGGGCAAGAAGTTCATTTGGGAACCCGCACACTAATCAGCATTTCAAACTTTGAAGAAGAAGTTAACCTCCGCACCTATCCTATCACTTCCTGAGGGCAGTGATGACTTTGTTGTTTATTGCGATGCTTCGATAAGTGGTTTTGGTTATGTACTGATGCAACGATCAAAAGTTATTGCCTATGCCTCCCGCCAATTGAAGATTCACGAGCGGAACTACACTACTCACGATCTTGAACTTGGAGCCGTTGTCTTTGCGCTCAAATTGTGGAGACACTATTTGTATGGAACTAAGAGCACTATTTTCACCGATCACAAGAGCCTCCAACACATCTTTGATCAGAAGCAACTGAATATGAGACAGCGTCGATGGATCGAGATGCTCAACGACTACGATTGTGAACTTCGTTATCATCCTGGCAAGGCCAATGTTGTAGCCGACGCTTTGAGCCGAAAGGAAAGGACGGCACCTCTTCTTCTTAGGGCTCTGAACATCACCATTCATTCGAACCTCAACAGCCAGATCAGAGTAGCCCAAGATGAGGCTCTCAAGAAGGAGAATATATCTCATGAAAATTTGAACATACTTGTCTCTCGATTCGAGGTTAGGGAATCTGGACTCCGATGTTATGCCGGAAGAATTTGGGTACCTCTTTATGGAGATCTACGAAACCTTATACTTGATGAAGCACACAAATCGAGATATTCGATTCACCCTGGAGCGGGCAAAATGTACCACGACCTTAAAGAACAGTATTGGTGGCCGAATCTTAAGAAGGACGTTGCGACTTATGTTGGTAAGTGTTTGACTTGCTCGAAGGTTAAAGCCGAGCATCAGAGACCTTATGGTTTATTTCAACAACCGGAAATCCCACAATGGTAGTGGGAAAGGATAATGATGGATTTCATCACCAAGCTACCAAAGATGGTGGGCGGATACGATACCATATGGGTTATTGTTGACCGTCTTACCAAATCTGCACACTTTCTAGCGATGAATGAAACGGATACAATGGAGAGACTTTCTCAGCTATACATCAAGGAGGTTGTATCTCGTCATGGTGTACCTTTATCGATCATCTCCGATCGCGATCCCCGTTTTGCTTCTAGATTTTGGCGTTCTTTGCAAGAAGCCATGGGAACTCGTCTTGACATGAGTACTGCTTATCACCCACAGACTGACGGGCAAAGTGAACGAACGATTCAGACCTTGGAGGACATGTTGAGTGCATGTGTCATTGATTTTGGAAAGGCCTGGGAAAGGCATTTGCCACTCGCCAAATTTTCTTACAACAACAGTTATCACTCAAGCATTAATGTTGCACCTTTTGAAGCATTGTATGGCCACAAGTGCCAATCTCCTATTTTTTGGGCAGAAGTAGGCAAAACGCAAATCACCGGAGCCGAGGTAGTCCATGAAACAACGGAGAAGATTGCTCAGATTCAAGCTAGACTTAAGACTGCCCGCGATGGCCAAAAGAGTTATGCCGATCTTAAACGTAAAGACTTTGAATTCAATGTTGGTGATCATGTAATGTTGAAGGTTGAACCTTGGAAAGGTGTGATTCGCTTTGGAAAACGTGGAAAGTTAAACCCACGATACATTGGTCCTTTTGAAATTTTGGAACGTGTTGGACCCGTTGCTTACCGTTTGGATCTACCAGCACAATTGAGCTCAGTTCATCCTACCTTCCACGTGTCGAACTTGAAGAAGTGTCTTGCTGCACCTGAACTTATCATACCACTTGAAGAACTTATTATTGATGACAAACTCCACTTTGTGGAAGTGCCTGTTGAAATTATGGACCGTGAGGTCAAGACTTTGAAACGCAACAAGATTCCGATCGTTCAGGTACGATGGAATGCCAAACGAGGACCTGAGTTTACTTGGGAGCGAGAGGATCAAATGATGCAGAAGTATCCTCACCTTTTCCCGACTCCTCCATCTACCTCAGCTTAAATTTCGGGACGAAATTTTCTTTAACAGGTGGGTAATGTAACGACCCTGGATTTTCCAACGTTTATTTATTAATAATTATTATTATTAATACGTGTGATTAAACGAATGTATATTATTACATTTACATGTTGCCATGATTGCCCGTACTTGACTTTAATTGCCCGAAACGTCTTTGTGACACCCGAAACTTACACGAATAATATTTTAAAGTATTATTTACATTCATGATTGATTTTATTAATCATTTTAATTAACTATGGTGATTAGTTAGTTACTTGGGCTGTAATTGGATTTATTTGTTAATTAATGGAACTTGGACTTGATTAATGTAAATGGACTCTTGAATATGGGCTTATAAGCCCACCCTACTTCTTAGTTGGACTATTTAGCCCATGTCTTTCACTTGTAAGTATCACTTTAGATGGTAACTAGTTAGTTAAGGAAATAAGAATCTAGTCTTCACATAATCCCCATGCATGCACCCTTATTATCCTACTTTTTAAGCCTTTACATTTAGTGACTAGTGAGCATTTCCCTCCCCCTCTTGATCCTAAAATCGTCGGTTTAGATGGCTAAAAGGAGGGTTTCATTTTCAATTTTTTTGTATTACTTCTACTCACATTTCTCTCATTCAAACACACACACAAAAACACTTCCAACTTTCTCTCTTTTCTCTTTATTTCTTGTAAGTAACTTGAAGCTTTTCTTCCTTTCTTTTTTCCTTGTAAAACCGTAGCCCTTGGCTACACAATCATCATCATCTTTTGTTCTTTAATGTTGTTTAATTACTTGTGTATGTTAGTTGTTGTTTGTTACTTACTTACTAGCTTTCAAGAATCAAACTTGTTAGTTTAATTCTTCATTTTATCTTGTTTTACAAGAACACTCAAGAACATAAACTTACTAGTTTATGATTCTACTTTTATTGTTTCAAAAGATTTAAGGTTCATGTGTTGTAAATCATACTTGTAATTCATGTTAGTAAACTTTAAAGTTTACTTTCTTAAAGATCAAACTTTGGTTTGAATCTTTAAAGTATGCAACCCATGAACTTATTTACTTGTGTACTTAGTTTATTTCTTCATATTATGCACTTTAATTTCATATTTGTTGGTTGCTAAATGGTCAAGTATTACAAGTTAGTCTTGATCTCATACTTTCTTGAACTAAAGTTAACTTTGAAAGTTCAAGAACATGTAAGTAAGTTTTCTTTAATTATAACTTTGTACACTTATGTTATATCTAGACTTTTGAGTCTTGGATCTTCAAGATCAAACTAAGAACTATGTTCTACAACTTAAGATCTTGATTTCATAAGTTCACTTTCAAGTTTGTAACTTATTATTAGTTTTAAAGTTCATGTATGTGTTAGATCTAAGACTTTGATGTAACTTTGGTTCATCAAAACACTTACAACACTTAAGTGAGTTGTGCTTCATGTCTTAGACTTACACTTGGGTTATGATGGTCAAACCTTGGTGAAATTGATGCAAACACATCAACGAGTTGCACACTTGAAGCTATATGCATCAAGGATGAGAACCATGATAAGCATCGAGCACCAAGAACCACCGGAACCTACTGACCCTACTGTTCTACTGTTTCTTTGTCTGACCCGTACGACCTGGGCTACTGTAATTATGATTTTCAGATAGCTCTATTCGAGTAGATAACTTTTCATATAGGACTCGTCTTAATCCGAGTTACGGTTTAGGATTTATGGCCCTCCGATCGTCACTATGTCCATTTAACGTTGTGCTGAAAATTCTGACCTACTCGCACTTAGACCGTCGCCACGGTAAAAAAAAGACGAGTTTGCTTCTGTAATTTTTACCACAACTAAAGGACTCATATACAGAGCCATGGCCACTGGTCTCACCTTATTTCAGTAGGTATAGAGGCCGTGGTGACTGACCGAACTCAACCTTTGTTTAAAACTCTTTACTTGAACGAAACTTACTTTACACCTTTT
This sequence comes from Rutidosis leptorrhynchoides, assembly GCF_046630445.1. Classification (NCBI taxonomy): domain Eukaryota; kingdom Viridiplantae; phylum Streptophyta; class Magnoliopsida; order Asterales; family Asteraceae; genus Rutidosis; species Rutidosis leptorrhynchoides. Next base: position 336,448,688 of record NC_092338.1, on the reverse strand, counting down.
GTTTGATGATGAATGATGATGACCCTTAAGACCTTATTTACATACTTTTAAACCTTTTCATACGATTTACTGACTTAGTACTATTTGACTTAGGTTGAGGACCCGTTTGGACAACCTTCATTACTTGCTTACTTTCCGAGTCATACTTTACCGCTACTTTATCATTGTGAGTTATAGCATTCCCTTTTTACTTTAACTTATTTTGGGAACTGAGAATACATGCGGATTTTATGTTTTACATACTAGGCACAAGTACTTAAACTTATATATGTGTGGGTTATATAACGGCAGAAACATTCCCTTTAGCTCGGTATCGTTTATTCATTGGTTTTTGAACCGGTGAACGCGAATCTTAGATATGGATCCATAGGGTTTGATATCCCCACTCGGGCTAGTAGCGCTAGCATTTAAGGAGTGTTTAATACTTCGTAGACATACGCACTTGCCAAATGTACTTTCAGGGGGTATAAACGTTAAGTTAGTTACCAAGTGCCCACGGTTAACATATACTTTATCATACTGTTTTGAAACGCTGTTTGTAGCACTGAAATCTCGTGGCCTACCTTACATACTGTTATACTTAAACTATAGCTCACCAACCTTTGTGTTGATGTTTTTAAGCATCTTTTTCTCAGGTGCTTAAGGTTATTTGCTTCCGCTGTCGTGCTAGTCTTGCCGTAGACACCCGCTGCTCTAGTATTATCACCGCATGAACTGATTATCTTGCATTCAAACTTTAATACTTTTGAACTATGTTTTGTAACGACCTAACGGTCACATACATTTATTCATGCTTGCTATTCGTAGAAGCATACTGTTGGTGTAAAACAATTGACGTCGGTTATGACGTCATCTTTTTTATCGTGAATGCAACTTCTTTTATTACAGCATATAGTACTTAACCTTGTAATGATCCTGTTGTTGATGATTTGTACACGATGGTTTTGTACGGGGCATCACATTTCCAGTACCAACATCCTTAATGCATGCCTCAGGCTAGGCGCTACTGAGCTTAGGGCCAGTACCAGCATCATCAGTATCATCTCCATCTCTCCTTTGATGTTTTGGAGCTTTTGCATGTTCATGCTCCCCCTTAATTGTTTTTCTTTTGCAATCACTTCTCTTTTTCTCTCTGTTTTTGGCATCATGAGGGTTAGAAGTAGAAGCTGGGGGAACAATGATTTCATAGTCACTGTCACTATCACTATGAGAAATGACATGGTGATTCCAATCAGCATCAGCTCGAGAGAGAGAGATGAACTTCGGGGTCAACACCAAGAAGTTTTGCACACAGATTATTAGTTCTAACTTTAGTTCTGGGTGTAATCATAACCATTCACTCCACATCAGATCTATTTTAAGCTTGAAGTTTAACCATCTGGTGCAGTGTTTCTACAAGTTTAAGATACTCTGTAACTGGTACCCTGGAGTCTACTTGTCTTTGAAGATCTTTAATCCGGTCATTAAGAATTCGATTCTCCTTATTTAGATAATGATTGTGTTGTCCCTCTTCATTAAGAGCATCTTCAAGTTTGGAAAGATGAGAGACATGTTGTTCATATGTAAGAATTCGTCGACCCTGATCAGCAATACTTAGCTGGTTGCATTGAATATCAATAGCAACAATATTAGCAAAACTAGCTACGTGCTTAAGATTTTCTTCAACATCAGAGATAGAGGCACGTAGAAAAGCATTTTGCACAATAATATGAAATGCTCCATGTACTGCCACATAGATAGTGTCTCTGATGGTTGGGGTCACATGAGAAATAGCTCTTTGCACATCAAGATAAGATAACCCTTCAACTTCATCCACATTTTACGAGGATCTGGGCAGAGAAGAGATTACTTGACGAAGACTAACATTTTGGGGTGGTGGAGGTGGAAGGTCATCATCAGACTCATCACCATGATCACCATTAGTTTTACCTTCGCCTAAAGGCTTAAAGCCATTGTTATCTTCATCAGCAAAACCAAAACTAGTATCAAGATCCACTAGTTTATCAGTTGAACCAGTACCCATATTAGTATCATGGTCTGATGACTTAGAATCATCACATGAAGAAGAAAAAGATGAATAAGAAGAAGAATTAGATGGTACTGGTGAAAGATCATCAACATAAATGGTTTCTGAGATAGTACCTTGGATCACCTTACCAACAAATTTGCCAAGGTTGTAATTAAGAGGTGTCCATGACCCAATAGGAGGAGGAGGAACAGCAAGAGAAATCACAAAATCATAGAATGGCCGCTCACTGACATTATAAACTATAGTCAATTAGTCAAGAAACTCTTCGTTGCCAGCTTGATCGAGTTGATAAAGAAGTTCTAGCAACTCTTCTTCTTGGAGCTGATGAACAGAAACAAGAGCACTTTGAGGATCAAAGATAAGTTAGTCAACCAGTAGAGCTACCTTAAGATCCAATGTAGCTCCCTTGTGAATAAATCTTGGTACCACCTCCTACGGATCAGGTACTTGACAAACATAGGGCTTTTTGCCAGAAGCAACACCCTTATCAGCAATAGCAGTTGAAGCAATAATTTCACTTTGTGCAGAAGGATCAACTTAACAGCAACAGTATCACCTTCATATGTAAGTACAACATCTGTAACATTGGAACAATTTAAGTTAGCAAAGGTATAACCAAATGGATTTGACTTAAGAATTGTATCTGATGTTGGTCTCTGGGGAATGACTTGTGTATTGGTCAGCCCTTCTATTAAGATGGAGTTTGGTGTCTGTAAATGCAACTGTGACTCTACTGACTCATTGTCGGCACGTGTGGACTCAGATCGTGTAAGATATTTGTCAGGTTTATACGTATTAGTGTGACTCTTATCAATACTGTCTAAGTTGCAACTGGGCTGTACAGTAGCTAAAACTAGCTCAACATGATGAAGAGCTGGCTCAGTTCTGCTTTGGGGTGAGGTATGATCTATGCAGGTTGTACTATCAGCAGTAGATATCTTTCAAAGTATGTTTTATAAAAATGTGGATGTGCTGGGTTAGAGGAACATGGGCTGTTCTTCCTCTTCACACTTTTTTTGAAACAAGTATGAGATAAAATATTTAAAGGACCGTTGGTTTCTTCAGAACCAGTTTTGACACCAGAAATGATTTTTTCAACAACTTTAGATACATTTTCCTCTTGGTTTAAAGGAGCATCAGTTCCATAGCAATGTCTTTTGGGGACCCAGCAATTGCGACTAGTGTTGTCTTTGCATGAGGAGCACCAGATTCCATAGCCAGATTGGTAGACTTAGCATTTAAGATTGATGTTATCTCCCCCGTGACTTGCTGTGAACCAATATCTAAAACCTTGGATAATCATGTACCAATAAATGGTTGAGCAACAGATTTCATAACTAGTTCAATAGAATCAGCATGTAAGACTAGTGTTGTCTCAACAAGATGAGCACCATATTTTATAAGCAGGAGTACTTTACCAGTAGTTGCGACTATAGCTTTCCCTTTGCCGATGGTTGGATCATCTTGTTTAGATGCTGGCTCTTGCTGATGACCCTCCCCCTCATTGTTAGCATTATTAGAGGCTGCAGCTGGGTGTGCTCTTTGGTCATCAGGTAACCTTAGGAGCATGTGAGGTGATAAACCAGGATATGGTTGTTCACACTCGCTACTTAACATCCCTCCCTCATTGGAAATAAATGGCTTGGCTGGGTCAGTGATGGTTTGATAAGTTCCACTTAAATTATACTTAAAACAAAGGTTCAAAAATCTAGGAAAGGGAATTATTTCATTTCTCTTTTTCTTTACCACCATATCCCTCAGCTTGATGTAGATAATAAGTGTAAAATCAATGTTTCGATTAAAGATGAGCGCATGAGCAATTCTGAGTTCAAAATCTGAACACTGATCAACACTATCAGAATTGGAACTCATGCAGTAAGTCAATACACCAAGAAATAGCTCTAATATTGTGTCATAGTTTTCCTTAAAGGACTGTGAGCTTCTAACAGACTGTTATATCCCACGCATTTCAGCAGTTGTTTCCTATAGCGATCACTAGTGGAAGATTTGATGAATGGACCTCTAGGTAGATGAAGGGCTTGACGGATGATTCTAGTATTGAGCAATCATCCTCTTCAGTACCATGCCAGTGATGCATTCATTGCTCTTGGGCATTGTATTTAGTCTGCAAATGTACCAAAATTGACCTAGACATGCCAGGTATGCAGATGAAGGAATGTTGGAGATTGCAAAGGCAATCGGTGAGTGTCGAAGGTAATTGACCATTGGTTCATAGCAATAATCAGCCCTGTTGTTTGGGATAACAAGAGTGAGAGGAGCATTGTCTTTAGATAGGCGAAGAGTGTGATGTGCCAGTGCACCCAGAGCTTTGACAAGATGGTCATGAAGAGAAAATAGTGCTGCTGATGCCTGAGGTTTTTGATCTTGTTGTTCTTCCTGTTGTTGTTGAGGTTATTGTGGATTTTGTTGAGCAGCTATTGAGATTGTCTGAAAACGATGAAGATTTGGGATTAGAGATCTGAGGAGTATTAGAGAGTTTTAGGAATTTAGGTCTTAAAAGAAAATTGAAGATTTAATAATGGAAATGAAATCAACAATTTAAATGATACGTATTGGCTGGAAAAGTGGAGGAGAGAAAAAATATTCTAACATATACAAGCACGTGTCCAGATGTGACATTTCTGCACGTTTTGAGGTATGGAAGACGGTTGATGGACGAGTAAACAGCTTAAACACTCATTATTCCCATTAAGCATTAAATGCAATAGATATTTATTTAAAATATGTATTAAAACCATAAAATGTATTCTGTAATAAACACAAAATCATTTGTCACATTGAATTCGTTTTGAATTAAATTGAAATCATTGGGAATAAATGAGGTATATTTAATTTGGATTCATTTGTTATTCTATCACCTATTTAATGTTCATTTAAGAAGATTTGACTATGTAGAAGACCTTGTGGTGCTGGCTGGTCACTACATATGCACAGCTAGTAGACAGTCAAGTATGTACTACTGGTTTGTCTTGTAAACTGCAGAACCAGTACGACAACAAAATTGTCTTCATACTGTTAGAGTTCAAGCATACCCAACTCAGAAATGAGATAGTTGAAATGTTTCTCAACTAGTGGCTTGGTGAATAGATCTTCTAAATGTTCATCTGTTAAAATGAAGTGTAGCTCAACATCGCCATTCTTTACATGATCTCTGATGAAATAGTACTGTACATCAATGTGCTTGGTCCTTTAGTACATTACAGGATTGTTGGTGATGGCAATGGCATTGGTATTATCATGGTAGATATGTGTCTTCGTGAAGTGTATACCATAGCCCTTGATTTCATGACCCGTCCTAATCCATCAGGACGAGTACATTACACTTGGTTACATCGCGAGGTACTTGTCCTCTATATGATACATTTTACAAACAATGCATTTGTTTTTAAAAGACAAACATTCATTACATCAAAAGTTGACGGCGTGCATACCATTTCATAATATATTCAACTATAATTTACTTAATAATAATCTTGATGAACTCGACAACTCGAATGCAACGTCCTTTGAAAAATGTCATGAATGACTCCAAGTAATATCTCTAATATGAGCAAATGCACAGTGGAATATTTCTTTCAAACTTGAGAATAAACATGCTTTCAAGTGTCAACCAAAAGATTGGTGAGTTCATTAGTTTATCATAAACATTCATTTTCATCATTTTAATAGACCACAAGATTTCATATTTTCATAAACATCATTCTCATATCAGGCATTTCGCAAACTACATAGAGATAAAAATCATTCATATGGTGAACACCTGGTAACCAACCTTAACAAGATGCATATAGAATATCCCCATCATTCCGGGACTCCCTTCAGACATGATAAATTCGAAGTACTAAAGCATCTGGTACTTTGGATGGGGCTTGTTGGGCCCAATAGATCTATCTTTAGGATTCACGTCAATTAGGGTGTCTGTTCCCTAATTCTTAGATTACCAGACTAAAAAGGGGCATATTCGGTTTAATAATCCAGCCATAGAATGTAGTTTTAAATACTTGTGTCTATTTCGTCAAACATTTATAAAAGCAGCGCATGTATTCTCAGTCCCAAAAATATATATTGCAAAAGCATTTAAAAAGGGAGCAAATGAAACTCACAATACTGTATTTTGTAGTAAAAATACATATGACGACATTGAACAATGCAGGATTGGCCTCGTATTCACGAACCTATATCATTTGTATATTTATTAATATACATAGTTGTAATCGAACAATATATATATATATATATATATATATATATATATATATATATATATATATATATATATATATATATATATATTAGTTATATCATTTTTATCTTAATAATAATAGTTATAATAATACTAGAATAATATTAATAGTGGTAAAAATGATTATAATACTTAATATTATTAATAAGATAATAATGTTAGTAATTCTGTTAATAATGATAATGATAATAATGATATTAATGATAATAAATGTAAAAATATAATTTTTATTGTTAATGATAATTATGATAATGATTTTGGTAACTACATAATAATACTGATAACAATAATAATGATAGTTTTAGTGATATTAAAATAATAATTTTAGTAAAAAACTGATAGTAATAATAATTGTAATCTTTAATAATAACAATACTAATAATTATAATCATATCAACAATAATGATAGTATTTACAATAGTACATATGTTAATAATAATAATAATAATAATAATAATAATAATAATAATAATAATAATAATAATAATAATAATAATAATAATCTTAACAACAATAATAATACTTATATTAATAATAATAATAATAATAATAATGTTAATAATAGTAGTTTTTAATAAAAATGAAAAGTTTACTAACTCTGATAATGAAAATAATACTTTTGATAATAATACCTAATACTTAATAATAATAATAATAATAATAATAATAATAATAATAATAATAATAATAATAATAATAATAATAATAATAATAATAATAATAACGATCTTATTACTAATGATAATATTAATAATGATACTTATTTAATAATACTATTAATGGCAATAATATTAGTAATAAATATAATAATAATAATAATCACCATAATGGGAATTATAACTATGTTAATAATAACAAATAATAACTAATACTTGTATTAATAATAATAACTAGTAGTTCATAATTAATATTAATAATAACTATAAAATAACCATTTTTACTACTAGTGATAATAATCTTAATAGTCATAATAAATAAGAATACTAACAATATTAATAATAACACAATAACAATAATAATTTATAATAATAATAATAATAATAATAATAATAATAATAATAATAATAATGATTTTTAAAAATGAAAAACTACCTTAAAAAGCCCATTTTAAAAAGAATTGCACCAAGCAGGGATTGAACCCGAGACCTCTCGAAATCCAACACAACACTCTAACCAACCGATATGTGCCCGTTTTCTGAAATCAATTTCTGTTTTCACTATCTTCTTTCTTCATAAGCCAAATCGACCAGTGAATGTTAAAAGTATAAAAAATGATTTTTTGATTTTATTTAAAACTTGTAAACAATAATAAAACCATAAAATTATAATCTTGAAATAAAAAAAAAACGCGAAAAAAATAGAAACAGCAATGGCTGCTGTTCGCTATTTATATTGAAGAAAAAAATTTTGATCTCACTAATGGGAACGTTTTAGACAAAATTTATAACATGAAACATATTACAAATCAATACTAGAAACTATTTGAAACATCAATTTAACTCAAATCGAAACAGAAAAATCGAATTTGGCTCAAGAACAAAAGTTGACTTTTTGAAACATAAACTTTGACTTTGAAATTGGAGTTCGATAGGAAGAATTAGAAAATGGCCTTTTGCAGATAGTTTAAGCTATGAATTCCTAACGAGACTGCATTTTTAGTTTTTGAAATTAAAATCGTTTTCGAAGCTTTCAAATATTGAACTCAAGAACAGAGATGAACATTTTTTTTATAAAATTCGTTTTTAATCCGTAAATAGCAGAGGTACATTATATAGTGCGATTAAAGTAGGTTAATAATTAATCACAGGTTATTTGCAATTTGACAATTGAGCTTGACATTAAAAAAGTCTCGACAATTAGTACAGAAAATTTCTAATCAGTAGGAAAATAAAAATAAAAAATAAAAAGAGGAGTTCGACATCTAACTGATTTTGTTGGGTATTGGAAAATTGATATCGAGCATATAATACTCTAAGGACAGAAACAAAATTACGTATAGTTTGATTTCAATAAGGAGACTGGATTCATTTTGTTTTCATTTATAAATATAAATATATTATTAATAATCAAAATACTAATAATAATAATAGTATAATTAAAAATAATAAATAATACTGATATTATAAAAAATATAATAAATAATAATACTGTTAACTTTAATAATAATTATCATGCTAATAATAATAATATTATTAATAATGATAACAATAATTATTAATAATAATATTAATAATCATGTTATTAATAATATTATTAATAAATTATATTACTTTTATAGTAATAATAATATTGATAATCTATAACAATAATATTGATAATATCTAATAATAATACTAATATTAATCATAATACTAAAATTATAATTTTACTACTAGTTATAATAATGATGATATTAACAAATCAACTATAATAATTTCAGTATTATAACTTTTAATGATATTGGTATTAATATTACTAATGATAATGAATGTAACAATAATCATATAATAATTATAATTGAACTTGTAATTACATTTAATATATTTATATTATAATTTATTTCATATATTATATGAGTACCTCTATTGAATATTGAATATTTTTATATTTATAAATGTTACAATATAATAGTTATTAATAGAAACCTTTTATATATATTACCATATTGATTCATAATAATATCATATATCTATTTATATATTCATTTTAATAATAACTTAATTATTTTGTTTATTATTTTACATTTTTAATTCTACTTATTCAATAACATTTTATTATTTACAATACTTACATTTATATTTATATATATATTTATTTATAAACAATACTTCGTGAATCGTCAAAAATAGTCAAAAGTCAAATGAATCCATCTAAACAGTTCAAAAATTTTAGGACTCAACATTACAGACTTTACTTATCGTGTCGGAAACATATAAGAATAAAGTTTAAATTTGGTCGGAAATTTCCGGGTCGTCACAGTACCTACCCGTTAAAGAAATTTCGTCCCAAAATTTGATCGAGGTCGTCATAGCTAACAATAAAAATGTTTTCAAGACGAATATGAGTTGAAAAATAGAGTTTTATTACCATAGAGTGATATGGATAAAATAATTCGATTACTCGAAGAGCACGAGTGAAGCTATCACAAAAGAGTGAAATGAGTAAATGTCGATTTGTCTTAACCGGTGATGTAGTCACGGTTGATTTCCGGAATTCTAGGAATTTAGAAGAAAATCTTCAAAATCTAACTAAGATTTGATTCTTCGATAATTAAGAAAATTAGGATCTCCTTTGATTAAATGCGATGATCTGTCCTGATTACTCTGTCGGATACTTCACCATAAATTCACCCTCTTCATCTCTTTTATATTTTGTAGTTCCATACTTTTGTTTTCTCTTCCTAACTTTAAGTCAAGCGAATAATGGTCCATAATTCGTAGATATGAAGTATCGAATGAACATAACTAATGTTCTAAGATAGAGATTGTAATAGCACGCTATTGATTGGTTATATTACCAGAATTCACAAGAAAGATAGAACCATCAAGAAATTAAGTTCTTGATATGTTTATATAATAGATAGAATGTAAGAGTCGTGTAACATGGCACATGATGACGTTATGATCTGTGAATCATCACGTTCCACTAGAAACTCAGCATAACGTACTGTAATATAATCACGTTGATCAAGTGTCATTATATTATACTAACTCATGCTTAAGTTCCCAACACTACTTCAGAATTCATTCATAGTTTATACTTAGAAAGTTTACAGAATATAGAAACTAAACAGTTTCTTATATGATGTAACACTGACAACGTGGAGAGATAATGACTTCAGATAAGATTAGTTATGAAAATATCTTCAGAAATATCGAGGATATTTATAATAAAAGATACGATGATATCTTAGAATTTCTAATATCGATAGATGATGATGAAGATTTGTTCGTAAAAGTTTAGAGTCAGGAGCAAGGTATTCATTAATGACTTCAGTAGATACTGATTCATTTGGATGCTTTGAAGGTAAGTTTAGTCTTTGTGATTTGTCCACAGCCTCCTACATGGTTTGCTCAATCCGTTTTCCAGTTCCAACTTTTCTGAGTTTTTCCAACATACTATTCTTTATCATCAAACTTCCGACGATTAAGGTCATTTACGATTGTCTACAGTTTCTGCTGCTTCATTCAGCTTTTTCAACATTCCGAGTACTATTTCACAGACTGGGTGCTTTTCAGAATTTCAGAATTGAAGTTCGTAAATTCAGGAGATAGGAATTATATATATATTTATATATATAATTATTTTCGTAGAATCGCTGAGAAATTCAAGATTATCGATTGATACCTCCCGGTATTTGGTATGGTAATTATCATTACAAGATGCCGATGAGTTCATAATAAGACTTCAATAGATAAATATAGTGATTTGTCGGAGAGATTTAAGTCAAGAAGCAACAAGGTTGCTGGTACATCTGCTGGTAATATGGTGGAATATAAAAGGTTCCCCGGTAACAATAAAAGAGCGCACATATATATCAAGGTTATAATAAGGTTATTTCGAATGAAAAGTTGAAGTTGACTTGCTGGAGCTGTGACAAAACTGGCTATCTTGAACAGGAGTTGCAAAGTTATTTTCGATAATAATAACGCTAAAGGAATTAGCACAGCTACGTGTTAAACGTTTACTCAGGTTCCGAGTGTTTTTCAGGTGCATAACTATGTTCATAAATCTTTTCTTCCGTAGATGAAATGCGGTTGATTCATCCTCTCGATTGAGGTGTTTTCAAGAATTATGAAAGGTTTGAACGCAGATTGTAATCGTTAAGATATAAATGAGGTTTAAGATGAAATCAAGAGACAAACTTGAAGAGTTGTTTAGTTTCATATGTTATAATCAGTATTTTAATTCATTTTAATTGTCCAATGTTATTAGTCCACAATTAGTAGTCCACAGTTTGCAGTTCAATAATTCATATATAGTTTAATATATAATATTCGAATTAATTAATACATGTCGTGACCAGTTATATACATGTCTCAGACTCGATCACAACTCAAAGTATATATATTATTTTAGAATCAACCTCAACCCTGTATAGCTAACTCAAGCATTACTGCATATAGAGTGTCTATGGTTATTCCAAATAATATATATAGATGCGTCGATATGATATGTCAAAACCTTGTATATGTGTCCCGATATTTAAAATGCATAAATAATAGTATTTAAATGACGATAAATAAAGTGCGTAAAATAAATAACAGAAATTAAAAGACAATAAATAAAATTGCGATAATTAAAATGTAATAAGGAATTAACAGTTAGCTAGGAACAATTAGCTAGGAACAGTTAGCGTGGATTCTTATCAAAATTCTTCTCATAGTTAAATTGTTTGTTTCTAACAAATTTTATTTTTGTCCAATGTTTTCTTCATTATGCCACTTGTTGGATTCTGAAAGGTCAAAATCCAAATATGAAATTGAATAAAAATGGTTATTCTGTGATGAACAGATACGTATATCTGTAAGTGTAAGTAGGATAGTAAATGACTGTTGAATCAGATTCGAAGAATGTACAGTGTAACTTATTAATGTAAAATTCAAATATTTCTCGGGTATTACCCACCCGTTAAAATATTTTCACCATTAATAGTTTGTACAAAAGAATTTTTAATTACAATCTTTATGAAAGCATATATGCATATATATTTTCTTCAGATGTAATCATGGATTTATGAGTTAATATGATATTAATCTCATTTGATTTTTCGGTTGGAACTAGAATAAATAATCTCTAAAACATTAGAGATTACATAATCGCCATGAAGAACGAAGATAATTGATGTAGAACGATACGTAGAACGATGATTATACTCGAGGTACAGAATGAGATGTTGAGGCATGGATTGTTGATGGTACAAGTGCTGTTACTGATGGTACTGTTGGTGTCGGTGATGTTGCCGAAGCTGGTATGTTTTGCACCATATTTTCCAAGGCTACAACTCAGGCACGAAGCTCGTTGATTTCTTCCATTATTTCGGGATGATTGTCGGTCGAAACGAGCGAATGAATAAGGTTTAGAATTTTAGATAATATATAATCGTGGTGAGATATTCGGGAAATGAGAGTGAAAATGGTGTTTCAAACTGATTCGCCGGTAAGTGCTTCAGGTTCTTTACCAAGAGGTGAATTCGATTGGGGGAAAGGATCGCCTTCTTCGCGCCTCCATTGATTAAGTAGGCTACGAACTCATCAGATGAATTGGGGATGGCTAATTAGTTGATTCATTCTGGTGACGCTGCTTCCGGAGCTTAGGTGAACATCCATGTCGGAATAGCTGTCGGGTTCCGAAGAACTTGAACTAGTGACAAGTTCTATTTCATACGATTGAGTAACGAATTTTTCGATAGGAAATGATTTCCGGCTATTGGATGGTATTCTAATTACATAGAATATCTATATATAGAATAAAAGATTTAGTAGATTACGGAGGAATTTATGAAATATGTCAGGAAAAGTCTACAGTAACAGATACGCTAAGATATGAATTTTGTCTGTACACTATCGATGCACTAACTGCAGTAAGATGTGTCTTAGACTAAGAATGATAAGCAGGTAATTTCATAAAGATGATAAGTAGGTAATTTTCGACACGAAATGATAAGCAAAACTTTTGACATGCAGACACGGTCGAAGTCCAGACTCACTAATGCATCTAAGCAACTATCAGTTAGACACACTAATGCAAGACCTGGTTCGCTAAGACCACCGCTCTGATACCAACTTTCATGACCCATCCTAATCTATCAGGACGAGTACATTACACTTGGTTACATCGCGAGGTACTTGACCTCTATATGATACATTTTACAAACATTGCATTCGTTTTTAAAAGACAAACTTTCATTACATCGAAAGTTGATGGCGTGCATACCATTTCATAATATATTCAACTATAATTTACTTAATAATAATCTTGATGAACTCGACGACTCGAATGCAACGTCTTTTGAAATATGTCATAAATGACTCCAAGTAATATCTCTAATATGAGCAAATGCACAGCGGAAGATTTCTTTCAAACCTGAGAATAAACATGCTTTCAAGTGTCAACTAAAAGGTTGGTGAGTTCATTAGTTTATCATAAACATTCATTTCCATCATTTTAATAGACCACAAGATTTCATATTTTCATAAACATCATTCTCATATCAGGCATTTCGTAAACTGCATAGAGATAAAAATCATTGATATGGTGAACACCTAGTAACCGACCTTAACAAGATGCATATAGAATATCCCCATCATTCCGGGACTCCCTTCAGACATGATAAATTCGAAGTACTAAAGCATCTGGTACTTTGGATGGGACTTGTTGGGCCCAATAGATCTATCTTTAGGATTCACGTCAATTAGGGTGTCTGTTCCCTAATTCTTAGATTACCAGACTAAAAAGGGGCATATTCGGTTTAATAATCCAGCCATAGAATGTAGTTTTAAGTACTTGTGTCTATTTCGTCAAACATTTATAAAAGCAGCGCATGTATTCTCAGTCCCAAAAATATATATTGCAAAAGCATTTAAAAAGGGGGCAAATGAAACTCACAATAGTGTATTTTGTAGTAACAATACATTTGACGACATTGAACAATGCAGGGTTGGCCTCGGATTCACGAACCTATATCATTTGTATATTTATTAATATACATAGTTGTAATCGAACAATATATATATATATATATATATATATATATATATATATATATATATATATATATATATATATATATATATATATATATATATATATATATATATATATATATATATATATATATATATATAAATTTATTAGTTATATCATTTTTATCTTAATAATAGTAGTTATAATAATACTAGAATAATATTAATAGTGGTAAAAATGATTATAATACTTAATATTATTAATAAGATAATAATGTTAGTAATTATGTTAATAATAATAATGATAATAATGATATTAATAATAATAAATGTAAAAATATAATTTTTATTGTTAATGATAATTATGATATGATTTTGGTAACTACATAATAATACTGATAACAATAATAATGATAGTTTTAGTGATATTAAAATAATAATTTTAGTAAAAAACTGATAGTAATTGATAATGTTAAAAACGAACATATATTTCATAGTATTATCCCTCAAGAAAGACAAGCTTTTAGTTGCAGTTGTTCTATTTACAAGTGATATTCGTTTAAAAAATAAAAGGTGAAGACAAAAGACAGATTCGATGAATTGAAGACGCACATGACCAAAAAGCTAAAAAGTACAAAGTACAATCAAAGTGGTTCACATTATTGATGAGAAACGTCTCAAAATTACAAGAGTACAAGACGTAAAACGTAAAGTACAAGATATTAAATTGTACGCAAGGACGTTCAAAAATCCGGAACCAGGACCAGAGTCAACTCTCAACGCTCGATGCAACGGACTAAAAATTACAAGTCAACTATGCACATGAATATAATATAATATATAATTAATTCTTAAAATTATTTATATATTATATTATTTAATAAAACCGTCGGCAAGAAAGCAAACAAAACTATGTGAGCTGGAATCCCAGGCCATGCGATCGCATGACCAGGAAGTAGAAAAATCATGCGGTCGTATGCCCCAATTGTCAGGCCACATATATAAATTTCGCGTGTTTTGGCTGAAATTAACACATCTTTTCTCTTCTCTATCTATCAACGTATTATATATATATATATATATATATATATATATATATATATATATATATATATATATATATATATATATATATTATAATTTTAATTTTAATTTTAATAATAATAAGGGTATATTAGCGAATGTTGTAAGGGTGTAAGTCGAAATTCTGTCCGTATAAAGCTACGCTATTATTAATTATTGTAAGTTATGTTCAACCTTTTTAAATTAATGTCTCATAACTAAGTTATTATTACGCTTATTTAATGCCGAAGTAATCGTGATGTTGGGCTAAATATTAAAATTGGGTAATTGGGCTTTGTACCATAATTGGGGTTTGGACAAAAGAATGACACTTGTGGAAATTAGACTATGGGCTATTAATGGGCTTTATATTTGTTTAATTAAATGATAGTTTGTTAATTTAATATAAAGATTACAATTGGACGTATCTATAAATAACCATATACACTCGATCGGACACGATGGGCGGGATATTTATAAGTACTAATAATCATTCATTTAACCAGACACGGGAATAGATTAATAGTCAATGGACTTATTAAAACAGGGGTGAATTATATACAAGGAAAATTGGTGTAATTATAGTTTAATTCCCCAATTAGTTAGAATATTTGACTTCGGATATAAGGATAATTTGACCAGGACACTCGCACTTTATATTTATGACTGATGGACTGTTATGGACAAAAACTAGATGGACATATTGAATAATCCAGGACAAAGGACAATTAACCCATGGTAATAAACTAAAATCAACACGCCAAACATCATGATTACGGAAGTTTAAATAAGCATAATTCCTTTATTTCATATTTAATTGCACTTTTAATTATCGCACTTTAATTTATTGTCATTTTAATTATCGCACTTTTTAATTATCGCAATTTTATTTATCGTCATTTTATTTTTCGCACTTTAATTTATCGCAATTTCATTATTGTCATTTACTTTACGCTTTAAATTAAGTCTTTTATATTTTTAATATTTTACATTAGGTTTTAACTGCGACTAAAGTTTTAAAATCGACAAACCGGTCATTAAACGGTAAAAACCCCCTTTTATAATAATAATACTACTTATATATATATTTATATATTTACAAATATAGTTTTAAAAATATAGCGTTAAACTTGGCTAGCTCCCTGTGGAACAAAACGGACTTACTAAAAACTACACTAATGTACGATTAGGTACACTGCCTATAAGTGTTGTAGCAAGGTTTAGGTATATCCACTCTATAAATATATAAATAACTTGTGTAAAATTGTATCGTATTTAACAGTATTTCCTAGTAAAAATTAATAGTATTTTATACTCCTTCGCTTTAACATCAAGTATTTTTGGCGCCGCTGTCGGGGACCTGCTTAAACGCCGGAAGCGAAACGCTATATATATATATATATATATATATATATATATATATATATATATATATATATATATATATATATATATATATATATATATATATATATATATATATATATATATATATATATATATATATATATATATATATATATAAATTTAATTTACTTTTGTAAAAATACGCTTTAAATATTAAAAATACAAAAATATAAAAAGAAAAACAAAATATATATATTTTTAAGAATTGTTAAAAATATATAAATTATAAAATATTCCTATTTTTATTTTTAGTTTGTAAAAATATAAGTTTTTATTTAAGTTATTTAAATATTTTATATAAATATAAAAACGGGAAAAAAAAATAACTAAATATAAGTAATCGGGCCAAGGTACTGTAGCAGCCCAACTCTGGCCTGGAACCCTAACCCATGCGACCGCAAGAAAATATAATGCGAAATCCATGCGATCGCATGGCTTGAGTTGACACGTCTGGTACCTTAGCCGACAGGATTAGGTTTAATAATTAAAATTATTATTATTAATTATTTACCCTAATTAGGGTTTATTAATTAATTAATTTCTAATATTTGTTTTAGTTTTATTTATTTAATTTGTATTTTTAGTTTCAATTAGTTTTAATAAATTATAAAATTAATACTTTTATAAAATAAATATAAAAATAATATTTTTATAAAAATAAGTTATTTTACCACTTTTTATATTTATATCTTTTTAATCGTTTAAGCGTAATTTGTATTTTTCGTTCGTAATTAGTTTTTAATTTAGTATTTGCCGTAGTGCTTTTTATTTCTAGATTTTTAGGATTTGCCGTAAAATCCCTTAAGTGCTTTTTCTTTAGACTAAGATTTAGGTGCTTTAGAATTTTGCTACGCCGTTTTTAGATTTTAGTACTTTTTAAGTAATTGCCGTTTTGGATATAAAATTGCTTTTAAGCTTTAATACCTTTAGATGTAACTTTTAATTCTTAGTTTTTAGACTTTTAAGTTTCGACGCGCTACGTTCTTTTTATTATTTTTCGACCTTTTATTTTTCGACGTTTTTCGACGCGCTCTTTTTCTTTCTTATTTCTCGACGCTCTAGTTTTTAGGACATAGATTTTTATTTCAAAATTTCGACGAAAAATTGTTTTAAGTGGTTAAATTGATAGAAATCCAAAATTTTCTGGTTCGTAGTAATAGTTGGATTTGTTAGTGGCGAGTTGTGGGCTTCCGATTTAAAGGGTCCTGGCTACCTGCTGCATCTATTGGCTATTCGAAACGTGGGCAAAATCAGAAAAGTCTATTAATTTGATAACTTATATAATTTTTATCTTTTATAACAAATAGGATATTCATTAAATGCACCGAGCAAAACGTTCACCACCTTTTATACGTTCACCACCTGTGACTCGATCAAGACATCTAGCCAATATTGTTGCCGTTGATTTTTCTTTAGAATCGTCATCCAGTCGACCAAATATTCCAATTCAAATTTCCGATAATCTATTTTTTGAACCCGACCACACAATTGAGAATCCGGAGGATATTCAGGGACAATTCAGAGATCCTGAACCATTAATCTTTCCTCCGGAACCACCAATCATTCAAACAGAGATTGTCGAGGAACAAACTATTAAATCAGAATCCTCTAGTGATTCAGATTCATCAAATTCAATCATGGAAAATCTAGAACCTCTAAGTATGGAAGACCGAATGAGAGCTAAACGCACTGGCCAAGGTCACGGAATTACTCAACCAGACATTAATGCGCCAGATTATGAAATAAAAGGACAAATCCTACACATGGTAACAAATCAATGCCAATTTAGTGGTGCGCCGAAGGAAGATCCAAATGAACATCTTCGTACCTTTAATAGGATCTGCACTCTATTTAAAATAAGAGAAGTTGAGGATGAACAGATATATCTCATGTTATTTCCCTGGGCTTTAAAGGGAGAAGCCAAAGATTGGTTGGAATCGTTACCTAAAGGGGCAATTGATACATAGGATGTCTTAGTTGAAAATTTTCTTAAACAATTCTTTCCGGCATCTAAAGCCGTAAGACTTCAAGGAGAAATTGTTACGTTCACACAAAAGCCAAACGAAACTCTATATGAAGCGCGGACAAGATTTGGAAAGTTATTGAGAGGATGTCCGCAACATGGTTTAGACACTTATCAAATAGTACAAATATTCTACCAAGAATGCGACATCACTACAAGGAAAGACATCAATATAGCATCTAACGACCTGCTAAAATCGCTATTGACGCGGTACGTTATCTACGGTCCCACAGCGAGGTTTCGACCTCTATATGATACGTTTTGATAAAACATTGCATTCATTTTTTTTTTTTTTTAAAAACATACTTTCTATACATAGAAAGTTCACCAAAATATAGACATATCCAAATATATATGACAACTTATACAAAATGTATAAAATCATCAATTTATTTAATAACAGATTATAACAATAATATTTGAATGCAATGTCTTTTTGAAAATATGGCATAAAAGACTCCATGCAGCACCTTGAGCAAATAGCAAGCAGACATCGGAAGCACTTTTGAAAAACCTGAGAATAAACATGCTAAAAGTGTCAACCAAAAGGTTGGTGAGTTCATAGGTTTATCATAACAGCGGTTATCAATAGTTTCAATAGACCACAAGATTTCATAATCATAAACATAATACACTCGCAAGTGTATGTAAAGAATTCTAAGTGGTTGAGCACTTGGTAACCATACTTAACATTTAATAAATGTCGCATATTCCCTTTATTATGAAATCTCACTACACCGTACCAAGTGTAGTTACCGAAACGAAGTACTGTACAACCGTTGAATACTGGTCGTCCAGTCCGGTAGGGGTTGTCAGGCCCGATAGATCTATCAACAGGATTCGCGTTTACAATACCCATGTAAATTGTAGTTACCAAGCTACAGGGAAATATGCCAGTGGTACAACTCAACGTAGAATATATTTTTAAGTACTTGTGTCTATTTTGTAAACATTTATAAAAGCAGCGCATGTATTCTCAGCCCAAAAATATATATTGCAAAAGCAATTAAAAAAGGAGCAAATGAAACTCACCTTTGTAGCCCAATAAACAATTCACGTAGATGTAACCAATATTCGGAATGCAAGTAACCGTAGACCTCATCCTAAAGAATATATGTTGGTTAATGAATGTCTAACAAGCTAGGTCAGGTCATAGGGTTCGTATAGTCCTATTGCTCAAGTCCGACTCATAAATTTAGCAAAATTTAGCAAAAGTCAACAAAAGTCAACGCAAGTCAAAGTAAGTCAAATGTAAGTCAAACGCAAGTCAACATGATTAACACAAGTCAACAACCGCATAAAATTACACAAGTAGGTCAAGTAGTCAAACATAGGTCAAACTTAAGTTATTCATTTTTACTTAGAAAATTTTATATTATTTACATATATGTATTTTTTAGTATTTTGCAGCTGATTCCGGGTCCCAACAAATTTGATATAATACCTTAGGTCGTGACCATTGGAAATTATGTCATCCCACCTTTCTATAGACAGTTTATTTGACAAAAAAGGAGTTACGGTTTTAAAGTTATGACCTCGCGAAAACAGTCTCCCGAAACATAAAATGCTGATAAAATTTTTGTTAAGAGTGTTCAAAATCAGCAACGATTGCCCATTTTCTCGCTTGTTTTAAACCTGTTTAGACTCAACAAAATTATACAAATAATATATCGTTTTAAAGCTTGTCACAAATACTTTCAATACCAAATAATAGTTTTTATCTAAACTTAACTGATTTCAACTTGCGAGTCATCAAAGTAGGTCCGAGAGTCATTTTGACAATTTTGTTAAAATACTAAAATTTTCGGTTGACGATCCAAATTTGAATCCGGCTGACCTGACTTAACCAAATATTTATCACAGCTCAAAAATAACATTTTAGATGTGTTGGTGACTTTCGTTTTCCAAAATTATGCATATGGGTCAATTTATGCACGTTTGACCCGAATGAGTCATAAAACTTTCTTTAAACCAAATTTGACCCAAACTCATTTTTAAAGCACCAAAACTTGCATACATACTTAAATCAATATACGGGATGTGTTACATACCTTTGGTTCTCAAAATTTCGCATATGGGTCAAAGTAGGCTCGTATGACCCAAATGGGTTATAAACACCCATTTTGACCAAAACATGCCACAACTTATTTTTTAAACATCACAACCTTTAAACTTACTTAAATCGACGTTTGGGACTTTTCTACACTGACCGTTACCCATTTTGACTCATTAAACCCATTTGGTCAAACAAAGTCAATTGCACATATTATTTAGCTTAAATAATGTAGTCAACTTCTAGAATTTTTATAAAAATAAGTACAGGTCCGTTTGACTTGAAATACACGCCAAAATCTCCGGAATTTAGTCGACTATAATATATCCGAAGCACAACCTCTAACACTAAACAGAAAGCTCACAGTCACTGAAAACGTACCAGGCTGTAATGCTGAATCGTTTCGGTACTCATGTATAAACTTTGAAAAATCATATCAAATCCAAAAAGTATCCAAATGACGCGTTTCTGGAGTCTAAACTTATTAATTTTTCGATACGCACGCAACCGTGAACCCAGAATCCTGAGGTCAAGTCGTACGCATCCCAATGAAACTGTTCTGTCCGGTTTTAAATAATATAAAATTCTAACTTTGATTTGGCCATAGATTTTGACTCTTTTATCGGAATTGGACAATATCTAAATGAAAACCAAATGTTTTTTTTCGCAAGCAATACAACTATATACCTCTCCGGACCTGAATATATAGCATACTTTCCCAGATTCACAGTTTCAATTACGAATTTTTAAACCGAAATAAATTTTTAAGCAACAAAATCACAAACCTTTAATTAACCATAACGAGGGCTTTACATATCCGATTAACATGAATCTTAAGTCTATCTTGGGTGTTTTTCAATTATCTATACATCTAACATCAGTTCACAAACTCAATCATAAAGCATTCATCTCAGAAAATTAGGATTCATAGCAAGATCACATGAAAACTTCAATTTAACATATCGGGAGCATACGATAACGAAATCAATTGATTCTTGAGCCTAAAATTAATAGTTTTTCAATAGTAATCCATCTACACACTTATATTTACAGATAACAAAGTCAAAATTCTAGAAACATGGCAAAACAATTCGGATTTCATGTAATATCATGTTAAACTTCAATTAATCATACCGGAAGCAATTCTAAACGAAATCAAGTGATTCTTGAGCCTAAAATTAATAGTTTTTCACAAGGATTTCATTTATAAGTATTTCATAAACTGAAAATATCATGTTCATATCAGTAACATACCATTCAAATTCGTGATTCATCAACAAGTAAACAAATGATCAAATTAACGAACAATATCATGCATACATACAAGGACTTGAGCACTAGACACTATATCTACCCTAATATGTAACAAAAATATGAAAACTAGAAAATTGGAGTTTTTAAAACTTACTCAAATCAAGAAATTGTTGGTATGGATAAGTAGAGCTCTTCGAGAGGAATCCGAATATGTAAACGATTTTGTGATCAAGCAAATATTGAAGGAGAATTTGAGGTTAGAAGTGAAGAAGAATGTGGGTGTTCTTAAGGAGAAGAAGAAAAATGAACGGGTATGAATAAATTAGGGTTATAGATTAATATATATATATATATATATATATATATATATATATATATATATATATATATATATATATATATATATATATATATCACAGCTATAAAACACGGGTGTTAACTGTATAGTCACGGGATATATCTATCTTAATAATAGACATCACGGATAATACAGTGTAGTCACGGGTATGAATATATCACGGGTGTAATAATATGGTAAACACGGGTATTACTGTAAAGTCACATGTTATAATTAAATTTTTATCCTTTAGCTAAGATCCAATGTATTTTATCTTAATACGATTCAATGACTGGTTAATTTTATATTTATAAAAAAATTATATATATCCATATTGTTTGAAACCTTTTAAACTCTTGACATCATACCTGGTTTGTGTTTTTCATAAAATACTTATTTATAATATTTTACATTAAATAAATATTTGTCCTTTATTGAAACATGAATGTTTAAACTAATTTTCTCGGGTTTAATTTAAAAATATCCCAATTAAATAATTCGATTTTTTTAAAACTTAATTATTATATAAAATCAGTATTCATGCGTTTCGTTGTCTGAAAAGGTATTTTTCTTGGTTTCACTAACCGTAGTGTTTTATATAAAAAAAAATACTAAAAAGTAGTAAACAAAATTTCTTACAACTTGGATCTAAATAGTGACTAGAAATATATACGAATCTAGTGATGTCGAAATTCAATTTAACCATTTATTATATATTTTTATTTATCATTTTATATATTTATTTATAAAGTATTTATATATCTTTCATAAGTTATTAGTTTCAATTATTAACTTTATTATTACTAATTTTCAAAATTTTCTAGTGATAAATTAACACATATCAAAAGTAGTCTGTTCTTTAATATAGAAAAAAAAATATGGCATGGAAAAATCATTGAATTTAATAAATGGTTGTTAAGTATTTAACGGAAAAAGTCAGGTTATTACATTACCTACCCGTTAAAGAAAATTTCGTCCCGAAATTTTGGTTGGTGCGATTAAACTGCGTTTAGGAAACAAGTGAGGATAGGAATGTTCGTCTTGACATAGTAAGACCGAGCATCTTGTAGTTAAGTATGAAAGTTGGGCAAAACGAGATCATATTTCTTTGATAACGAATACCTTTGAATAAATGGTTCAGAGTGCAAGTATGATATAACAAGGATGAGAAGGAAACCACACATGACTCAAATGATGTCACATATAGAGTCTTGGTATATTCAGATATCAGCGCAGAAAACAGAGTCTTGTAACATGGTACGTGGTGAAGATAAGGTTGATCAAGCATTACCACCATCACGTTCCATTAGAACTTCTGCATGACTTACCGTAATATAACCACGTTGATCAAGCATAATTATATTACACTAAGTCATACTGCCATTCCAACACTATTCCAAAATATTTTTGGATATGAAACAAGTGTCATTTTCCAAAATTTATGAATCAAAATGATTTCAAAAAGAGTTGTACTAAAAATAGTATGGGAATATAATATTATAATTAATAATATTGAAAGGGAATGTCGTAAGAATGTCTTTGAAACTACTGAGAATCTTCGTGAGTCGGAAAAGACTTCTTCCGATTCACAATTTGAGATGTCCGGAATTTCTTAATCGAAGCACATAAGCTCATGTTATAACACAAATGATATCTAAAAAATTATATAAGTAATAACTCACGTAGGAATGTCGGAAATTTCGAAAGTCCTGAATGACGCTTCCTGGTTTTTCAATGACCGGGGTGTTGAAAATGAACTCGTTTGAGCATGAGAAGGCTTGTAATCAAAGGGAGAAATACTTTCTCACCGATAGTAATAATAATATTATATTAATATCAGAATATGCACATAATCACATATAAGTGTAACGACACGGTTCTAGACTAGATCACTAATGTATCCTAACGGTCCATGTCAGACACATTAATGCACCTAATTCCCTAGAACCAATGCTCTGATACCATCTCTAACGACCCGCCAAAATCGCTATTGACGCGGTACGTTATCTACGGTCCCACAACGAGGTTTCGACCTCTATATCATACGTTTTGATAAAACATTGCATTCAATTTTTTTTTTTTTTAAACATACTTTCTATACATAGAAAGTTCACCAAAATATAGACATATCCCAAATATATATGACAACTTATACAAAATGACTAAATCATCAATTTATTTAATAACAGATTATAACAATAATATTTGAATGCAATGTCTTTTTGAAAATATGGCATAAAAGACTCCATGCAGCACCTTGAGCAAATAGCAAGCAGACAGCGGAAGCACTTTTGAAAAACTTGAGAATAAACATGCTAAAAGTGTCAACCAAAAGGTTGGTGAGTTCATAGGTTTATCATAACAACAGTTATCAATAGTTTCAATAGACCACAAGATTTCATAATCATAAACATAATACACTCGCAAGTGTATGTAAAGCATTCTAAGTGGTTGAGCACTTGGTAACAATACTTAACATTTAATCAACGTCGCATATTCCCTTTATTATGAAATCTCACTACACCGTACCAAGTGTAGTTACCGAAACGAAGTACTGTGCAACCGTTGAATACTGGTCGTCCAGTCCGGTTGGGGTTGTCAGGCCCTATAGATCTATCAACAGGATTCGCGTTTACAATACCCATGTAAATTGTAGTTACCAAGCTACAGGGAAATATGCCAGTGGTACAACTCAACGTAGAATATATTTTTAAGTACTTGTGTCTATTTTGTAAACATTTATAAAAGCAGCGCATGTATTCTCAGTCTAAAAATATATATTGCAAAAGCAATTAAAAAGGGAGCAAATGAAACTCACCTTTGTAGCCCAATAAACAATTCACGTAGATGTAACCAATATTCGGAATGCAAGTAACCGTAGACCTCATCCTAAAGAATATATGTTGGTTAATAAATGTCTAACAAGCTAGGTCAGGTCATAGCGTTCGTATAGTCCTATTGCTCAAGTCCGACTCATAAATTTAGCAAAATTTAGCAAAAGTCAACAAAAGTCAACGCAAGTCAAAGTAAGTCAAATGTAAGTCAAACGCAAGTCAAACACAGTCAACATGATTAACACATGTCAACAACCGCATAAAATTACACAAGTAGGTCAAGTAGTCAAACATAGGTCAAACTTAAGTTATTCATTTTTACTTAGAAAAATTTATATTATTTACATATATGTATTTTTTAGTATTTTGCAGCTGATTCCGGGTCTCACCAAATTTGATATAATATCTTAGGTCATGACCATTGGAAAGTATGTCATCCCACCTTTCTATAGACAGTTTATTTGACAAAAACGGAGTTACGGTTTTAAAGTTATGACCTCGCGAAAACAGTCTCCCGAAACATAAAATGCTGATAAAATTTTTGTTAAGTGTTCAAAATCAGCAACGATTGCCCATTTTCTCGCTTGTTTTATACCTGTTTAGACTCAACAAAATTATACAAATAATATATCGTTTTAAAGCTTGTCACAAATACTTTCAATACCAAATAATAGTTTTTATCTAAACTTAACTTATTTCAACTTGCGAGTCCTCAAATAAGGTCCGAGAGTCATTTTGACAATTTTGTTAAAATACTAAAATTTTCGGTTGACGATCCAAATTTGAATCCGGCTGACCTGACTTAACCAAATTTTTATCACAGCTCAAAAATGACATTTTAGATGTGTTGGTGACTTTCGTTTTCCAAAATTATGCATATGGGTCAATTTATGCACGTTTGACCCGAATGAGGTATAAAACTTTCTTTAAACCAAATTTGATCCAAACTCATTTTTAAAGCACCAAAACTTGCAAACATACTTAAATCAATATACGGGATGTGTTACATACCTTTGGTTCTCAAAATTTCGCATATGGGTCAAAGTAGGCTCGTATGACCCAAATGGGTCATAAACACCCATTTTGACCAAAACATGCCACAACTTATTTTTTTTAAACACTACAACCTTTAAACTTACTTAAATCGACGTTTGGGACTTTTCTACACTGACCGTTACCCATTTTGACCCAGTAAACCCATTTGGTCAAACAAAGTCAATTGCACATATTATTTAGCTTAAATAATGTAGTCAACTTCCAGAATTTTTATAAAAATAAGTACAGGTCCGTTTGACTTGAAATACACGCCAAAATCTCCGGAATTTAGTCGACTATAATATATCCGAAGCACAACCTCTAACCCTAAACAGAAAGCTCGCAGTGACTGAAAACGTACCAGGCTGTAATGCTGAATCGTTTCGGTACTCATGTATAAACTTTGAAAAATCATATCAAATCCAAAAAGTATCCAAATGACGCGTTTCTGGAGTCTAAACTTATTAATTTTTCGATACGCACGCAACCGTGAACCCAGAATCCTGAGATCAAGTTGTACGCATCCCAATGAAACTGTTCTGTCCGATTTTAAATAATATAAAATTCTAACTTTGATTTGGCCATAGATTTTGACTCTTTTATCGGAACTGGACAATATCTAAATGAAAACCAAATGTTTTTTTTCACAAGCAATACAACTATATACCTCTCCGGACCTGAATATATAGCATACTTTCCCAGATTCACAGTTTCAATTACGAATTTTTAAACCGAAATAAATTTTTAAGCAACAAAATCACAAACCTTTAATTAACCATAACGAGGGCTTTACATATCCGATTAACATGAATCTTAAGTCTATCTTGGGTGTTTTTCAATTATCTATACATCTAACATCAGTTCACAAACTCAATCATAAAGCATTCATCTCAGAAAATTAGGATTCATAGCAAGATCACATGAAAACTTCAATTTAACATATCGGGAGCATACGATAACGAAATCAATTGATTCTTGAGCCTAAAATTAATAGTTTTTCAATAGTAATCCATCTACATACTTATATTTACAGATAACAAAGTCAAAATTCTAGAAACATGGCAAAACAATTCGGATTTCATGTAATATCATGTTAAACTTCAATTAATCATACCGGAAGCAATTCTAAACGAAATCAAGTGATTCTTGAGCCTAAAATTAATAGTTTTTCACAAGGATTTCATTTATAAGTATTTCATAAACTGAAAATATCATGTTCATATCAGTAACATACCATTCAAATTCGTGATTCATCAACAAGTCAACAAATGATCAAATTAACGAACAATATCATGCATACATACAAGGACTTGAGCACTAGACACTATATCTACCCTAATATGTAACAAAAATATGTAAACTAGAAAATTGGAGTTTTTAAAACTTACTCAAATCAAGAAATTGTTAGTATGGATAAGTAGAGCTCTTCGAGAGGAATCCGAATATGTAAACGATTTTGTGATCAAGCAAATATTGAAGGAGAATTTGAGGTTAGAAGTGAAGAAGAATGTGGGTGTTCTTGAGGAGAAGAAGAAAAATGAACGGGTATGAATAAATTAGGGTAATAGATTAATATATATATATATATATATATATATATATATATATATATATATATATATATATATATATATATATATATATATATATATATATATATATATATATATATATATATCACAGCTATAAAACACGGGTGTTAACTGTATAGTCACGGGATATATCTATCTTAATAATAGACATCACGGATAATACAGTGTAGTCACGGGTATGAATATATCACGAGTGTAATAATTTGGTAAACACGGGTATTACTGTAAAGTCACATGTTATAATTAAATTTTTATCCTTTAGCTAAGATCCAATGTATTTTATCTTAATATGATTCAATGACTGGTTAATTTTATATTTATAAAAAAATTATATATATCCATATTGTTTGAAACCTTTTAAACTCTTGACGTCATACCTGGTTTGTGTTTTTCATAAAATACTTATTTATAATATTTTACATTAAATAAATATTTGTCCTTTATTGAAACATGAATGTTTAAACTAATTTTCTCGGGTTTAATTTAAAAATATCCCAATTAAATAATTCAATTTTTTTAAAACTTAATTATTATATAAAATCAGTATTCATGCGTTTCATTGTCTGAAAAGGTATTTTTCTTGGTTTCACTAACCGTAGTGTTTTATATAAAAAAAATACTAAAAAGTAGTAAACAAAATTTCTTACAACTTGGATCTAAATAGTGACTAGAAATATATACGAATCTAGTGATGTCGAAATTCAATTTAACCATTTATTATATATTTTTATTTATCATTTTATATATTTATTATAAAGTATTTATATATCTTTCATAAGTTATTAGTTTCAATTATTAACTTTATTATTACTAATTTTCAAAATTTTCTAGTGATAAATTAACACATATCAAAAGTAGTCTGTTCTTTAATATAGAAAAAAAAATATGGCATGGAAAAATCATTGAATTTAATAAATGGTTGTTAAGTATTTAACGGAAAAAGTCAGGTTATTACATAGCAGCTGGTGGTTCCATTATGAAGAAAACAGCAACTGAAGCTTACAAAAATTATTGATAACACTGCTTCCCACTCACATGAGTGGAATCAAGAAAAAGTGTAACAACCCAATATTGATTTACCAAAAACACGACACAAAAAAAAAAAAAATTCTGTGACTGCCCATCTGGACGGCGTCCAGAAATCGGGACGGCGTCCAGCCTTTACAACTGGGACGGCGTCCAAGGATTTGGGACGGCGTCCCAATGAACTAAAAAGTACTGATCAGTTTTTGTTTACACGCGAGCGAAAAACTCGCTCCCCGACACTTTTCAACGAAACCATTTTCACAATATGACATATTAAGTAAAACTAGGATATTGCCACCATAAAAACAAGTTTTACAACCCCGGGCTCACAATGACCCGTTTTATAAATAAAGTAGCAGTTTCGACCCATTTATCTCTTTATACGGATTAGAACTCTGCAACCCAACCCGATACCAAGAGCATAATCCCGGGGACTACCAAAACCCCCATCCGCGTCCAATTATCCGAAAGCTACCCCATCAAGCCCAACCGCTCCTGCACGTCTAGTCTAACAACTAGCTAGCATCAATAACACAATACCTGTAAAAAGGTAAACAACGAGAGGGGTAAGCCGAGGCTTAGTGAATGCAATAATTATACACATACATATATAATGTACCTACTTGCAAACACTTACTCACATACCGCATACATGCTAGCAACACAATTAGCTTATCATCACAATTACAAGCTATAACCTCCAATAATCAAGCTAGCATAACAAAAGCATATATAATATGAACAAATATAATATGCTTACGCTACAACACAAATAACCATGGTTAACCAATAGTACAAGGGAACGGCGCTCGCGAAAACGCCATCGGTGTTCACAACATCCGTTAGGGCACTTAACACCTCGCACCACTAACCCCTAGGGTGGCGCCTTAACACCTCGGCACATCACCCCGAGTGGCATCTTAACACCTCGATGCAACACTCATTATTTTACGGAGTGGTGTCTTAACACCTCGACACTACACTCCTAGGTGGCATCTTAACACTTCGATGCTACACCCGAGTGGCATCTTAACACCTCGATGCTACACTCTTCACGTGAAACATGGTGTCTTAGCACCTCGACACTACACATTTCACGCTACAACAAATAGATACATTATATACCTACACATATAATTATTCCACTCACCTCGAATTGCCCGCACAAGTCATAAACGTAAATCGCCTCTAAAAGCAACCGAGCAAACCTTTTACCTATAATACGCATATAGATATATAAACAATTAACATACATTCTCTACGAGAGAATTCGACTTCAACACCCTTAACCAAGGGTTTACACCTATCACCACAAACCGCCTATTTAGACACATAAAGTGGACTTCACCAATTACCACTACGGGTGGTAATTCCGACCCATCCAACAAGTACAATTTAACCAAAATTATATTTGACACCATTTAAACCAATCTAGGTCTTAACCAAAATTGCTTATCATCCAATTAATCCAAAATTAAAGTCATTACCAAATTTGACCCATCTAAGTCAACCCATTTTGACATAAGTCCCAAAAACATCTTTAATCACTAACGGCTAGTGACTAACTTTCCAAAATACCATTTAACACTTGAATCAAACATTTATATACTTGGTTCATCAAATCTTGACCCATAACTTAGTTTGACACCGAATCAAGCTTACTTGACCCAAAATACCCATTCGATCCATTTTGACCTAGATTAGGGTTTACACCCAAAAATCAAGTCAACACAAGTGTTCTAAGGTTTAACTAACACATGCAAGGTCCAAACTAACAATTCCATCAATTGAAACCCTAAGTCACCAATTCGGGTTTACATACATGAATCTTCCCCAAAAACCCCCAAACTTCACAATAAATGGGTTATAACTCTAACTAGCACAAACTTTAACTCAAACAATAATCTTAACAAAGAAATTCGAATTTAGAGCTTACCAACACTACCACCACGTAGCCGTGAACGAGGTGAACCACTTTTACTCTTGAGACCCGACCCGAATCACACTTCTTCTTCTCCAAATCCCCAACTCTCTCTCGCTAGAACCTCTCTCTCTCACTAGGGTTTGATGAGAGTGTTTGAGAAGGTGAAATGGGGATAAGAATGAGAGTGGATCAGTTTTAATGGCTCAAAACCGACCCCCAAGTGAAAAGACTCAAATACCCTCTTTTAAAACCTTTAAAATACAGCTGTTGGCCTGTCAGGCACTTTGGACGGCGTCCAAAATGGTCGGACGGCGTCCCACCCTTCATTCTTGGACGGCGTCCCAAAGTCTGGACGGAGTCCCAATGAACTGAGCCTGAAACTGAACTTGTTTTGGTCGTAACTTTCAAACCGTAGCTCCGTTTTTGATGAACCAAATATCGTTGGAAACGTAATGAGATTTACTATCCAATGGTAAGGTTTTTGAACATCAACTCTAATTTTATTTGGGTTCCAAATATACGCTTACATGCCTCGTATTTCGAATGACGCTTGAAATAACGTGTAACTGAAAAACGGGTGTTACAACTCTCCCCCACTTAAATTGGATCACGTCCTCGTGATCCGCACAAACACTAGAAGTTAAGCACTTCTCCCACGAACATTTCCGCTTCCAACGCGGAGTCACACAAGTAGTAAACTCATCCGAATCCTCGCTTCGTGCACTAACGCATCATAAACAATTCACCGGTAACCATCGTCGTCACACCTCACGATTCCTACAAAACACAACAAAGCCCGTCATCCATAACATCATCCGTGAATTCTAAGATACCACTACACGCTAATGATCACTAGCGTGCACTACCGCAATAAACGATATCTCATACACTCAACGTCCAGAATTTCCATTTAGGAAATACGAAAAATACCACATTTTCCTTCAAGTTCTCACGGCTGCAACACGCAACAAGCGTCATCCATAACTATATCGCCCTATGCGATCTTCTAAATTCACTACGTCGCGAACCAAGTCTTACATTAATCCAAATCGAGAAGGATTCATGCTTCCTTAAAATTTCGTACTCATTCGGTTCATAACCGTACTACTCGACCGATCATTCCTGAATATTCTTTAGGCCAAGAACCAAACTCCCTCCGGCTCTACACCGGAAAATTCCTTCAACGAAAAAATTTTAATAACCCCGCAATAACACTTAAGAAGCACCACTTTCCCGCCGATTGATCCACACACGACTATACGTCACTGGATTAATCCAGGACGACAATAATACACCACGAATTAGACGAAACATCAACACATCGTCATAGGGTTTATCCTCTGAACCATACAATACGGCTTCCTAGTACTAGCATAGAAGCTATTCGTATACCAAAATCCCGTCAACGGCGAACCATCATCACAAAATTTCCGCAATTCGCCACACGACTCACAAAAATATTCACCACGCCGGGTGAACTTTCCTACCTAGACCGTCCGTTAAGGATGGTCTCAACATTTCAATGCAACTAACAGTCGCATCACTAGGGAGCACACTCTCGCAAACAAACAACATCTGCGTGTCTCGATGTGAGACAGTCAAAATCTACACTCTCCGCCTCACATTCGTCCAATAAGTGGAATAATCCACAGAAAATCTTCACGATTGCGTTTCCCGACAGGGAAAATACGATATTCGCCACGATATCGAACTCGTTCTCATTCAATTATACTGTCCGGGTTTCATGACAACCCAGATTTTTCACTACGGGAGCACTCGCAACGACACTTCATTCTCTCACTCCGAGATCTCAAACTTCACATTTGGTCTCATACCGCACATTGGTACTACACGACCACCTTACATAGGAAGTCTTACACTTCCTTCGATCCCATCATCACGATCTTCACGCATAACATTCCAGAGTTGTAACTCACAATCGTAAAGCACGATCTCGAGTCGTCATTAGCAACCCGTCACTCTTCCTCGTCAGGAACTCCGAATACCTATTGAGGCTTAGCACGGTACGCTCTGACATTTCACTATACATAACACCACTGGAGTTTTCCTCGGGCGACAGTAAAAACTCCCCCACTTAGGATTTATCTCCCTATTCTCACCGCCAAGATGATAACATCCCGCGGAATTGAAATTCCACGTCACACCTGACCATTGTCACCGTTGGTCATAAACATCAATTCACCGCAAATTCACTTTAAGCTCTCAGAGCCGACAGGCACAATCACTTGAGACGTCGTACACGCGATGACATCGCACATTCATACCACAATTCACAACTAACTACCTTAATTGTTTGGAAAGCAAACTCCACCAAAGTCCTACATATGCCTCTAAGCCTAGGCATATGTCACTCCGCTTACTCAGTCGTGCATCTCAGTCGAGATCACCCGCCCTTCCACGCAACGAACTTTTTCAACAATTGCTCACTCTCATGGAGAAGAGTGACCAATTCTGACACCATAATTGCATCCACCACAATGTCAACACTTCATCATATCCTTCGGACTAACCGACCATTAAGTCCGTCACCGGCTCACCGGTCATCTCTACCCGTCTATCACTTAAGAGCAACAAGATTCGCTCACCCGTCACTTCATAAGAAGTATTCGTCACAATGTTCTTAAACTTCGACTTTCGCAACCATCGAATTACCATCACCCGTCGATCACTATTATAATTTCCGATGCTTCCAAGGGTATCTCACGGGCACCCTAAGCACAAAGTGATCACACCACTACCGGAGTTGAACATTACACTAGCAGGTATAAAAGGCACCTGCCGCAGTGTCATGCAGACTCCCACCACAATCAAATGAATTTTAGAAAATCGATCTTTAGGTTCCATACACCCGATGTCACCCATCTCTCTATAATAATGACCCGAAGTCATACCTACCTGACAACCTTACGGTTTATTGTCTTATCGAAAGTTCCTAGCGATCACACGCTACCCGCAGTTTCCACAAGCCCAAACGATATAGCCTAATGAGGCCCTTTATCTAACACAAGGAGATGCTCGGGGATACCAAGTCTTACACCCTTCTACATCTCGATAAAACCACTACTACAAGGGATATTCCATTAGGAATGTTGCCCTATAATCTACAACACACTAACGCAATCAACATTACACGGGTCCCACTCCCATGAGTTTAACGGCCCGAAGACTCCTCGATTCGCCAATTCCAAGGCGACTCACAATAAGAATCCTAACACGATTCTCTAACCACACACTCTACAGAGTGTAACTCAAAACTACAATCATTAGACTTGTCGCATTCCATTACAGAATTCAAGTCCTCGTCGCACACACGCAAACGTAAATCGATCTTCCTAGTTACGATGGGTAACTAAAACCAATAACAATCTCAATAATGCACCCACTACTTAGGGTGGCTAAGCACGCACCAAACTTGTGAGTTGGCTCACTCACTTAACTAACCGAATCCATCGTAACACTTCACGACTCGCAACGAACCCGATGCGACTACAAGCACATCACACGAGACAACTATCACTTAGGAACCAATAAAGATTCCTCATTTATCCCGAATCTACCCCAACCATGCCACGTTTCCTCCGTTCGGTACTCGTCATGTCATGCTTGATGTCAAGATATACTTTCGTAATAATGGTGATCGGTCACTATTACAAATGCGTACCTTACCATTTCCACATTGTCAGCAAAGTACTTTACCCGGACTGACGCAACATTGACACAAAATAACACGCGATAACTCCTAGTACCCGAATGACCAAAGTCCTTACCGTGAACTTGATCACTCAAAACCGCCAAACATACAAATCTACCCAATAGATTCATCCCAAGGATACCGCACAAAAGATACATGTACATATACACCTATATACAACATAATAATAAATATACACAAGTACACCGCAATAACACGTCATCCTACAGCCTAGGTGACTATCACTAAAACAACGTCCTCGTTCGCCTACTTACCTTAGGCACTAACAATCTAAGGCACTAATTTACTCACGAAATAAGGCCCCACATAATCTCACATTGGACAAGCACTAGTCCTAGTTAGTCACCTACTCTAAGGCACTAACAAATCTCAATCCGACCCGTACTCCTACAAGTCTCGCAAATAACGCACCACTGTCAATAAGTCTAAGACTAGGCACCTATTCCAAGGTCACCTAATTCCCTTAGACTATGCTCTGATACCACTTGTAACAACCCAACATTGATTTACCAAAAACACGACACAAAAAAAAAAAAAATTCTGTGACTGCCCATCTGGACAGCGTCCAGAAATCGGGACGACGTCCAGCCTTTACAACTGGGATGGCGTCCAAGGATTTGGGACGGCGTCCCAATGAACTAAAAAGTACTGATCAGTTTTTGTTTACACGCGAGCGAAAAACTCGCTCCCCGACACTTTTCAACGAAACCATTTTCACAATATGACATATTAAGTAAAACTAAGATATTGCCACCATAAAAACAAGTTTTACAACCCCAGGCTCACAATGACCCGTTTTACAAATAAAGTAGCAGTTTCGACCCATTTATCTCTTTAGACGGATTAGAACTCTGCAACCCAACCCGATACCAAGAGTATAATCCCGGGGACTACCAAAACCCCCATCCGCGTCCAATTATCCGAAAGCTACCTCATCAAGCCCAACCGCTCCTGCACGTCTAGTCTAACAACTAGCTAGCATCAATAACACAATACCTGTAAAAAGGTAAACAACGAGAGGGGTAAGCCGAGGCTTAGTGAATGCAATAATTATACACATACATATATAATATACCTACTTGCAAACACTTACTCACATACCGCATACATGCTAGCAACACAATTAGCTTATCATCACAATTACAAGCTATAACCTCCAATAATCAAGCTAGCATAACAAAAGCATATATAATATGAACAAATATAATATGCTTACGCTACAACACAAATAACCATGGTTAACCAATAGTACAAGGGAACGGCGCTGGCAAAAACGCCATCGGTGTTCACAACATCCGTTAGGGCACTTAACACCTCGCACCACTAACCCCTAGGGTGGCACCTTAACACCTCGGCACATCACCCCGAGTGGCATCTTAACACCTCGATGCAACACTCATTATTTTACGGAGTGGTGTCTTAACACCTCGACACTACACTCCTAGGTGGCATCTTAACACCTCGATGCTACACCCGAGTGGCATCTTAACACCTCGATGCTACACTCTTCACGTGAAACATGGTGTCTTAGCACCTCGACACTACACATTTCACGCTACAACAAATAGATACATTATATACCTACACATATAATTATTCCACTCACCTCGAATTGCCCGCACAAGTCATAAACGTAAATCGCCTCCAAAAGAAACCGAGCAAACCTTTTACCTATAATACGCATATAGATATACAAACAATCAACATACATTCTCTACGAGAGAATTCGACTTCAACACCCTTAACCAAGGTTTTACACCTATCACCACAAACCGCCTATTTAGACACATAAAGTGGACTTCACCAATTACCACTACGGGTGGTAATTCAGACCCATCCAACAAGTACAATTAAACCAAAATTATATTTGACACCATTTAAACCAATCTAGGTCTTAACCAAAATTGCTTATCATCCAATTAATCCAAAATTAAAGTCGTTGCCAAATTTGACCCATCTAAGTCAACCCATTTTGACATAAGTCCCAAAAACATCTTTAATCACTAACGGCTAGTGACTAACTTTCCAAAATACCATTTAACACTTGAATCAAACATTTATATACTTGGTTCATCAAATCTTGACCCATAACTTAGTTTGACACCGAATCAAGCTTACTTGACCCAAAATACCCATTCGACCCATTTTGACCTAGATTAGGGTTTACACCCAAAAATCAAGTCAACACAAGTGTTCTAAGGTTTAACTAACACATGCAAGGTCCAAACTAACAATTCCATCAATTGAAACCCTAAGTCACCAATTCGGGTTTACATACATGAATCTTCCCCAAAAACCCCCAAACTTCACAATAAATGGGTTATAACTCTAACTAGCACAAACTTTAACTCAAACAATAATCTTAACAAAGAAATTCGGATTTAGAGCTTACCAACACTACCACCACGTAGCCGTGAACGAGGTGAACAACTTTAACTCTTGAGACCCGACCCGAATCACACTTCTTCTTCTCCAAATCCCCAACTCTCTCTCGCTAGAACCTCTCTCTCTCACTAGGGTTTGATGAGAGTGGTTGAGAAGGTGAAATGGGGATAAGAATGAGAGTGGATCAGTTTTAATGGCTCAAAACCGACCCCCAAGTGAAAAGACTCAAATACCCTCTTTTAAAACCTTTAAAATACAGCTGTTGGCCTGTCAGGCACTTTGGACGGCGTCCAAAATGGTCGGACGGCGTCCCACCCTTCATTCTTGGACGGCGTCCCAAAGTCTGGACGGAGTCCCAATGAATTGAGCCTGAAACTGAACTTGTTTTGGTCGTAACTTTCAAACCGTAGCTCCGTTTTTGATGAACCAAATATCGTTGGAAACGTAATGAGATTTACTATCCAATGGTAAGGTTTTTGAACATCAACTCTAATTTTATTTGGGATCCAAATATATGCTTACATGCCTCGTATTTTGAATGACGCTTGAAATAACGTGTAACTGAAAAACGGGTGTTACAAAAAGATATCGTTAGATCATCTAAAGCAGCTAGAGCCGATTCTAGCCATGACTTTGATTCCATTTCCGCAAAGATAGATGCTGTCGAGAGATGAATGGAAAAGATGACTAAAGATATTCACTCAATACGAATTAGTTGTGAGCAGTGTGGAGGACCACATTTAACAAAAGATTGTCTCAGTCTTGAACAAACAATGGAACAAAGAGAGAATGTTTCATATATGAACCAAAGGCCTGGAAATAATTATCAGAATAATTATCAACCGCCAAGACCAATCTACAATCAAAATTAGAATTATAACCGAAATGTTCCATACAACAATCAACAAGGTCCTAGCAACCAACAAGTACCTAATAATACTTACAATCAGCAAAGACCTATTTTTCAAAATAAACCACCACAAACCGATGATAAAAAGCCAAATTTAGAAGATATGATGTCGAAGCTAGTTGAATCTCAAACGCAGTTTTTCACATCTCAGAAACAAACCAATGAACAAAATGCTCAAGCATTTAGAAATCAACAAGCTTCTATTTAAAATTTGGAACAAGAAGTGAGCAACCTAGCAAGGTTAATAGGTGAAAGAAAACCGGGAAGTCTACCTAGCGATACAAATGCTAACCCCCGGAATGAATCAGCTAAAGCCATTACCACAAGAAGTGGTATTACACTTAAAACACCTGAAATTCCTGTAATCTCTGATGACGCTATTCCTACTCCACAAGAACCACAATCTGAGCAAGATAAGGAAACAGAATCGGTAGTTAAAAAGGTTAATGAAGATAACACAGTTAAGGTAAAACCTTATGTTAAACCATACCAACCACCACTTCCTTACCCGAGTAAAATGAGAAAAGAGAGACTTGAAGCCGAGCAATCCAAATTCTTGGATATGTTTAAACAAATAAATGTGAATCTTCCTTTCATTGATGTAATTTCAGGAATGCCTAGATATGCCAAATTCTTGAAAGATCTAATCACAAATAGAAAGAAAATGGAAGAACTCTCGGCTGTTACTATGAATGCTAATTGTTCTGCAGTACTGTTAAATAAGATACCAGAAAAATTATCAGATCCAGTAAGTTTCACGATTCCATGTTTTCTGGGTAGTCTTAGTTCAATAGAAGCATTGGCAGACTTAGGTGCTAGTATAAATTTAATGCCATATTCACTATACGCTAAACTAGACCTTGGAGAATTGAAACCAACATGAATAAACATACAACTAATCGATCGATTAGTAAAATATCCTAGAGGGATAATGGAGAACATGCTAGTTAAAGTTGGTACTTTAGTATTTCCAGTAGATTTTGTTATTCTGGACATGGAAGAAGATTCTCGAGTTCCTCTCATATTAGGAAGACCATTCTTAAACACAGCTAAATTAATAATAGACGTGTTTGGTAAGAAACTGACCGTAAGTATAGAGGACGAGAGTGTTACCTTTTTCTGTGGATAGAGCCATGCAACAACAGCAATCTGCAGATGATACATGTTATTATATTCAAACTATAGATTCACATGCATAATTGTTAGAAGAATTTCCAGAATTACAAGGAACAGGAGAATGTTCTTTAGGAGAAGGAACTGAACCAATTGATGAAACTAAAATGTTAGCTACACCTATGGCTAATGGATATGAGCCAACAACAGAAGAAATTCAAATGCTAAAAGAAGAAGACAGATATCGATACAAATCATCGATAGAAGAACCTCCAACATTAGAGTTAAAACCACTTCCAAACCATTTGGAATATGCTTATTTACATGGTGAATCTGAATTACCTGTAATAATATCATCTTCTCTTACTGAAAATAAAAAATCTCAATTCATTTCTGTGCTAAAAGCTCATAAACCAGCTATTGCATGGAAGATTCATGACATTAAAGGCATAAGTCCTTCGTATTACACACATAAAATCCTTATGGAAGAAGGTCATAAAACGTATGTGCAACGCCAATGAAGACTAAATCCTAATATGCAAGATGTTGTTAAGAAAGAAATTATTAAACTGCTTGATGCAGGTTTAATTTATCCAATCTCTGATAGTCCATGGGTAAGCCCAGTTAAATACGTACCCAAGAAGGGTGGCATGACTGTCATCACAAATGAGAAAAATGAGCTTATTCTTACTAGGACTGTAACAGGATGGGGTGTTTGTATTGATTATAGAAAATTAAATGACGCCACCAGAAAATATCACTTTCCCTTACCTTTCATTGATCAAGTGTTGGAAAGATTAGCCGAAAATAGTTACTATTGTTTTCTTGATGGTTTTTTCGGATATTTTCAAATTCCAATAGCACCAGAAGATCAAGATAAAACCATATTCACGTGCCCTTATGGTACTTTTGCTTACAAACGCATGCCATTTGGACTTTGCAACGCCCCTGCAACCTTTCAAAGGTGCGTGATGGCAATTTTTCACGACATGATAGAAGAATGCATGGAAGTTTTCATGGATGACTTTTCAGTCTTCGGTGATACTTTTGAAACATGTCTAGTTAATCTTGAACGAATGCTTATTAGATGTGAACAATCAAATCTAGTTCTTAATTGGGAGAAATGCCATTTCATGGTTAAAGAAGGCATCGTTCTTGGACATAAAATTTCAAAGGAAGGAATTGAAGTGGATAGAGCTAAAGTAGATGTAATTGCTAAACTTCCACATCCCACCAATGTTAGAGGAGTTAGGAGTTTTCTAGGGCATGCCGGTTTTTACCGACGTTTCATAAAAGATTTTTCTAAAATTATCACTCCTATGAATAAACCCCTAGAAAAGGATGCTCCATTCATCTTTTCAGATGAATGCATCAAATCTTTTAATATTCTTGAAGAAAAACTCACTAATGCACCGATCATGATAACTCCAAATTGGAATCTACCATTTGAACTAATGTGCGATGCAAGTGATTTTGTAATGGGAGCCATTTTAGGACAAAGGATTGTAAAACGATTTCAACCTATTTATTATGCTAGTAAGACATTACAAGGAGCATAAACGAATTATACAACTACTGAAAAAGAACTCCTTGCTATCGTCTTTGCTTTTGACAAATTTCGTTCATATCTCGTTCTAGATAAAATGGTGGTCTATACTGATCATTCTGCTCTTAGATACCTATTTTCAAAACAAGATGCCAAACCACGATTAATCCGTTAGATCTTACTCTTACAAGAGTTCGATATTGAAATCCGAGACAAAAAGGGAGCAGAAAATCTCACCGCTGATCATCTTTCTCGTCTTGAAAATCCTGAATTAGAAGTTCTAAATGAATCGGCCATACAAGATAACTTTCCTGATGAATATCTATTGAAGATAGATTATAATGAAATTCCATGGTTTGCAGACTATGCAAACTACTTAGTATGTGGATTCCTTGAAAAAGGGTTATCGTACCAAAAACGAAAGAAATTCTTTAGTGATATAAAACACTATTTCTGGGAAGATCCACATTTATTCAAAAGTTGTCCCGATGGAATAATACGCCGATGTGTATTCGGGGATGAAGCCAGTCAAATCTTAAACTATTGTCACACAGGACTAACAGGAGGGCATTATGGGCCTCAACTTACAGCAAGAAAAGTTTACGATGCTGGATTCTATTGGCCTACAATTTAAAAAGATGCATACCTTCTTTGCAAATCCTGTGATTCATGTCAAAGGGCCAGAAAAATAAGTCAACGTGATGAAATACCACAAAATATCATTCAAGTATGTGAAGTATTTGACATTTGGGGTATTGACTTTATGGGTCCATTTCCAAAATCTCATAATAATCTCTACATTCTCGTTGCCATTGATTATGTATCTACATGGGCGGAAGCACAAGCTCTCCTAACTAACGATGCATGAGTTGTAGTCAACTTCTTAAAATGTCTTTTTGCTAGGTTCGGAAAACCGAAAGCTTTAATAAGTGATCGGGGTACTCATTTCTGTAATAATCAACTTGAGAAAGTTCTCAAAAGATATGGAGTAACTCATAAAATGTCAACCGCTTATCATTCACAGACAAGTGGACAAGTTGAAAATACCAACCGAGCATTAAAATATATTCTAGAGAAAACCGTAGGATCAAATCCGAATG
This sequence comes from Rutidosis leptorrhynchoides, assembly GCF_046630445.1. Lineage (NCBI taxonomy): Eukaryota > Viridiplantae > Streptophyta > Magnoliopsida > Asterales > Asteraceae > Rutidosis > Rutidosis leptorrhynchoides. The sequence goes on along the minus strand of NC_092338.1, from coordinate 336,407,397 downwards.
AATGGTCCATGAAATTGGAGGATGCACTCTGGGCTTTTAGAACAGCCTATAAAACTCCAATTGGAACCACACCTTTTAAATTCGTTTACGAAAAAGCATGTCACCTTCCAGTATAAATTGAGCACAAAGCATTTTGGGCTTTGAAGACATGTAATCTTGATATACATGAAGCTGGACGTCTACGGTTAAGTCAACTAAACGAATTAGAAGAATTAAGACATAAAGCATATGAAAATTCGTTAATCTATAAAGAAAGAACGAAGAAATGGCATGATAAAAGAATCAGAAGTTCAAAAGAATTTAAAGAATGAGACAGAGTTCTTCTTTTCAATTCACGATTCAAGCTATTTCCTGGAAAATTGAAATCAAGATGGTCTGGACCATTCATAGTTAAAAGAGTTTTCCCGTATAGAACAGTAGAATTAATAAATTCAAATAGGATTGAATTTAAGGTTAATGGTCACAGAGTTAAACATTACATAGATAATCTAATGGAAGTTGAAGATGAAGTTAATCACAATTTAGACACCACAGCTAACTAAGTGTGGGAAGGTTCGAATCTTTTTAGGGTAATATATATTTCTGTTAGAGTTAGATATTCTGTTTTCGTGTAGTTCTCGAGAATGGAATCCGAATGGTCTTTCCCTAGCAGACCCTAAAGAACTAGTCTTCTCCCCCCATTCTAAATTTTAATTTTTTTAGGTTTTACGAGATGAAGAATTCCTTTGATCTGAACCATGGTCTAATGCTACATGCTATGATTACTAAACGTAATAATGACACACTTCCGAGTGAACTGGTATCATTCATAAGAGGCAAAATGGATGGAGTAAGAAAAGAACTCAGAAAAGATCATCATAAGATACATTTTGGAAAAGGAAAATCAAAATCCGAAAATAAAAAGAAGAGCACGACACCTTGAAAGATGTTATAAATGCGGAAAATGATCACACGAAGGTAAATGTTCAAATAATCAAACATATTCAAATACTGAATTTGTTACTCTATGCAGAGAAGGACCGTTCATATGTTTAGAAGAAAAGATATTGAAAAATCGAGGTTATGCTTATGTAGCTATGGAGAACCAAATCACACGACTCTCTTATGAGTCAGCTAAAGCAGGTCTCTGAGAATTCTTTCTCACAGGTAAGTATGTACAGTTTTTATTTTTATTTTTATTGCTTTTAACCTTTTGATAATAAACGCTAAATCGTTCGCTATAAAGTATTAAATTGGTATTCAATAAAATTAGGTATGCGTAACCGAAATTATTGATATCATACAAAAATTTATTACATCACTGCGAAATTTACCGTTTATTCTTAAGGTATAAATATCTTTAATCAATCAACCCAAAATATTTCAGAAATTCGTCAGGAGTAAAACTAGGTTATGGAACCAAAATTACTTTACCGAAAAGAGGGGGCGTATATTTTTGATAATATTTGATTGATTAAAGTGGGATAAAAGACCAAAAAGATTTTTAATTTTAATTTTTACCATGTTTTTAAAATTAATATATAAATATTAAATTAATATTGTAAACTTTTTAAAATCAACATATTTAAGTTTGTAAATATTTGAAAAATTAATATTTTTAATATAAGTTTGTATGTATAAAAATAAAAATATAATATAAATTTGGTGTAAATTTTTAATAATATGAATTTTTAATTTTATGTATTTTAAATTTAAGTTTGGTGTGAATTTTAAAAAAAAAACAAAAATTTACTTTATTTCATTAAGTTAAAAATATGATTTTTAAAAATTCGTCGTGAGTTGAAAACTAGGTCGTTGAACCAAAATTGCTTTACCCAAGGGAGGGACGAAAACTTTTATTATCATTATTTTTAATCTTATTGAATTAAAGTATGCCAGAAACATTTAAAAAACCCAAAAATCTTTGCTTTTAAAACGACGCTTAAAAAGTAACAAATTTTAAAACTTTGTTGAGGGATGGACTAGGACAACGATCCGAAACGCCCTCATTCTAAAAAGAAACAAAATTTAAAATTTTATTAATTTATGTTTCAAAAGTATAAGAATTTAAAAAAAAAAAAAAAAAGCCGGACCCCATGCGATCGCATGGGGTTTTGCCTTCATTTCCATGCGATCGCATGGAGGAGGAAAAATGGTCAGGAACAAATACCAGCGAGCTGTTCTGTCTCTTCCACAAACACACACACAACACATGAACATACTCCCAAATACACTCAAAAATTCGCAATTTTTAACCAAAATCAACCAAATTTCGTGCTATAATCTGCTCTAATCATGAAATTGTTCAGAAGCTTTTCAAAGAAGGTAAAGATTTCACCCCTAAACCTCTTTAAATTTGATTTTTAGTGTTCTTGAGCTATAATTTACCTAATTTGATTTTGTTAATTTCTAGTGTAATTAGAGTTAAATTGTTAGTATATTATGCATGTATAACCTAGATTGATGCTATTTAACATGATTTGAAGCCAAAAACTTCAAAATTTTTAGAAATCTAGGGTTTGTGTTCTTGAGCAATTTGGGGCTTTTTGATATAAACAGGTTATGGCTGATTTTTGTCATGAATTATTGCTAAATTAAGTAGTGTAACATGTTTAGGTAGTTAAATGATCCAAACTTTGATCCTAAACATGATTTTTGAGAATTAAAGTGGACTTTTTAGGTCTAAAATTCATGAACTTGATTAAATTGATGTAAATGCCATTTTAAACTTGTTTAATTGCTAGTAATGGTTATTTTAACATGTTATTTGAGTAGAATGCTTATGAACTTTGTAAACATTTTCATATATGCTTATTTGAAAAAATATAGAATTGTTAAAATTGTGAAAATGTGTATAAGTTTAATTTTGATTGAACATGTTATTGTAATTGTTTCAAGTTGTTATTTTGCTAACACTAATGCATATTTGGATGCACAAATTTTGTGTTTAATGTGTTTTGAAGAGATTTACCGATACGGGGTTAAATTCTTTCGGATTTTTAAAATTTTAACTTATACACTTGGTTACCATTAAAAATACTAGTAACGCAGTAGTTGTATTAGAATCTAGTGCTCTCTGATAATAAAGAACAGCCCTAGTCTTATATACTGACTACCCAATTCTAGTAAAATTTTTCAAAATTTTCAAATAAATGAATTCAAAATCATGTTTATACATATTTATGAACAATAAAACTAGGTGTTAACACCGAAATTATTGTTACCTCGAAAAGGACATAAATTGAGAAACAACCCAAAATGTTAGAATTCATTTAAAATGGAATAGAAGACAATAAAAAGACAAAGAAAGGAAAATAAAAGCCAAGTGTGAGAAAATTTATCAAGTTATTTAAAACATATATCACATATTTTTGTACAAATAATTGAAGATACTTTTGTTTTGGACAAAATTAACCGTTTTACCCGGTAAATTGTAAGATATTTGAAAGAAAGATGGATCTACACGATGAATCAATTCCATCATTAAAAGGAAGTAAAGTCTTCCGAAAAAGACACGCGCTTCTTGATTTAGGTCAGGAAGTTGTCGTCCAGACCAGTTGTAGAGTCTACGAAAAACCTTGAAAAGTTTTCTTGAAAATCAGCTGGAAATCCAGGACCTCAGCATCAAACAGGGTCGCCAAGTGGTCAGACTTATCCTAACCATGAGAGGATCTGTCTCGTAAAATGGGGAGGGCGTCGTGCAAATTAGCTTGATAAGATTAATGAATCAGATCCCCAGAAAGGATAATCTCCTTAAAGATCAAAAATCAGCTTTTAAGACTGATATTACTCAATCCTTGAGATTGAATTTTAAAGATTGAGAATTACAAACTCATGGAATTCGATGATATCTAAACTCGAGCTTGAATGAGAAAATATTTTGATCAAACTACAAACCGATTTATTTTCTGAAAACCCATTTTTAATGCATTCATTACCATTGAACGTAAAATCCTAGGAATTCACCTGGAATTCATTAGGTCACCTGAACCAAATCGGGTGTCAACCGTAAGAACGATGGTTGCATAGCATGGTCAAAGACAAGACCTTGTGCCAGACCGAAAAACTATAGGGTGAGCTTTACTATTGCTCCTACAAAGGATAGTAATTGCATCTGACACGTTATAGGCCATAATTAAAAGCATGTCACGGGACATTGCCTTAACAGTTGCTTGTTCAACGCTTTCCTTTAAAATTGGACGGTAGTTTACCGAAAGGTAATATACGGAGCAAGTATACTGGACGTGTTGCTTTCCCAATACAAGGTTAGCAAGTGGGTGACATAAAACCGCAAGTTTTGAGCTAAAATTTTAAAATCTGAAACCCACAAAAACAATTTCGCGAACACCGGTGAAGGGTTATTCCGGAAAACTTATCTAGGGTAAAAGCTAGATTGAATTTTCAAAAGATCAAATATTTTCATAAAGATCCAATTTCCTTAAGGATCTAAATTTTCATAGTCATGTGGGACTGTAAACCACATCGCTACTACCATTGTTCATACCGCCGTATTAAAATCACTAATGTACAAAGTGTGAAAAATAAAGAAGTGATTCTAGTATGTTTATTTCAAGACTATATTGCTTGAGGACAAGCAACGCTCAAGTGTGGGAATATTTGATAATGCTAAAAATGAACATATATTTCATAGCATTATCCCTCAAGAAAGACAAGCTTTTAGTTGCAGTTGTTCTATTTACAAGTGATATTCATTTAAAAAATAAAAGGTGAAGACAAAAGACAGATTCGACGAATTGAAGACGCAAACGACCAAAAAGCTAAAAAGTACAAAGTACAATCAAAGTGGTTCAAATTATTGATGAGAAACGTCTCAAAATTACAAGAGTACAAGACGCAAAACGCAAAGTACAAGATATTAAATTGTACGCAAGGACGTTCGAAAATCCAGAACCAGGACCAGAGTCAACTCTCAACGCTCGACGCAACGGACTAAAAATTACAAGTCAACTATGCACATGGATATAATATAATATATAATTAATTCTTAAAATTATTTATATATTATATTATTTAATAAAACCGTCGGCAAGAAAGCAAACAAAAGTATGTGAGCTGGAATCCCAGGCAATGCAATCGCATGGCCAGGAAGTAGAAAAATCATGCGGTCGCATGACCCCAATTGTCAGGCCACATCTATAAATTTCGCGTGTTTTGACTGAAATTAACACATCTTTTCTCTTCTCTATCTATCAACGTATTATATATATATATATATATATATATATATATATATATATATATATATATATATATATATATATATATATATATATATATATATATATATATATATAATAATTTTAATTTTAATTTTAATTTTAATAATAATAAGGGTATGTTAGCGAATGTTGTAAGGGTGTAAGTCGAATAATGTCCGTGTAAAGCTACGCTATTATTAATCATTGTAAGTTATGTTCAACCTTTTTAAATTAATGTCTCGTAGCTAAGTTATTATTATGCTTATTTAATACAGAAGTAATCGTGATGTTGGGCTAAATATTAAAATTGGGTAATTGGGCTTTATACCATAATTGGGGTTTGGACAAAAGAACGACACTTGTGGAAATTAGACTATGATCTATTAATGGGCTTTATATTTGTTTAATTCAATGATAGTTTGTTAATTTAATATAAAGATTTACAATTGGACGTATCTATAAATAACCATATACACTCGATCGGACACGATGGGCGGGATATTTATAAGTACTAATAATCGTTCATTTAACCAGACACGGGAATGGATTAATAGTCAATGGACTTATTAAAACAGGGGTGAATTATATACAAGGAAAATTGATGTAATTATAGTTTAAGTCCCCAATTAGTTGGAATATTTGACTTCGGATATAAGGATAATTTGACGAGGACACTCGTACTTTATATTTATGACTGATGGACTGTTATGGACAAAAACCAGATGGACATATTGAATAATCCAGGACAAAGGACAATTAACCCATGGTAATAAACTAAAATCAACACGTCAAACATCATGATTACGGAAGTTTAAATAAGCATAATTCCTTTATTTCATATTTAATTGCACTTTTAATTATCGCACTTTAATTTATTGTCATTTTAATTATCGCACTTTTTAATTATCGCAATTTTATTTATCGTCATTTTATTTATCGCACTTTAATTTATCGCAATTTCATTATTGTCATTTACTTTACGCTTTAAATTAAGTCTTTTATATTTTTAATATTTTACATTAGGTTTTAACTGCGACTAAAGTTTTAAAATCGACAAACCGGTCATTAAACGGTAAAAACCCCCTTTTATAATAATAATACTACTTATATATATATATATATATATATATATATATATATATATATATATATATATATATATATATATATATATATATATATATATATATATATATATATATATATATATTTATATATTTACAAATATAGTTTTAAAAATATAGCGTTAAACTTGGCTAGCTCCCTGTGGAACGAACCAGACTTACTAAAAACTACACTACTGTACGATTAGGTACACTGCCTATAAGTATTGTAGCAAGGTTTAGGTATATCCACTCTATAAATAAATAAATAACTTGTGTAAAATTGTTTCGTATTTAATAGTATTTACTAGTAAAAATTAATAGTATTTTATACCCCTTCGCTTTAACATCAATAATAATAATTGTAATCTTTAATAATAACAATACTAATAATTATAATCATATCAACAATAATGATAGTATTTACAATAGTACATATGTTAATAATAATAATAATAATAATAATAATAATAATAATAATAATAATAATAATAATAATAATAATAATAATAATAATAATCTTAACAACAATAATAATAATTATATTAATAATAATAATAATGATAATAATAATAATAATAATAATAATAATAATAATAATAATAATAATAATAATAATAATAATAATAATAATAATAATAATAATAATAATAATGTTAATAACAGTAGTTTTTAATAAAAATGAAAAGTTTACTAACTCTGATAATGAAAATAATACTTTTGATAATAATACCTAATACTTAATAATAATAATAATAATAATAATAATAATAATAATAATAATAATAATAATAATAATAATAATAATAATAATAATAATAATAATAATAATAATAATAATAATAATGATCTTATTACTAATGATAATTTAATAATGATACTTATTTAATAATACTATTAATGGTAATAATATTAGTAATAAATATAATAATAATAATAATCACCATAATGGGAATTATAACTATGTTAATAATAACAAATAATAACTAATATTTGTATTAATAATAATAACTAGTAGTTCATAATTAATATTAATAATAACTATAAAATAACCATTTTTACTACTAGTGATAATAATCTTAATAGTCATAATAAATAATAATACTAACAATATTAATAATAACACAATAACAATAATAATTTATAATAATAATAATAATAATAATAATAATAATAATAATAATAATAATAATAATAATAATAATAATAATAATAATAATATTATTAATAATATTAATAATAATAATAATAATAATAATAATAATAATAATAATAATAATAATAATAATAATAATAATAATAATAATAATGATGATGATTTTTCAAAAATGAAAAACTACCTTAAAAAGCCCATTTTAAAAAGAATTGCACCAAGCAGGGATTGAACCCGAGACCTCTCGAAACCCAACACAACACTCTAACCAACCGATCTGTGCCCGTTTTCTGAAATATTAAAGAACCAAAATAGATATAACCCGAAATCAATTTCTGTTTTCACTATCTTCTTTCTTCATAAGCCAAATCGACCAGTGAATGTTAAAAGTATAAAAAATGATTTTTTGATTTTATTTAAAACTTGTAAACAATAATAAAACCATAAAATTGTAATCTTGAAATAAAAAAAAACGCGAAAAAAAAGAAACAGCAATGGCTGCTGTTCGCTATTTATATTGAAGAAAAAAAATTTTGATCTCACTAATGGGAACGTTTTAGACAAAATTTTTAACACGAAACATATTACAAATCAATACTAGAAACTATTTGAAACATCAATTTAACTCAAATCGAAACAGAAAAATCGAATTTGGCTCAAGAACAAAAGTTGACTTTTTGAAACATAAACTTTGACTTCGAAAATGGAGTTCGATAGGAAGAATTAGAAAATGGCCTTTTGCAGATAATTTAAGCTATGAATTCCTAACGAGACTGCATTTTTAGTTTTTGAAATTAAAATCGTTTTCGAAGCTTTCAAATATTGAACTCAAGAACAGAGACGAACATTTTTTTTTATAAAATTTGTTTTTAATCTGTAAATAGCAGAGGTACATTATATAGTGTGATTAAAGTAGGTTAATAATTAATCACATGTTATTTTCAATTTGACAATTGAGCTTGACATTAAAAAAAGTTTCGATAATTAGTACAGAAAATTTCCAATCAGTAGGAAAATAAAAATAAATAAATAAAAAGAGGAGTTCGACATCTAACTGATTTTGTTGGGTATTGGCAAATTGATATCGAGCATATAATACTCTAAGGACAGAAACAAAATTACGTATAGTTTGATTTCAATAAGGAGACTGGATTCATTTTGTTTTCATTTATAAATATAAATATATATTATTAATAATCAAAATACTAATAATAATAATAGTATAATTAAAAATAATAAATAATACTGATATTATAAAAAATATAATAAATAATAATACTGTTAACTTTAATAATAATTATCATGCTAATAATAATAATATTATTAATAAAGATAACAATAATTGTTAATAATAATATTAATAATCATGTTATTAATAATATTATTAATAAATTATATTACTTTTATAATAATAATAATATTGATAATATATAACAATAATATTGATAATATCTAATAATAATACTAATATTAATCATAATACTAAAATTATAATTTTACTACTAGTTATAATAATGATGATATTAACAAATTAACTATAATAATTTCAGTATAATAACTTTTAATGATATTGGTATTAATATTACTAATGATAATGAATGTAATAATAATCATATAATAATTATAATTGAACTTGTAATTACATTTAATATATTTATATTAGAATTTATTTCATATATTATATGAGTACCTCTATTGAATATTTAAAATTTTTATATTTATAAGTGTTACAATATAATAGCTATTAATAGAAACCTTTTATATATATTACCATATAGATTCATAATAATATCATATATCTATTTATATATTCATTTTAATAATAACTTAATTATTTTGTTTATTATTTTACATTTTTAATTATACTTATTCAGTAACATTTTATTATTTACAATACTTACATTTATATTTATATATATATATATATATATATATATATATATATATATATATATATATATATATATATATATATATATATATATATATATATATATATATATATATATATATATATATATATTATAAACAATAGTTCGTGAATCGTCGGAAATAGTCAAAAGTCAAATGAATCCATCTAAACAGTTCAAAAATTTTAGGACTCAACATTACAGACTTAGCTTATCGTGTCGGGAACATATAAGAATAAAGTTTAAATTTGGTCAGAAATTTCCGGGTCGTCACACTTGAGCTGGCATTGCATCCACAGTACTTGAGCAGTACAACTATCAGCAGAGATATACTCAGTCTCAGCTGTAGATGTTGAGACAATATTATGCTTCTTGTTGGTCCAACTGACTAGCCTTCCACCCAATAACTGGTCACCAGCTGTGCTTTTCCTGTCTATTTTACAACTTGCAAAGTTTGCATCTGAATAACCCATTTAATCAAAATCTTGGTCTTTGAGATATAAGAGACCATTTATGGGATAACCCATTAGATATCTAAATATCCTTTGGACTCCATCAGGTGTGACTCCTTAGGATCAGCTTGATATCTGGCATATAAACATGTGGCAAACCTGATATCTGGTCTGCTGGCTATAAGATATAATAGGAAACCAATCATACCTCTATATTCAGTGATATTAACTGGTATACTAATATGATCAGCATCTATTTTGATGGCTACTGACATGGGTCTCCCTATATCTTTTAAACAGGCCAGACCAAATTTCTTTAGCATATATTTATCTTGAATTATAAAAATACCATCATCAAGTTGTTTGATTTGTAAACCAAGAAAGTATTGCAAATCTCTTTGTAAACTTATTTCATATGTCTTATATATAAATTTTGTAAAATCTTGGCAATGTTTTTCATTTGTACAACCATAAATAATACCATCCACAAATATCTGTACCAGCAAGAGATCACCACCTATCCCTTTCGAGTATAGAGTGGTATCAATTGTTCCAACTTTAAAGTTTAGACCAGTGAGATACACATGAAGTGTCTCATGAAATGCTCTAGGTACTTGTTTAAGTTCATAAAGAGCTTTGTCCAACATATAGGCATGACTTGGATATTTACTTCTTACAAAACCTGGAGGTTGCTTAACATAGACTTCTTCTTGCAGCTTTCCATTAAGAAAAGTAGATTTGATATCCTTGCGGAATACTCTAAAGTTCATATGAGCAACAAAGGCTAAGAATATTCTGATTGCTTCCATCTTTGATACTGGTGCATATGTCTCTCCATGATCCAATCCTTCCTCCTGCCCAAACCCTTAGGCTACTAATCTATCCTTGTTCCTGATAACAATTCCATCTTCATCCATTTTGTTTTTGAACACCCACTTAGTAACTATGACTTTCTTTTCATCGTCTTCAGGTTCAGGTACCAGCTTCCATACTTTATTCCTATCCAACTGAGAGAGCTCATCTTGTATAGCTCCTGCCCATCTAGGATCTTTTAATGCTTCTTTAGCATTAGTGGGTTCAATGGTAGACACAAAATTCACATGCATATAAATATTACTGGTTGCATGCCTTCTAGTCTTCACTCCACTAGCCATATTACCAATAATCTGCTCAATAGGATGCTCCTTAGTCCATTTGGTGTTATGCACTGGTGAGTTGGTTGTAGAACACACAACATCAGAATCATCAGTAGGTACAATTTTATGCACATCAATGGGAGACTGATATACTTCTTCAGTGGAACCAATACCAAGCTGCGATCCTTCGTAACCAGTAGACCTCTGCTCAATTTGTAATACTTTAGTAGAGCCAGTAGGTTCAATTGTTTTAGACACATATGGGATAGAAAATTCTAACTCAGCTTCAGAGAACCCAGCAGGATGTATTGGTAAGGATAATGCTACCGGTTGTTCATCATCAAAAGCTTGATGAATAGGCTGTTAAAATATTAACTCTTCATCTTCTTGACTAGAAGATAAGGTTGAGACATTTTCATCAAATGTAACATTTATTGATTCTTCAAAACATCCCCTTCTCTTGTTGTAAACCCTATATGCCTTCGACATGTTGAAATATCCAATAAATATTCATTCGTAAGCTATAGCATCAAATTTGTCATGTTGGTCCCTATTGTTCAGTATGAAACGAGGAGTGCCAAATACATGTAAAAATGCAATGGAGGGTCTTCTACCTTTAAGAACTTCATAAGCAGTCTTTTGATGTCTTTTCACAATTAAAGATCTATTCTGGGTAAAACAGGCAGTATTCACAGCTTCTGCCCAGTATGAATTTATCAGCCCAAACTCAGCTAACATATATCTTGCTGCTTCTATAAGAGTTTTGTTCTTCTTTCTGCATTACCATTTTGTTGTGGTGTTATCACAGTATAAAAGTTTT